>NC_079172.1:20649907-21014907 GCF_947568905.1 Ostrea edulis | reverse complement strand
ATATTATCACTTCTGGCCATAACTGGAAAAACAGAAAAAGTTTTGGATTGCCAAAAATAAAAGGCAAAATCTATATACAGTTACAAAAAAAGATTTAAGCTTAATAGTACCAGGTGCAAACGTACATGTAAACGTAGTGTGTGTGTGTATATAAAAACACACACACACACTCAGTAGAAAGAAAGAAAGGAAAAGAACCTCGGTAGACAATAATACATTGAACACAATACACAGCGGTCTGGATAAATGGAATAACACTCATGATCAAGATTTGAAAATACTTTTCCGGTAAGTAGGTACAAAATTATTGATATTAACATTAATCATGCATAAATACTGTTAAAATCAAGCAAATCAGGTATAAACATGATACACATACACCCAAATCCCTTGTCATTATAAATTTCTTGAGCTGGTAGATTTTTTGTATTTTTTATGATTGCTTCAACAGATACTTTTCATATTTCACATATAACTGTTCTTAAGTTTGTTTTCCACTCCTATTTATTAATCGACTTATTTACAATAGTTGACACTAAACTCAACAAATGGAATCCTTTGTAATACTGTTTGGTAAATTTTCTATAATTTATTAAATAATCCCAAATTTATCTAGAAAGAGGGTTGGCCAAGTCAAAGACCCTTTTGGGAATCACTCCTTTGAGGGCAGTTTCTTTAACGAGGAATGCATCAGGATTAAATTGCACGTGGTCCATTGACGCTCGAACCAATGGCTTTGCCAATTCGCTGACTCGTCCTGTTGCGCTGGCTCGTTTGGCTGCTCGTGAAATCGGCCACACCTCGTCCTTCGGTAATATATACCCATCGGTTGTTCCTTTGGGTCTGGCTAGTTCCACACTCCTTGCCTTTGCGCTAGCATTCTTAGCAGCTGGGGTGACCTATTGGAAATCAAAAAAATTAGATCTGAGAGCTTCATCTGTGAACATATGTTAAGATCAAGAAGAGAAAGATGTAGATCCATGTACACACTATTGTATAGAATTGTTTGCTGTTCAGTTCTGATATTGAAATATAGATGATATTCATTTTAGTTCAAGTAGCTACAAATATTTAAATTTGGTGACACTGTCAGTAGGAAGTATCAGTACAGATAACACAAGCAGCTTCATACAGGCCATTGAGGGTGTCTGAAGGGGCCCTCGGGGCGGTTCTTTGGTGCTGCCAGTGATTGTAGTCGCTCTGAGGCAGAAGCACTGAGGGCGGGGCCAGGAATAATGGTTTCTATTTGTCGGGCAGGCTGGAACTCTCGGACAGGGTTTTTGTGAGCAGCAAGCTGATTAGTACGGGGCCGATCCTCTGCCGATTTGGCCCCTTTTGTCACACACCATATTGGACTGTTTCTGCCACAGCTATAGAAAAACTGGCTTCTGCAAGGATCAGTAAATAAGTTTAAGAGTGTGTTATGTTTGAAAAGAGGTAAAGTAATTTGGTTGAAGCTGAAATGTTAACAGTCTGTTAGTTTGAAATGAACACACAAGGTTGAACTCAGAAAGTGGACATCATTGGATTATGTCAATGCATTAAGACATCTATTCTATGTGGTTATGTTTGCAAAAAAATCAGATAAAAGGGAGGGGAGATGAATATGACAGAGTATTGTTTGAGTAATGAAAAAAAATTGAAAAATCAAAAATGAAAGGAACTATACAAAGGTGGAGGTAAATATATTTTTTTTTAACACAGTGTATAACATAATGCCTCAGATAAGGCAATTACCAGCTACTGCCTTTAACTGAAAGTGAATTTATAATGCCTCTGATAAGGCAATTACCAGGTACTGCCTTTAACTGAAAGTGAATTTCAACACTTTTTCATTGAATGCTTTCATAGCCCTGAAAGCATTTTTACTTGTATTGCTGCAAAAATATTCTGTGGAGGAGCTGGAGAGAAGATATTTTTTAAAAGCCACGAAACAGAGATGTACAATATTAATAATCAGGTAAAAGCATTAGTGTTAAATTCGTAAAGACAAAATTATGTTCCAAAGATACAAACTTTGGGAATAGTTTCAGAATTGCTTCTGGTCCAAGGATATCCCTGTAGGGAGAAAATCACGAGTTGTCACTGATAAATTTAAATTTCTGACAGAAATAACCCACTAGGAAAAAGACAGGCTTCTGTGGGTGTGTAGGATATCAAAGTGAATGCTACCAAGATTTAAACCAAAAACAAATGTTGGGTCAGATTTAGTTCAATCAATGATATCTTGAATTCAAATAAGACAGGTCCTTGAAAACGGGTAGGAGTGGCTTATAATGAAAGTAGGTCACGTAATGTGTGAACGGAAGTTATAAATGGTGGAAGAGAACCTAGCAATCTGAATTGATAAGAAACTAAATAGACATAAAAATGGACTTGTAGATCTTCTTGCAGTTAAAGAGCAAGCACTGGGAATTGTAATAAGATCTTAGGTAACCATATCCTGCTATCATGATGTTTAAAATTCTTCTGATTATCGGAATGAAATTGGCATATGATGATGGACAGGTGTGAGCGATCACAATACATATAACAAAATGTCTTGAATGTCACTGTTCATTAGACAGATATCACAAAATCTAGATATTGCCCTTATTGTTTAAAACATCTTCACAAAATGTACCTATTCTTGATATCTAGACATTGTCTCATTTGTTACATTCACCATATTTCACTTCATTGTTCTATAAACCCCCTTTGAACTCTACCGTGTTTATGTGGGTTACATGTAAGGTAAATAAGTGGTTAATGAGCACCTGCTTAATTCCAGATATTACACCTTGCTCAGAATTAATAATTTACACGATATACTCTGTACTTTCGATCCCGCTAATATTATGGTTACTCTTGGAGACTAAAGAGCAATTTACGTGTTCTGGAAGCATTTTCATTGTGTAAATTCTTGACTGAACTGTAGCTTACCTGTCCTCTTTGTAGTCGGGATGGGCTGCTTTAAAGCTTGCTAGTTGCTGTACACGCCCTGAGGCATCTGGCATATTTTTAGGAGGTGCCTCCCATATTTGTGAAGGCCTTCCACAGCTGTAGTAGAACAGGGGCCTGAAATACGAAAAATCCTCCATCAGATTTTTCTTTTATAGTAGAATTAATCTAAGTTAAACTGTGTCTCAAACTGATTAAATTAGAAATGTAAGATCTCATTTCAAATTTGAGGACATTTCTATCATTCCAACATTAAGAGAGCATTCTATGTAGTTAACATCATGTGATACAATACATGTAGAAGATGAAATAAGGAATGGTGCTGGTTAATTCTGATTCAATTATACTAAATGATCAATGTCTTAGAATTTTCAAATTTTTAACTTCAGAACATGCAACAAATTCCACCGATTACATCCTCCTGCCACCCCGTTCTTTTAAAACTTCTCACCTGAAGGAACACAAATTGTAAAATTACTTACTTTTGAAGATAATGTATTCCTCTAGAAAATGCGGGATTTTTTTTAGTGTAGATAAACTCGTAGGCTTTCTTAAGCTTATAATATTTAGTCACCCCTGAGGTAGGATTATCCAACACATCTTGATATCTCTCAAACAGGGACTGGCTTTCCTCATCCTGGGCTTCATCCAAGGGACTCATTGTTTCATCACCTCACTGTCTATCATATCTAATTATCAAACTCCATTTTGAATTGACATAAGGTGTCGTGAAGGACTGCCAGCCATTGTTGCTAACAGCACTCTAACTAGTGCACAGAAAGACCAGGGATATCGGGATTAACAGGAGTTAGTTTGGTCATTTAATCCATGTTATTAAGAGACTTACAAGTGACACGAGACAGATTTTTATTCCTAACGCAAGTCTTTCATACACCTTCCCAGGATTTTAAAATTATTGATGGTAGCATTCAAGTAATGGCTTATTATTTATGTATGTTTCTGGGTGCAGTCCGGTTTTATTATGTTTGCGTTTTTTATCATAAATTTTTATCTTGCTGGACTGAAAGCCTTTTCTTATTCATCTAAACCAGCATTATTTCTTTTTCTATAGACTTAATTATTGCAAAAATTCAAGTTAATGTCGTGTATGGAAGTTATCTATATTCCTCTTACATTTTGTATATCGATCAGGCTCTTTGAGCGTAAACTGAGAATAAAAATCAGAAATAAGATTCTGTTTATATATTTTTGGATTGTTAAAATTACATATTCCTTAGTACACTGTACTAACATTTTGATTCATATTTAAAATGTAATCTAGAGATAAATTTTATTGACTGTCTTAATAGTGTTAAATCTAAAGCAAACTAGCATGGTGCCGCACCATGCCTTTTTTAATTGCACCATGTCCTTTTTTTCTCTATAAATTTTTAAAAAATATTTGTTAATATAAAGAATTGTTCTTTATTTCACAAGGTTGATTGAAAAGTTAAAAATCAAGGCAGCAAATATTTACTTTTAAAGAGGCTAAATGATTATTCTATTACTATCATAGTATGATACAATGAAAGTGCCCTGAAATTGTCTTGCCGCAACGAAAAGTGCCCTTTTGAACATATGATATGTGTGCCCTCTCTAGATCCTAGATTTAGATTCTGTATTGATTAGATTAATTTGAAAATTTGACTTAAGTGTATTCTCAGTTTATCATCATGGAGCCAGTTGTTCTTCAAGGCTCCGTTTCGTATCTTGAGTAGGGAAAGGAGGGTGTTTCCTCATTCATGGTAGTAAACTGACACCTTGCCAGCTGATTTACATACCTTCCATCTTGTGGGAATCTGGGTTAGAATAGCTAGGTCCTCAGTACCCCTTGCTTGTCGTAAGAGGTGACTAAATGGGGCAGTCCGTTGGATGAGACTGCAAAAACCGAGGTCCCGTGTCACAGCAGGTGTGGCATGATAAAGATCCCCTTACGCAATGACCGTAAGCGCCGAGCATAGGCCTAAATTTTGCAGCCCTTCACCGGCAATGGTGACGTCTCCATGAGTGAAAAATTCTTGAGTGAGACGTTAAAGAATATAAAATCAATCCATCATACATACCTTCCCTTGGAGTCCCCAGTAGAGAAGTCCTTTTTGGGCGTAGCTAGCTGTTCTACTCGGTCACTGGCCTTTTGGATATTGGGATTGATGGGCCATAGCATCTCCTGAGTGCCCCACATAACATTAGGACTGAAATTGAAGTGAAACATCAAGTAAAGATCAAAGTAGCAAAGTACCAATCTGACAGTCCGTCTTTTTTGTGAAATCTGATCTTCCTAGTACAGACATTAAATCGTAAGTGTATTAAGTCCCTTGAAACACTGTAACGTAAAGAGTTCCGTACTGTAAACATGAAATTTGCCTTTGATGGTAATTACACTAAAAAGATGCTGAAGAAATTTCTACATGAATATTTTCTGTGTATCCATTTCTTTGAATTTCTAAAGTAAATGTGTTGCCATGAGGGATGAACCCTGTAAGGGTTGGGTCATTAAATCATTTTCCACACATGTTGTACTCTTTGATATATAGCAAATGCGATATCAGTTAAAACTTTGATACTCACCCGACATTTGTAAAATATCCTACTTTTATATCTTTGGGACGAGAGAGTTCCAATAACCTTTCCCTGAAATGATTTAATAATGGTGTTCATAATTTATAAATGATCATATAATCAACAAATTACAAAGTGTGAGATAAATGTTGAAAATGATAAGATACACTATGTTATGTCTTCCTCAAACAATAACAGTCATATCATCTCTCTCTCTCTCTGTTCTCTCTCTTTCTCCTCTCTCTTCTTTCTTTTTCCTCTTTCTCTCTCTTGCTCTCTTCTCTTTCTCTCCTTTTTTCTCTCCTCTTTATCCTTCTCTTTCTATCTTTCTCACTCTCACTACTCATCCTTTCCTCTCCCTCTATCTCTTCTCTTTCTCTCCCCCTCTCTTCTCTTTCTCATTTCCCTTTCTCACTCTTTTCCTTCTCCTTCTCTCCTTTCTCTCTCTCTCATTCTTTCTCTCCTCTTTTTCCTATCTTTCTTTCTCTTACTCCTCTTCTCTTCCTCCTTTTGCTTTCCCTCATATCTTTTCTCTCTCTCTTTTCTTTCTTTCTCCTTTCTCTTTCTCTCTTATTTTTCTTCTTTTTCTATATCCTTTCTCCTCTTCCTGTCTCTTTCTCCTCTCTCTTTCTCTTCTACTTTTTCCTTTCTCTTTACTTTCTCTCTCTCCTTTTTCCTCTTCCTTTCTCTCTCTTCTCTCTTTCCTCTTGTTTTCTCATTGCATCAGACATTTAGCTTTATGCTCTTTATTTCTACTGCAGTGAGACTGTGATTTTGTAATAATAGTGTAAAGTGTTATTTCCAAGCAGTCAAACCACAGAGACAACTTTAATTCAGGCAAGAAAAAATTGACTGAACTTCCAGTAATTAAAAAGTGAGACCCTGATGATTGTGTTTGTGGTCTGTTGTCCCGGTGTTTTGACCTTTGTCTTTATATTACAGAACCATTTATAGTCTGAGTTATACTGTATCAGTAAATTAACGATCCCAGAATGCAGACAGACCCTCACTCCCAAGCCTGTTATCAGGATGTCTACAGGATGAAAAGAAAATATTACAAAGAACAGATTTATCAAGATTTGTCAGTAGTGAAACAATATCAAAATGCTCAACTTTTCATAAACCTTAATATGCACTGCACAGATGTGATAAATCTCTTGATTGTACTGATAAAAAGATTCACAATGGAAGACATCACTGTTCCAATGAACCTGCAACATTTTACAAAAGGTCGCACAACTAGAGATCATAAATACCTTTTGCTATTTGTTTTTGAGGGTAAATTCATGGCAGATCTAATGAAATGTACACAGTAAGTACATAAAAAAGGCGTTGGTTTTCATTTGTATTATCTTTCATGAAAGAAAACCCCTAATCTTTAATATTTTTATACTTTAATGATACTTCTTGAGAAATTTATGATGAACACTTGATGTTGTTTTCCCTGCTGAATCATGAGAATATTATAATACAGTGTCTACGTTAAAAATATGCAACAGCAGACTCGACTAACATTACATATGCATTGGTGAGATTGAAAATTTTGAATGGAAGATTTCTCAGGAATCAATCAATACATGTAAATAATTTCTATGTCTCTCTCAATTATTCTCATGACTTTGCATACAATTTTTGAATTCTTGATGATAGTTTTGTACATTATATCAGACTTCAGTAGAGAGGGTACATAATGCTACACATTGAGTTCCTTTTGTAGGAACATCTTTTTACCAGAAAATTTCTAGTCTAAGAGTTAAGTGCTTGAAAGTTATTATGTTATGGAGTGCAGTAGTGTAAAAATATATCAACATGTTGAAATGTTGGCTTGAAAAACCTCCACATGAAATTAGAATGACTTTTCTATATACAAACTCTTGCTCAGCAAAAAAAATATAGAATGGATAGTGGGGACTTGTAAACTTAGTATTTCATATGTGTATATATGTTAATGCTGATTGTGAACATGGGGATATAGGGGCCCCTGACAGTACCCGGTCCTGTATAGAGTAGAATTCTCTAGTAGAGGAAGTGGTGATGACAGATACCCCCATTTCTACATGCAGTTATGAAAAGTAGAACATACAGAAAATGGAAAACAGTACCTGAACAGTTAGAAATTTAACTTCTTTCATTGGAAACTTTTGCTGATTAGATTTACATGAAATTTTACTAATTTCTATAGTTTATTGTTACCATTTTTTTGTCCTCGGTGAGTTGAATTGTCTGTAACACCTTGGTCTCAGGATGATATGTATTTGTGTTTCACCAATGAAGCTTCATGTGCAAAGAGCACAGAGTTACAGAGTTTAAGAAATGGTTTGGATTCTAGATAAAGTCCCAGTGGCGGTTGAGCCTTAGTGCAATGACACTTCACATTAAGGGTTAAATGTAAGATTGACCCCTGTTATTTTAGGTTAGAAGGTGAAGGCCACGTACTCGTAAGAAGTAGTTTGGATTCTGAATGATATATCAAACAGTTTAGACTTGTCCCTATGATGACAGGATGGCATTGGTTTTTTGGGGTTGGTTTTTTTTGTTGGTTTTTTAGGTCAGAAGGTCATGGTCTGTGGATCACTTTTGGTAATGGATGATTTTATTTCCAGACTCGATTTCTAGACTGGGTCCAGATATGAAAATTTACATGAAGAGTCTTTATGAGTAAAGGATGACCTATTGGTGGTTTTTTTTTTTAGGTCAAAAGGTTATTGGGTCATATATGGTAAGAAATATTTTTAAGAAATGATTTCTAAGTGATATGTCAAATTTTATATGGGTCGATCTTTAATAGCTATGGAACTCCCCATGATGTATGGATGACATTTATTGTTTTGAAGGTCAAGGTGACTGGGTCACATGCAAGAAATGCTATCTCATGTAATTCCTGAACCTTAGTGATGAAACTTCACACAAAAAAGTTCTCATATTAAACTTAGTTAAAGGATGCTTGAGTTTTAAAATTCAAACAGTTTCGTAAATGTAAAAGAATATAAATAGAAATGGGTTAACTAATACTATTGTTTGCTTTCAATTTAATTATCTTCTTCAATGGCAAGTTGAAGACTAAGTTATTGTAAAACTATGAGTAGAAACTTAAGTAAAACAAGAGGTACTGTGAGCAATGCTCACTAAGAATACCCCCCGCTTACCCCAATCTCCCAAAGGGTGTTGGTAATAGGTAAAACTTCAGTATTATGATCCAAAAGGTATCTAGGAACACAGCATCTCCATGCGATGAAAAAAGCCGTTAAAGAATTTAAATGGAAACCATATTGCTACTTTGATGTCCAGTGCACGTGACCTTTGACCTTTTGACCCCAAAATCGATAGGGAACATCTTCATCCCATGGGTAGTCCATATGTATGATATGGTGACTGTAGGTGGAAAGGATAACGCTTTAGAGCCCGGAAACCATATTGCTACTTCGATGTCCAGTGCGCTTGACCTTTGACCTTTTGACCCCAAAATCGATAGGGAACATCTTTATCCCATGGGTAGTCCATATATATGATATGGTGACGGTAGGTGGAAAGGATAATGCTTTAGAGCCCGGAAACCATTGCGTCTACAGACGGATGGATGGACAGACAGACGGACAACCCGATTTCAGTATACCCCCCCACAACTTGTTGCGGGGGGTATAATAACTAATAAGTTTTTATACGCCCGTCTTTAGACGGGACGTATTATGATACAGCGATGTCTGTACGTCCGTCCATCTGTCGTTCCATCCGTCCGTCCGTTCGGGGTTTTCTCTTTATAATTTCATTTCCCTTTCACATATCATGCTGAAACTTGCTGTGTAGCTTCTTTGTGGGTCACTTTAGATCATACTGCAATTTTGATCCATTTCTACCTTTTTTCCAGGAGTTTTGCCCTTTTATTTGGAAATAATTATTATATGGAGGGTACATAATTTGTCCGCCCTACTCCTCCCACAGTTTTCAAGTGAGGACCTTCTTATTTTGTGGAGTGTTTGTATGCGTATTGAAGATGTGCATGTGGGATGGATTTTAATTTTCTACAATTTTTGAGAAAATTACAGGTTGTTGAACTTAGTCTATTTGGAAATTAATATTCTATGGAGGGTACATAATTTGTCTGCTCAACTCCTCCCACAGTTTTCAAGTGAGGACCTTCTTATTTTGTGGAGTATTTGTATAGGTACTGAAGATGTGCATGTGGGATGGATTTTGATTTTCTACAATTTTTGAGAAAATTACAGGTTGTTTAACTTAGTCTATTTGAAAATTAATATTCTATGGAGGGTACATAATTTGTCTGCCCAACTCCTCCCACAGTTTTCAAGTGAGGACCATCTTATTTTGTGGAGTGTTTGTATGGGTATTGAAGATGTGCATCTGGGGAAGGATTTTGATTTTCTACAATTTTTGAAAAAAAAAGATTGTTGAACTTGGTCCATTTTGAGGAAATCTCGATTTTTAAGCTAAGACCCTTTGTTCATATGAAAGTTTGTCACAGCCTCATGATGGCTGATACTACCTGAAGCAAAGTTATACAAATTATAGCAAAAGAAAAACACCCTATGTAATCATTTCACGGGCGTATTATGTACCGTTTGCGGTACTCTTGTTTAGATTTAGATCAAATATGGTTTCAATACACTGTTTTGAAAATAATCCAAAATCGTATTCTTAAAAAAAAGAATATGGTGAATTTTATAACAGTTCAGGTACTGTGACCATTGTGTATTCTGAGAATGGGTTAATGAGAGGTTTCCGTGGTTACAACATTGAGGCTTTACTCACCCCATTATCAAATCTTGTTCAATATGCTCGTGGGAGTATTTACCAGGACTGCAAAAATAGTTCTCAAGAGTAGAGTCATTCTTGACTCATGTCCATAACACAGAAGGTGATATTAGCTGTGAATACAGTAGCAGCGGTACTGATGCTGCATCTCTATATGTACAAGTGTGACAAGCCTGGTGTGGATAGTACTGATACTGAAAATACTCAGGCAGTATGTAGTGGACGAATCGTTAGTAAGAAGTAGTGCATTTTAATTTGGAAACAAGATCTTAACATGTAGACAACATAGCTTAGCTCCGTTCCCTTAAAATGCTGAGTCTGCAGTTAGATCACGACAGATTTACCAAATGGTTTAAAATTTCTGCTCTTCTACATGTTGTACAAATGCATAATAATATATGGATGAAAATTAATTTTAAATACCTGCAAGATTGAGTAACTCACCCAACAATTAAATCCTGTTGGTAATAACTATCGGACTGAGAAAAATCAGGATTCACAAGCAAGTCCAAAGAGGCCATGATCGCCAAAAGTTGAATTCAGAATACTGTAACTGTGTCAATGGGGTGTCGTGTTTTATCTGAGTATTGGAAACCTAGGCTGCATGACTGACAGGTCTCCAGATGGTCAATACCACTAAAGACCCATGCAGTTATTACATTAATGTAGGAATTATTCACTAAGGGGTTTTTAAAATTGGCAGTTAGTTTATTAATGTAATTTAAATAATGTCTGGGCATTATATTGTGTATTTTTGTTTAAATGGAAACCTTTTAGCACATTTGAAAGTAAATGGTACAGACAATTCGGTTTTTTATCTAAAGCCATTTCGAGAATGAAAAATCATTTCTAATGTTTAAAATGAAACAAAAGAATAAAATCATTTTTGAATTTTGCTCTGAGAAAGGATTGAAAGGCTTTGTACCTTAAGGTGGACAGACAAACAGTGTATTTAGTTGTAAATGCTTTAGTTTGATCTACTCTAAATCTCTTTATTTCCTGTAAGCAATATAAATCCTTAAATGTGTTAAACATACAGATATCATTCATTGGAGGTAATGGAAACTCGTGGGTACCTTAAATAAATCACTATTTCTATTCTTCTCTCCATCCATTTGTCAATCAAATATTTATGTGACACAATATCTTGTAATGATTAGTTTTAAAGACAAAGTCGTCATATTTGGTTTATGAGCCTAATGGTGAGAGGAAGATAGCTACACATTTTGCAGTCAGTTGGTCAAAGGTCAAGAAAAGCAACAGTCCATGTGACAACAATTATGATTTTGAATATATCGATTGTTGGATAGAATGAGTTGTGGACATTTGACCACTCATTTCATTTTTAGGTAAACTAATTAAGGGGGGCATTATACATAACAATTAAGAGGTCACACTTGAGTCGCTACAACAAAACTGATCATATACAATATGTCAAGTCCATGGATATTGATGACCTCTTCAACAACTACAACAATTTTATTCTAACAGTAAAATGTGTATTCAAAGGGAATTTATATTTCAATCTCAAAGAGAATTATGGAGAACTTGAACGTACATGTAAATGTAGATATTGTGAAAAAATCCATGCTACTGGAAGCAAATTTCCCATGCAATGTGTGTACAACTAAATCCAGTGTAAACATGTAGTTACAAAGCCTTACAATCCAAAACAATCCTCTTTCAGAGCCGAATATAAGTACGAAACTGTACAGTCATTAGACAGGGTGTTTTATGGGAAGGGAGAGTGAAATTAAACAACTTGAAGGACAAGTTTGAAATGTTTACACGTACTTTGCTGACAATTTTAACAAACACTTGCTGTCTTCAATTTGTGCACTATAGATGCAAATTATTGACATCTTTAAACAAACAGAAAACTGCCATATTGACTGATTTCAGTGCTCCTGGTATCAACACGATCGGTGCAGGAAACAGTTTTCCAACATGATATTAGATTATAGATCAATGATGGCATTTATAAGTGTGATTTGAAATACATATACTATACACTGAAAGTTGTCCCGACTCGCATGTAACAAATACAACTATTCAGAATTTTGCTACTGTGTTGATAAACTACATTTCATAGATCTAATCTTGATTTTATAGCATTGTTTTAATTAAATAGCTTACAGTATTTAAATCTTTAAAAAAAAATTGATCATATTCGTAGGTGCATTACACATTTTATATTTGATTGAATTTCTTAAATAATACTAAGGGGGGTTGTGTCTGACATATTAAATAGATTGACACCATTGATTGAATATGACAGATAAGGCATATTTTTGATTTATACGTCCTACTTGCAGAACATTGGTGTGTGCAACAGAATTAAAGTATGAATCAATCAGGCCTAATGGGAATTGTTCCCATGCATAGATTTGGAAGAATCTAATTAATCTGAATTCTCTCACACTAAATACAAACTACAGGTAATATCAACTGTTGTCATAGCCAGTGCTGGGGGTTATACATGCAGCTACCTGTTCGTTCCTATGCATGAGATTAACTCATAAATGAAAAAAGTATTAAATTGATTATACTTTAAAGTTTGAATGTACTGAAGAGAAGAGAAATAACCTGGCCATTTAGAATTGAATTTATTGTGGTGAAAGCCAGTGTCAGTCTAAGGCATCTATCAATTCTCTCAGTAGGTCATTTCTTGTAAGTCCAGCTGTGATGATATGACCAGCTAATTGGTCAGGAGTGTGATAGGAATGGGGAACTTGTTGACACTAAGGTCATTCATTATTTCAGCTGGCTATATAGACTATTATCTTTTGCCACCTGATATAACCCTGACAAGTATATACAATAGTCTAATTAATGGTAGAAAAATATTGTGTCAGAATTTTTTTTTAACCAATTGAATGGTAAATATGAGATCCAAAACCAGGTAAATACGAAACCGGGTAAATATGGGGTCCAAAACTAAGTAGATCTGGGGTCCTAAACCAGGTAAATTTGGGATCCAAAAGCTGGTTAATATGGGATCCAAAAGGGCTGATACAAGATGATTGACCAGCTGTGTGTTTTCTGACCATGCAGCTGAATATCACTTGAGTTAGTCCAATGTTTCCATGATGTATACATATTTAATGGTGTATCATTATATACAATTTATTGACTTGTCTACATCCTATAGTGTAATATCATTGTATACAATTTATTGACTTGTCTACATCCTATAGTGTATCATTATATACAATTTATTGACTTGTCTACATCCTATAGTGTATCATTATATACAATTTATTGACTTGTCTACATCCTATAGAGTATCATTATATACAATTTATTGACTTGTCTACATCCTATAGAGTATCATTATATACAATTTATTGACTTGTCTACATCCTATAGTGTATCATTATATACAATTTATTGACTTGCCTACATCCTATAGTGTATCATTATATACAATTTATTGACTTGCCTACATCCTATAGTGTATCATTATATACAATTTATTGACTTGCCTACATCCTGTAGTGTATCATTGTATACAATTTATTGACTTGTCTACATCCTATAGTGTATCATTGTATACAATTTATTGACTTGTCTACATCCTATAGTGTATCATTATATACAATTTATTGACTTGTCTACATCCTGTAGTGTATCATATATACAATTTATTGACTTGCCTACATCCTATAGTGTATCATTATATACAATTTATTGACTTGTCTACATCCTGTAGTGTATCATATATACAATTTATTGACTTGTCTACATCCTATAGTGTATCATTATATACAATTTATTGACTTGTCTACATCCTGTAGTGTATCATTGTATACAATTTATTGACTTGCCTACATCCTATAGTGTATCATTATATACAATTTATTGACTTGCCTACATCCTATAGTGTATCATTATATACAATTTATTGACTTGTCTACATCCTGTAGTGTATCATTGTATACAATTTATTGACTTGTCTACATTGTATAGTGTATCATTATATACAATTTATTGACTTGTCTACATCCTGTAGTGTATCATTATATACAATTTATTGACTTGTCTACATCCTGTAGTGTATCATCATACACAATTCATGACCTTATCTGCATCATGTATAATGCATTATACAGATCTAATTAATCTTGTCAATTAACATCAGTATTGTACCCTACAGCTGTTGAGGTGTAGAACTGGTTAATGATTGCTGAAGTTTAAACTTTAACCAATAGTATTCAATGTTCCCTCAATTCTACTGTTAAAATCACAATGTAAAACATCCCTCTCCACCCCCTACCCCCAGAGAGACGAAACATCCATCTCCACACCCCCCCCTACCCCCAGAGAGACGAAACATCCCTCTCCACCCCCTACCCCCAGAGAGACGAAGTGTAAAAATCAGCAGTGTGCTCACAATAGACCATGGTTTTAAAGGATTTTGGGTATTATTGATGAAACATTTAGTCACAAAACATGCTTTTTGTATCCAACAGAATTTTAATACATTACACTGATATGTTTTAAAGGGGTGGTAGTGGAATAGCAAGCTGATTTTAAATAGCCACTTTGGAACGGAAATTACCTGATGAAAAATTTATAAAAGATATTGGCAAATTGAGCAAGCATTCTTACAGTCTCATAAAGCAGGTACCAGAAATATCTGGATAAGAATTAAATTAAGTGTCACCCAGGTTCTATGGAATGAATTGGTTGATGACTACAAAGACGATTGATTTTTAAAGAGCCCTTATATTAGGGTGCATATGTTCAGTGTTTGTGGGACTACCCTGTCAACTGAAAATAGGCAAAAATCATTTCCACCAGGGCACCATTTTAAACAGTAATCCTTAAAAAAATGCAAATATTGATAATAAAAGTAAGCAATAATAGGTAAGTATCAAAAAGTAAATAAACAAAAGGAAATAAAGAATTCTTGCTTACCTGCCAGATTGCCTAATTCGTTCATATTCACCTGTAAATTAAAATATTAAAAGTTAAATTGTATGATTTCACGAATATTCAGCCGAAAACAACACCACACCCACAAAAATGAGAGCAAAAGAAAAAAATCTCGAATCCACACCTCTGTCCAAATCACCAAAACCTATATAAAAGCCGGAATTCATTGGCGGGTCCAGACCGGACCGGACCGGAAACACGTTATTCCATTGGGTCAGCATCCCACTGCCTGCAGTGCAACACTTCTACTTAACGGTTTAAATGGTGTGTTTGTGCCTTGGAGTCAGTACAGCACATTGTATAGAAACGTCTTGGACCATAGCCATAGTGAAACAAAGGACCCGCACAGAGTGTTAGCCTGACAAGTATTCGATAAGACAATTTGCTGAGTTGGGGCTAGGAGGTTTATAGACCGTATCCGGGGCAATGTATAGTCTACATCGGATAAATGTTTTGAAATGTTAATAGTATGTAGAGCAAGCGTGCAGTCCATCTTAGTGCACATGTAACACAATGAGGTGTTGTAAATAAGTCATGAAATATATAAGTAAACGCTGAAATAAACACATAAATTTGATGAAAAATAGAAAGAAATTGGCATGTTGTTGGAGAGAGAGAGAGAGAGAGAGAGAGAGAGAGAGAGAGAGCATATTCCAAATGATTAAGAATTTCAACCCTTTCATGTATGTATAGCACGTGAATTAACCAGTTCGATATATGTCAGTCTGATTACCCTTACACTGGACCCGAGAGTGGAAGGAGAGGGGGGGGGGGGGGGGGGGGGGGGTAATCAGACTGGATGTATGACACCATACTATAAAGATGCTATTGTGTTTTGAATACAATGCGATACTTCTAATATAGCAAAAGAGGTGCATGTTAGTTTTAAATGTAACTCACAGCTGAATGCAATTTTCCTCAACAACAACCCCCCCCCCCCCCAAGAGAGGAACAGAATATAGAGAAAACAAATCCCCGTCACCATGGATATACTTTTACATGTTGTATCACACACTGTCACAAACCTTCCTCTTGGTCCTCTGCGAGTAAAAACTGCGCACGATGTTCATCTAAAATCACGCGAAATAATTAAATAATCACATACATTATTTTCAAATATGGCTCAGTTAGTACAAATCGTATAGTGTATTTTTCTCCCCGCTAACCCGAAGGGAGCGGGTTATTATTATCATAGGAAATCAAGTTGGACGGCGGTTTGTCCGGAATCCCCAGTATAGCAGTACAACGTATGAATACTCAATAAGCAATCAACATTAATTATACATGTATATTATAGAGGGAAGGTTATGGGAATTACCGTAAAGGAATATGCAGTGTTATGATGGTAACACCCCCACCCCACCCCACCCACCCACACACACACACACACCTACACACACCTCTTAAATCGGATTTTTAAAAAAACACTGTATATAGAAAAAACGTAGTGAAACATAATTACATAAGGGTTTTATAGAATCACACGGGGAATTTTTCATCATTACTATCACGTGTGAGTTAATTTTGGAGTGATGCTGATGGGTTGTTAATCATTCTGGTTAGTTTAACTTTTCGATACTGAAATGTTTTCCAAGTTTCGGCAGGCAGTGTATCTGACACTTCGGAGAAGTTTAAACAATGAAAAAGACGAGGTTCCAATATTTCTCAGACTGGCGGGCAGCGATACGTGATTTGTGTGTTTATTTGTGTTTATATGGGGGCACATTTTACATTTTCAAACTAGAAATTAAGAACAAACCCGAGTATATCTTTTCTTTTTTAAAGTTTAAATTATTTAATGTATTTTAATTTTTTGTTAACTATATAGTGTCGGTAACCCGATTGAATAGATCATGTTTTGAGAGTATACGATTGTTTAGAGTCTTGTAAGAAGATACGGGTGTGGACATTGTTTGGCCATTGATCACTTTTACAATCGAAAAAAAACTTTCATTGTCCGACACCTCGACACAAATTCGCTGTCAAATCGTCCGTTTCTTCTCATTGTATGTGTCAATCCTACTTAGCATTATATATATGTACATGTACATCTACGATACGTTTTGACAGAACACAACAAGATATATAAAACATTGATTTAACACATTTTTTGCCTCGTCAGTTTCAAATGCATGAAGTCATGCGTCTGTAGAAACCGTTAAACATTAGACTATTGTTTTCACTCGTGACTGAGAAAACCCAATTAAATTGCGAACAGAAATGTTTTAAGTGTATTAATGGATTGCTTTCTTTGACCGATTGAAAGGTTGCAATTGTTTGGTCGAGTATTATAGCAATGTGTGATATTAAGTTATTTAAAGGATTACTTAAAAGACAGGCGAGATTAAAAGGTGCAATGCTTTGTTAAAACTTTTTAAATGGCCCTTTCAATCGTCTGCTTCATTTCTTTTGCAAAATATAATTGTTTTCTTGTGTGGAAGTAATTTCGTTTTTCAATTTATAAGAAATCTCTGCAAGCAACGAAAGCATTTACTTATCTGTTCATCTGAATGATTGTAAATATTACGTAATTGTGGTATTTAAAAAAAAAAAAGAAGTAAGCACAGCTATCTTTTGAGTTCCACAAATTACGAAAGTTTTATCTATCAATGAAATTAATTTTTAAAGCTAAAAAGAACATACCTTTTAGACCAACATCGGCTGCCATTTTTTAAATTGTATACTTTTCCTTCCTATTCTACGTACAGTTTAAAAGTTGGTCTTAGCACATGGTGTTAAAACTCCATAAGAGAAAGTGAAACGCTCTCCCATTGAAAGCGCGCGTAGCAACGACCTTTGACACAACCACGTGACGTAACAGTGCGTGAAATATTGCAAACCGTAGTTACCTGCAAAAATTTCCTGTCGGTATATATATGCAACTATCTCGAACGAGAAAAATCAATATTGATAGGAAATATCATTAATGATTCAAAAATTTTGAACGAATATTGTTCAGGTTGTGTTTTGTTGATTTTTCCCACATCTATAGAAATGTTCGAATGTAATTGCTTTTGGACTCGTTTCCGTTGATATCAAAGGGCTGCGGATAACAATGCAAAGATTCGCGAAATTATTTGCATATATATAGAAATATATAATTATCATTCTGTTGGTCAATTTGAAAATCCACATTTACAAAGCTTAATATTTAACGATCAGGTATTTGTCAAAAGTAGATTGAAAAATATTTTTAAGCACATTATTTTCAATTTTGTATTGTGGATATTGTATAATATATAAGGGAAGAACTAATTTTAGTTAAGCTTCGACTTGCATGATTAGAAAATATACATTATGGGGGGGGGGGGGGGGGCTTAGAAGAAAATTTGAAAAAGGCTATACAAGAATTTATGGTTTGGCGGAAACCGGCGTGTCTGTACGTAACTCAGACATGAACCCCCCCCCCCCCCCCCCCCAACCCCCCCCCCCCCCACCACCACTTCTCCCTTTGGAAGTAATTTCTAGATTTAAAACCATAGACAACTCTACCCACTGATTATTTTGCATGGCGTATTAGAAATGGTGGTAAAGATGGTGGGAATCCAGTTTTTAAAATTTTGGACGTAGCAAATGTAGATTCGGTCAGATATGGGGGTTCATATCTTACACAATCATTCGATGATTGATACCGTCATGTTTAAAGGAAGATAAAAATTTAACAGACGTCATGAGTAATGTTGTGTAATGGAGATTATCGATTGGCTGTGATAATCTGGATTAAAACAATGCATCTATTATTCATCTGACAGATTCTGAAAAGGACAAAGTGATGACGGGGACTGTTAAGGCAGATATTGACTGTATTCGCTGTACACGACACGGCAATGAACTCAGCAAATATTACTTATGTAGGAATCAACTGTAGGCGTTTCGCATCTCCTACTTTTAAGGGCGCGATTATGTCGCGTCAAGCACCCTTTCCCATCCATTGCAAATCTAAAATTGGCTTCTGTATCATTTCTTGTTCGTAATATGCGTTAAGAAATTGCAACCAT
Source organism: Ostrea edulis (assembly GCF_947568905.1). Taxonomy (NCBI): domain Eukaryota; kingdom Metazoa; phylum Mollusca; class Bivalvia; order Ostreida; family Ostreidae; genus Ostrea; species Ostrea edulis. The sequence continues at coordinate 20,995,702 of NC_079172.1, read as the reverse complement.
TTTATAGGTAGATGCATTAAATATATCTATTTGTTTGTTATATGAAAATATGCACAAGCCGTTGCATGATTAGCACAATAGACATAGAAAATAAACATTTATGGCTTATGTTTACATGAAAATTAGATTTAGTGGGGTGGGGGGGGGGTCTAAAAGTTATTTCCTTACATTGTCAGTCAGCAAGTTGAAACAGCTAAAAAAAAAAATTATATAGATGCTTTCTTCAACTTGATTTGTGACGTCAATAACGTTTAGTGTGACATTTTATTATGGGGCATATTGGTTTTTGTCCATCGGTCGATAGACCTCATGTTGTCCGCTCAATATCTTGAGAACCATTCACTTGATCGTAATGGTATTTCATATGTGGGTTGGTTATGAGTAGAAGAGGACCCCTTTTGATTTTGAGGCCACATAGTCAAAGGTCAAGGGTCAAACTGGACATTGGAATATACTGTCCGCTCAATATCTTGAGAACCCTTTGCTTGACAGACGTCAAACTTGGTACACTGGTACATCGTCAGGAGAAGATGACTCCTATTGATTTTGAGGCCACATAGTCAAAGGTAAAACTGGACATTGGAATGTACTGTCTGCTCAATATCTTGAGAACCCTTTGCTTGACAGACATCAAACTTGGTACACTGGTACATCTTCAGGAGAAGATGACCACTATTGATTTTGAGGTCACATGGTCAAAGGTCAGGGGTTAAACTGGACATAGTCTCCTATATTTTAAGAATTATTTATTTGATTGACACCAAACTTGGTAAACTGGTACAGCATAAGGAGTAGATGACCCCGTTTGATTTTTAGGTTTCATGGTCAATCTACACTTGACATAGGAAGATTTCGTCTGCTCAATATTTTGAATTGATGATGCTACTATCAATTAAATGGTGTGTGTGTATAACCCTTTTCAGTTTTGCACCATGGGGGGCATATGTGTTTTACAAACATCTCTTGTTTTTATAGAAGTTTTAAAGGCAGAATCAAGTTGGATTGGAAGAATTATAAACATATAACAAATATTCACAAAATAATCAAGGATACCATAGGAGTCCGATTTCTTTCTGCATCTCTGGTGTTCGTCGTACTGTGAACCACCATGATGTTTTACGTATATGGATTTTTGTACCGACTTTTTTAATCATATGTTTTACATGGCATATTTTACAGATGTGTGCGAATCTTTCAACTATTCACATATGAAGGAACTGATATTCAATCAGCATGTAACCAACGAACCACAGGTACTTGAACCAGGTAACCCCAGAGCTAAACCAGATACATGTGCACCCTTCATTGAGCCAGGTTGCTTAGACTTGCCAGCATCCTTGGACACTTTGGTGCAGAGCTGTGGACAGCGGAATTTGACACCAGCAGAGTGTACCACTCCACCCTGCAAGCGGCTATTCGAGATGCCAAAGATTTCCCGGAGAATAACGAGGACATACCGTGCCAAGCGACGAAACGGGCATTATCTTACTCCTACATTTGGAGGGACACCGGTCAGGAACCCAAACGTGAATTCCTACTTCAGAAGTGAAGGTAGGAGAAATATCTCTTGGGGACTACACTTAATTGTAGTATAAATCATACAATATTATTCGTTAGCGCTACAAATTGAAAATGGATTTTATTGACATGTATGACATAATATCTTGACTAGTTTTCAACATTGAAAGTTTATATATTTACATGTATACCCCACCCCCACTCCACCCTTTGAAATAAAAGGGATATTGGTTTGCACTTGTAGGTTGGTTGTCGGACTTTCGTGTTGTCTGTTCCAGATCTAGAGAACCCTTTGTTTGACAAACATCAAACTTGGTATACAGGCTCTACCTAAGGAGTAAATGAGCCCTATTGATTTTGAGCTCACAAGGTCAAGGGTCAAACTTCTCTGGACATAGGAAATTATTGTCCACTCAATATCTTGAGAATCCTTTTCTTGGCCAACATCTACTTTTGCACAACGGTTCCCCCTAAGAAGTAGATGCCCTTTATTGATTTGAAAGTCAAGGGTCAAACTCGAGATAGTAAGATATTGTTTGCTCACTGGTTCCCCCAAGAAGGTTACCCCTCTTGATTTTGAGGTCACAAGGTCAAATGGACATTGTAAGACATTGCCTGCTCAATACATGCATCTTGAGAACCCTTTGCTTGACAAACATCAAACTTGGTATACTGGTTTTACCTAAGGAGTAGATGACCTCTATTGATTTTGAAGTCACAAAGTCGAGGGTCAAATTACTCTGAATACAGAAGATACTGACTGATCATTATCCTGAGACATCAAACTTTGTTTTCAAGTCACTAGGTCAAAGGTCATGACTCAGATGACTGGTAATTTGGAAATGTTGAAGACACTGAGATAGATTGTATGCATCTGTCTGTGTGTCTGTCATACATCTATCTGTGTGTCTGTCATACATCTGTCTGTGTGTCTGTCATACATCTGTCTATGTGTCTGTCATGCATCTGTCTGTGTGTCTGTCATACATCTGTCTGTGTGTCTGTCATACATCTGTCTGTCTGTCTGTCATACATCTGTGTGTGTCTGTCATGCATCTGTCTGTGTGTCTGTCATGCATCTGTCTGTGTGTCTGTCATACATCTGTCTGTGTGTCTGTCATACATCTGTCTGTCTGTCTGTCATACATCTGTCTGTCTGTCTGTCATACATCTGTGTGTGTCTGTCATGCATCTGTCTGTGTGTCTGTCATACATCTATCTGTGTGTCTGTCATACATCTGTCTGTGTGTCTTTCATACATATGTCTGTGTGTCTGTCATGCATCTGTCTGTGTGTCTGTCATGCATCTGTCTGTGTGTCTGTCATACATCTGTCTGTGTGTCTGTCATACATCTGTCTGTGTGTCTGTCATACATCTGTCTGTCTGTCATACATCTGTCTGTGTGTCTGTCATACATCTGTCTGTCTATCTACTTGTCCATCATCATGTTTTCTGTGACTGATATTTGGAACAGTTTTCAACCAAAATAGTTTATATAATTTATGGAAAGTCTGTTAATCATTATTTAAAGGAACACACCTATAGATTTTTATGCCCCACTTTGAAAAAGAGGCATGGGAGCATATTGTTTTGCACCTGTCAATCGGTCTGTATACCAAGTCTTGTCCGCTCAATATCTTAAGAACCCTTCGTTTGACAGACATCAATCTTGGTACACTGGTACATCTTAAGGAGTAGATTAGCCCTATTGATTTTGAGGTCATGTGGTCAAGTTCAAGGGTCAGTACATTAAACATATGAAGATATTGTCCACTCAGTTATTGAAAACCCTTCCCTAGACAGTACTCTACTTTTGAAACATACTTTCATTAAAAATACCTATACATTTATCATTACAGTGCCTTTACACAAAGTAAGAAGAAAGCTGAGCTTTGGTCGAAAACCTCCTACTGAGAGGAATCCCAACTCTGAAACAGCGGTATGTATAAAACAAACATAGAGTTACATTACATTACCTCACTCACTGACAACAATCTCTGAAACAGCAGTATGTATAAAACAAACATAGAGTTACATTACATTACCTCACTCACTGACAACAATCTCTGAAACAGCGGTATGTATAAAACAAACATAGAGTTACATTACATTACCTCACTCACTGACAACAATCTCTGAAACAGCAGTATGTATAAAACAAACATAGAGTTACATTACATTACCTCACTCACTGACAACAATCTCTGAAACAGCAGTATGTATAAAACAAACATAGAGTTACATTACCTCACTCACTGACAACAATCTCTGAAACAGCAGTATGTATAAAACAAACATAGAGTTACATTACCTCACTCACCGACAACAATCTCTGAAACAGCAGTATGTATAAAACAAACATAGAGTTACATTACATTACCTCACTCACTGACAACAATCTCTGAAACAGCAGTATGTATAAAACAAACATAGAGTTACATTACATTACCTCACTCACTGACAACAATCTCTGAAACAGCAGTATGTATAAAACAAACATAGAGTTACATTACATTACCTCACTCACTGACAACAATCTCTGAAACAGCAGTATGTATAAAACATACATAGAGTTACATTACATTACCTCACTCACTAACAACAATCTCTGAAACAGCAGTATGTATAAAACAAACATAGAGTTACATTACCTCACTCACTGACAACAATCTCTGAAACAGCAGTATGTATAAAACAAACATAGAGTTACATTACATTACCTCACTCACTGACAACAATCTCTGAAACAGCAGTATGTATAAAACAAACATAGAGTTACATTACATTACCTCACTCACTGACAACAATCTCTGAAACAGCAGTATGTATAAAACAAACATAGAGTTACATTACATTACCTCACTCACTGACAACAATCTCTGAAACAGCAGTATGTATAAAACATACATAGAGTTACATTACATTACCTCACTCACCGACAACAATCTCTGAAACAGCAGTATGTATAAAACATACATAGAGTTACATTACATTACCTCACTCACTGACAACAATCTCTGAAACAGCAGTATGTATAAAACAAACATAGAGTTACATTACATTACCTCACTCACTGACAACAATCTCTGAAACAGCAGTATGTATAAAACAAACATAGAGTTACATTACATTACCTCACTCACTGACAACAATCTCTTACAGGCTGAAGAAAAACCAACAACTGAGGTCCAGGGAAAGGAGAAAGTGATCGAAGCCTCAGTGGAAGATGAGGTTACAAAGCTAATGGAAGATGAGGGAAGTCAGGTCCTGCCACGTGCCAAAAGAAACAAGAAAATGATTAACAAGGCTACTAGGGAATTAAGACACTTAAGTGACATCAGCGACATGCTGCCCACCCGCCTTAGATCCTCCACCAAGTTCTGTAGTGAATCTCATATGCAGGATTTTACATTTCACGGCTTGAGAGCATAGATCATGCACCTGTACACACATTTAAACAATGAAAGTGTAGGTATGACGGACACCAGCATTGTAGGAAAATTAAGTGATGTGTGGAAGCACATTACACAAAGTTTCCTGCAATGCTGGAGACCATCATCTGCCCCAATAATAAAAAGACTGCACTTCATTAACCAGACTTCATCAACACAAATTAAACGGACTGGTCTGCAGTATACCTGTAAAATCCACATTATTAATAGCGAGAACACTCAACGGAACAGGAAAGTCTGGTGGTCACATGATATTTTCAATGGAGGAAAAGTCGTTAGTTTCTCTCTGTTGGGTCCTTGTGATAATTTTCCAAAAATATTTAAGAAAATTTACAGCTACCTTTTATTAAAATACCCCCACAAACGAAGTTTTACATTGATATCTATGGGAAGAGCATGTTTTATTAAAATATTTTTAAAAGAAATCATATTTTTATACAAAACTCTTGGTGAAATCTTCCATTAACTTTGTTTTTATGAAAACATGAAACAGAATTAATCATTTACCACACTTATTTTTTAAACAGTTTTTTTCTTATTTTTACCAAGGGTAAATAACTCTTCCAAAATGTCCGCCGGGGGTTGGGGGTTAGCTTTTAATTATTTGCCAGTCATGTTAATTTGACATGTTTCACTTTTATCATTATTTAACAATAAACATTTATTTTGATTTAAATAATTCGGAAATTTTTCTATCATTGAATACCTCAAATGACAAACAAAATATTTTAGATCAAGGAAATTTGACGTATTCTCTTAACGTTTTGGTAACAGACACGCTGCCCACTATTAGTATGATTTGACATTGTGTCAAGTACTGCCAACTGATTTATGGGTCTATAGGACAAGAGTTAATGAAGAAAAAAAATATATTGAATGTAAATATAGTATTATGCACATGTGTGCAACTGTTAGACTTCTTGTGTTTTTCAAAAGTCAAAGTGCATTTACGTGAGAAAAATACTCAAGATATTATCGAAATTTATACATTTATAAACACCTGCCTGAAAGATGGCTCATTTTTTTCTTACAGAGAAAATCTATTGTACATTTTTGAAAAATGTGAGTGTATGTAAATGCATGTATTTACCGATGCATGTATGTGCAAGTTTTTATTTGCCCATCATACACAAGTTCTGTAATGGTGTAGTGCTGTGCGTCTGTCCATCTCTGTTTCAGCACCCTGTGGGTCTGGTAAAATCAGTACATGCTCCCAAGGGTTTTTTTAAAACAAAAGAATGGTTTATTTGGATATTAACCCTTTCTTACAACTGCATTTCTGAATATATTGGACGGGCGGTTTTTGAAGCGTGAGCATTTGCTCGTTTTATAGAACTGTTTCTTACTATATTTACCGAAAATGCGGTCTGATAACTTTTATAGTAATGCCATTCATGTTTTACAGATTTCTTTTCTATATTAATAAGTGCATGCAAGATTTTTGGACAATTTTGTGTTTTATACCTTAAAATTCTAAAGAGGTGTTCATAATATTCAGAAATCTACAGGTCTTGTTGAATAAGCTACAACAAGATTTGATTGCTTAAATATGTGTACCTAAAGTTTTATTTAGAGTGGGATGTCAATTTAGCAGGTTTATTTTTCAGTTTGAAATGAATACCACTTTAAATCGTGTTCTTTTTGCATTTTTCATGATTGGTGCTTAATCATAGTGCATTTCATTTTTTTTGTTTATATGTACATTAATATCACAAGCATGATATAAAAGATGCGTAAATTTCATTGGAATGTTGTATATTTTCATTCCCGAATTGATGGACATGATTTCCATTGTTAAATTTATATGGTAGATTTTGTTGCCTTTTTCATTTTTTTTTTGGATGTTCCTGAAAGTGACAAGAATTTTTAATACATTTGTTTATTGTTGAACATTGTTTTGAGTAGAAGATGCATGCTTTATAGAAAGGCTATATTTCAGTTAATAAATAATTACATTGAAGAAGTTATTTATTTTTGAAATACCTGAAAAGTGGGTTTGTTTCATTAATACATGTGGAGACACATTGATCTTTTCCCGGACAACATCATTTTAATTTTGAATAACATGCAAACACTAGACATTCTGATATGCATTAAACGTCTATTTTGTTGAAGATAAACTATTAAACAAAAATCCTTTTCTGTTTTAATAAAATATTTATACATTAAAACAAATATAGACAACTTAAATGTAAATTTCATTTATAGAACCACGGTCTGGTTTGTTGGGTATGTGAGATGATTATAAAACTACAATGGGAAATATGGTAAGTTGTATTAAAAAAAACCATTATATGCAAAAATTGTTACATTCTCCTATCTAAGTAATCATCTTGCATATCAAACAAACTAGACAATAAAATGAAAATACAAAATTGACATGTCTAAAATACTGCTCAGTTGAAATTGAAATACAAAATACACTTGGCATTCCATGTTAATTTCCATAGTCCCCACCCACCGACGTCATTCATTTGCACGTGTTAAAAATTTACATCCACTTATGTATAATGAGTACAAATTAATACATTGGAGCTTCAAAGGGTTATCACAGAGAAAACGGTTGTAAATATTAAAGAATGTTATGCTAGTTTTATCAAAAATTCATGTACAGTTGTATGTGTTTATAATCGCAGTTTATGTAAAAATCAAATGGAGCTTAGACAGATTCGGAATGCTCCAGGGGGTTTTAGATACGGACAATTAGCACAAATCATGCTGACCATTTTTCATTTGAATGAATGAAAGAATCTTCAGCATTGTGACAACAACAGGAAAACAAGAGGCCCATGGGCCACATTGCTCACCTGAGTCACCTTGGCCCATATCTGAGGACTTTCCATATATATTTGCATGTAAAACCTAATAGTCCCTATTATGGCCCAAACTACCCTTTGCAAACTTGAATCTACATATGTACACTATGTCAGAAAGCTTTCATGTAAATATCAACTTCTTTGGCCCAATGGTTCTTGAGAAGAAGATTTTTAAAGCTTTTTCCTATATTTGCATGTATGTAAAACTTTGACACCCCCCCCCCCCCACTTGTGGCCCCATCCTACCCCCCGGGGGCCATGATTTGAACAAACTTGAATCTGCACTATGTCAGAAAGTTTTCATGTAAAAATCAGCTTTTCTGGCTCAGTGGTTCTTGAGAAGAAGATTTTTAAAGATTTTTTCTATATATTTGTATGTAAAACTTTGATCCCCTATTGTGGCCCCATCCAACCCCCGGGGCCCATGATTTGAACAAACTTGAATCTGCATTATGTCAGGAAGCTTTCATGTAAATCTCAGCTTTTCTGGCTTAGTGGTTCTTGAGAAGAAGATTTTTAAATGACCCCACCCTATTTTTGCATTTTTGTGATTATCTCCTCTTTGAAAGGGACATGGCCCTTCATTTGAACAAACTTGAAAGCCCTTCACCCAAGGATGCTTTTGGCCATGTTTGGTTGAAATTGGCCCAGTGGTTCATTAGAAGAAGATGAAAATGTGAAAAGTTTACAGACAGACGGACGCCGGACAAAATGTGATCAGAAAAGCTCACTTGAGCCTTCAACTCAGGTGAGCTAAAAAAAACAACAAAATACAGACCCAACATGATCAGCTCAACTCTAAATTCCATTATAACATAAAACCTTTATGTCAAATATACAAATTCACAGTCATGATTCAAATTTGTCAAATAATTTGTTGAGAAAGATTGGAACTTGCATATTCTAAATGATTATAATGAAGTAGAATAAAATAGGAGACAACTATTTATCAAATTTACTTCATTTATATAATGTGCAACTGTACAGTCTCAGGTATGTAAGTATGCCTTTAAAATGGCTTGAAACTGTATTTAGAATTCACTAAATCTAGGCGGGCCCCATATCCCCGGCCTTTTTCGATTACTCCTCACAAATAGTCCTAGGGGTTGGCATCTCTGCTCTGTGAAGAATATGATATTGAAGGGTCAGAAAACTTGAAAAACGACTCTGCATTCTTAATCAGAATTTTTGCCAGAGAGAGTGGAGGAACATCAACAATTCCTGCTAGAAGTTCAATCATACAGCACAAAATGGTGGGCACTGAGCTGCCATCTTCACTGAACATGGTCTCTAAACTTTCAGGATGCAAATATCGTAATTGTTTTCGGAGAAAATGGACTTGAAAGTCTTTCATGCTGTGCCATGTTTCTTTCTTGGATTTCCCAAAGAAGGAGAATGGTGCATTGCTCCGGAGAAGTATTTTTTCCACTGGGATGATTTTCTTCTCCATAAGGGAGACAAATCTGGAGTTACATTTCAAATTATGAGCTGAAAAAGTAAGGGTATATATGTACTATGATATAGATGCTTTTTGCAGTTATCACAATTATATTTTTTATTATGATTACTGTACACTTCACAAATCTGTTGCAATGAATTATTTCCTTACCATCAACCATTACAAAACATCTAAATTTGTTAATTAAAGTGGCTACATCTTTTTCAGTGAATAAACTGTCTTCATCAAAAGAAATGCACCAGGAGTAGATCATCAGGGGGTAGGAAGAGAGGGCCTGAAGGAAGTTCTCATGAATACACTCATTGGGTCCAACATGAAAATGTATTGGGATTTGTCGATTGTAGCAGAATGGAACCTGTAAAGAATAACATGAGAGTAATCATCATGTGGACTCTGGGCTCTGAATGAATAGTCCTACAGTAAAGTAAACCTAAACAACCCCCTATTATAACAAAGCAATATCTGTTCCTTGCAGCACAATATCTAGGTCTTGTGACCATAAAACAATCAAATTTTCAAAAATAGAATTTTGTTTTGCCACTCTGAGAACAAAATTTGTCTGATAATTTTTTATGGTTATTTTCTCAGAACGGAGAAAAATAACAAGAGGCCCATGGGCCACATCGCTCACCTTGGTCCATATCAGAAGTCTTTCCATATATATTTGCATGTAAAACCGTAGTCCCTATTATGGTCCCAACCTACCCCTGGAGGCCATAGTTTTTGCAAACTTGAATCTACACTATGTCAGAAAGCTTTCATGTAAAGCTCAGCTTTTCTGGCTCAGTGGTTCGTGAGAAGAATTTTTTTTAAAGATTTTCTCTATATATTTGTATGTAAAACTTTGATCCCCTATTGCGGCCCCATCCTACCACAGGGTGCCATCGTTTTAACAAACTTGAATTTGCATTATGTCAGAAAGCTTTCATGTAAATATCAGCTTTTCTAGCTCAGAGGTTCTTGAGAAGAAGATTTTTAAAGATTTTCTCTATATATTTGTATGTTAAACTTTGAACCCCTATTGTGGCCCCATCCGACCCCCGGGGGCCAAGATTTTAACAAACTTGAATCTGCATTATGTCAGAAAGCTTTCATGTAAATATCAGCTTTTCTGGCTCAGTGGTTCTTGAAAAGAAGATTTTTAAAGATTTTTCCTATATATTTGTATGTAAAACTTTGATCCCCCTTGTGGCCCCATCCTACCCCCTGGGACCATAATTTTAACAAACTTGAATCTGCAATATATCAGGAAGCTTTCATATAAATCTAGGCTTTTCTGGCTCAGTGGTTCTTGAGAGGAAGATTTTTAAAGATTTTCCCTATATATTTGTATGTAAAACTTTGATCCCCCCTTGTGGCCCCATCCGACCCCCGGGGGCCACGATTTTAACAAACTTGAATCTGCACTATGTCAGAAAGCTTTCATGTAAATATCAGCTTTTCTGGCTCAGTGGTTCTTGAGAAGAAGATTTTCAAAGATTTTTCCTATGTATTTGTATGTAAAACTTTGATCCCCTATTGTGGCCCCATCCGACCCCCGGGGGCCATGATTTTAATAATTTAGAATCTGCACTATATCAGGAAGCTTTCATATAAATCTAGGCTTTTCTGGCTCAGTGGTTCTTGAGAAGAAGATTTTTTCTATATATTTGTATGTAAAACTTTGATCCCCCTTGTGGCCCCATCCGACCCCTGGGGGCCATGATTTTAACAATTTAGAATCTGCACTACCTAATTAAGCTTATCTATAAATTTCATCTTGTCTGGCCCAGTGGTTCTTGAGAAGAAGATTTTTAATGACCCTACTCTATTTTTACCTTTTCTTGATTATCTCCCCTTGGAAAGCCTGGCCCTTTATTTTAACAATTTAGAATTCACTTTACCTAAGGATGCTTTGTCCTAGGTAAGCTGCCATCCCTGGTTTCGAATCTCACCTATCTGGGTTTTACATCGGAGGTTTCCTTCTCCTAGACAGATAATCGTCCCTGATTATCGACATCATGTCTTGCCGGCTATATTCCCATAGCTGGGGCAAGGTTGATGAGTGCTAGGGCGTGTCCACACGCCGGTGGGCCTACACACTGCATCTATGGGGCCCTTGCTGCTCCCAGATCCCCATTAGTTCGGCCTGGTCCCGAGAGAGGCCAGTATCCGTGTGCTGCCAACGTGGAGGCACTAATGGAGTCTTGGTAATGTAGAGGCTATGTACTGACAGGAGAGGCTGACGCACTCGGCTCTCTTTTCGCAAAAGGATGCTAGTCAGCGGCAAATACATGCACAAGACGCATATCACTACCCTGTGGTATATACCACCAACACTCCGATGTAAAACCTGGGGGATGGCATCCAATAGTCTTAAAAAGACCGTCATCTAAGGGAAGGAAAACCCCAACAGAAAAACCACCTCAACGAGGTTGAGCGTAGGGCTAATCACCCGTCCTCATAAAAAGAAGTTGATTACGGAAACTATGAACAAGTCAATAAGAAGTCGTGGGGTAAGCATAGCTATCGAGCATACTCCAAAGGATGATTTCATAGCGGACAGAGATGCAAGCATGATGTCTACGGGCCAAAGCCGAAAGGAAGTTCGCGGACAGAGGGATATGCTAGCAAGCCCCCAAAACATCGTCAGGTTGGGATCATGGAACGTAAGAACTATGTACTCCACTGGAAAAACCGCACAAGTAATAGCAGAAATGAAGAGATACCACCTAGATATACTTGGAATAAGCAAATGCAGATGGACAGATTCTGGAAAAATCAGAACCCAGACAGGTGAAACGATACTGTATTCTGGAAGAAAAGATAACCATCACAGTAATGGAGTTGCTATTGCTATATCAAAGGAGAAAGCCAAGACATTATACCAATGGGCACCCATTAACGACCGCATCATAACTGCCAGGTTCTGGTCAAACTATATAAAAACAACATTAATACAAGTGTATGCACCTACCAATGATGCAGACGAGGAATCAAAAGATAATTTTTACGAACAACTACAGGGAGTCATAGACAACACTCCACGCCATGATATTATAATTCTAACTGGCGATATTAATGCAAAAGTAGGTAACAAACAGGAAGGAGAGGATGGAATTGTTGGAAAGTATGGTTTACACTCGGAAAGGAACGATAATGGAGAAAGATTTGCATCATTTTGTGCCATCAACAACTTGGCAATATCTTCAACAATGTTTAAACATAAAGACATACACAAGCAGACATGGACTTCACCAAATGGTCAACACAAGAACCAGATAGACCATGTAGCAGTCAATGGGCGCTTTAAAAGATCTGTATTGGATGTCAGAGCACAACGAGGTGCAGATGTCGGATCTGACCACAATTTAGTCATCACAAAAGTAATGCTTAAACTGCACAAAATAGGAAAGAAACCAACATCTTCAACAAGATTCGAGACATGCAAACTTAAGGTACCAGAAGTTCGGAAACAATTCCAAATAGAACTGAGGAATAGATTTAATGCACTCATTGAAGACAACACCATAGGTCCCAATCCTGATGATATAGAGGAAAGATGGAACAACATTAAAACTGCATATAATGAAACTGCCATAAACGTACTTGGGTATAGAAAAAGGAAAAACCAAGAATGGATAAGCCAGGGCAGTTGGAAAAAGGTAGAAGAGAGGCGAGTTCTAAAGGGCAAAGTAGAAAGTGCAAGATCAGAGAGATTAAGAGCTAGACTAAAAGAAAAGTATGGGGACAAAGACAAAGAGGTGAAAAGAAGTTTTAGAAAAGACAAACGACAATGGGTAGACGACATGGCGAATGAGGCACAAGAGGCAGCAAACATCGGAAACATGAAAACTGTATATGATGTAACCAAATTATTGTGCAATGAACGTCGAAAAACTGTTGAGGCAGTAAAAAACAAGGAAGGAAATCTCTTGACTAAAGAGGAAGATATAAGAAAAAGATGGATGGAACACTTCAGCGAAGTGTTAAATAGACCAAACCCTATTGATCCTGCTGAAATACTAACAGGGGAGTCCATCGAATTAGACATAGAAACAGGTCCACCAACAGAAGATGAGATAAGGAGAGCATTGAAAGAAATGAAATTAGGCAAAGCTCCAGGTGTAGATAACATCACTGTAGAAATATTGAAATCAGACATAGAAACAACTGTCAAGGAACTACACAAACTATACAACATTGTCTGGACAACTGGAAAAGCTCCCAAAGATTGGAGAAGGGGACTTATAATAAAGGTAGCAAAGAAAGGTGACCTGACAAACTGGAAATTGGAGAGGAATCACACAAATAGCAACAACTGCCAAAATAATGGGGAAAATAATAATAAAAAGAATTGTACTTGGTGTAGACAGACATTTGAGAATGGAACAAGCTGGATTCAGGGCAGTACGGAACAGATATTTGTCCTACGTAATATTCTAGAACAAGCTATAGAATGGAACTCCAACCTCTATCTATGCTTCGTCGATTTTGAAAAAGCCTTCGACAGCGTACACAGGGAAACCCTTTGGAAGATCATGAAATCTTATGGAATACCAGACGAAATAATCAGTATGGTTAAATTAATGTATGAAGACAGTGAATGCGCAGTTGTTGATGGAAATGGTACAACAGAATGGTTTAATGTTAAATCTGGTGTCAAACAAGGATGCAACATGTCGGGTTTCTTGTTCCTCCTGGTAGTTGACTGGATAATGAAAAAGACAACAGCAGATAACAACTCAGGCATAAGATGGAATATGACAACAAAATTAGACGATCTAGATTTTGCAGACGACATCGCTTTATTATCCAGCAGCAAAGATCAAATACAACAAAAACTGAACTCTCTAAACAGATATGCAGCTAGAACAGGTTTAAAAATCAATACAGGAAAAACCAAAGTTATGCATCTAAATGCTGCAAACATCACACCAATAACCATCAATGGGAACAACATAAACGATGTGGATGAGTTCATTTACCTCGGAGCAACAGTAAGCAAGACAGGAGGTACTAATGAAGATATAAGAAGAAGAAATTTGGCCATGCAAGAGTAGCATTCCATAAGCTACGCAAGATCTGGAGCAATAACCAACTCAACAGAAAAACAAAAATGAAGCTCTTCAGCTCAAATGTAATAGCTGTGTTATTGTATGGCAGCGAGACCTGGAAAATGACAAAAGGGGACGAAAAACTTGTAGATACCTTCCAGCACAAATGTCTTAGGAAAATCTTAAAGATCTACTGGCCAATGAAAATATCAAATGTAGCAGTTAGAGAGATAGCAGGAGTAGCAAAGATCAGCACTATGATAAAAACACGCAGATGGCAGTGGATTGGACATGTGCTACGGATGGATAAAAGAACACACCCATATGTAGCCCTTAGTTGGACACCAGAAGGAAAAAGAAAGAGAGGAAGACCGAAGGAAACGTGGAGAAGAACAACAGAAAGAGAGAGGAAAGAATTAGGTTTTGGGTCATGGACAGAGGCAGCAAGATCAGCCCAGGATAGAAGTAAATGGAGAGGACTTGTTCATGGCCCTATTCTCCACGAGAAGAGAAGGAATTAAGTCAAGTAAGTCAAGGATGCTTTGTGCCAACTTTGGTTGAAATTGGTCCAGTGGTTTTTGAGAAGAAGTCAAAAATGTTAAAAGTTTACAGACAGACGGACGACGGACAAAATGTGATCAGAAAAGCTCACTTGAACCTTCGGTTCAGGTGAGCTAAAAACAGTAAAATGTTTGAGGTGATAATTTTCGTCTGAGAATTGTTTTATGGTTGCAAGGTCTGATCTACGCTTTATTAATGCAATTTTTTCTGTAACATATATTTACATGTAGTATAATACATTAACGCCAGTACTTAGTGAAGGAACAGTCAGGACCTGTTTTAATGATTCGAGTTTCTCGTACTCTAGCCAACATTTAAACAGCATTTCACTGAGACACATTTGTCATAGTGCAACACGGTCCCAAGGTATACACGGAGCATAGCCCTAAATATCAACCAAATTAGATCTTGTATGAGTAAAGTCTGTCACAGTCAAAACTCGTACCCATTAAAATGACATCATAACAGCAATTTGAAAAGAAACTAAAAAATTTATTGTTGGAGTTATCTCCCTTATCAGAGAGGAAGGAGAAACTTTCCCAGTCATATATAATAAATGTACTATAGTTTTATTGATTCATTTTAATTATCCGTCATAGCCGAAGATTCAACAACTGGAAAACTGCATGAACATTTCAAATACGGACTAATAAAAATCCTTCAAGATAGGGAGGACTAATAGCAGTCAATGAATATACAATGTATATTAAAGGTGCTTATTTTAAAGGCATATTCAAATTTTTCAATAAATTCTTTTAAACATTAAAAGTGGCATAATTTTAAAAGTATTTGCATTTCTACATGTAGCTTATTCTTGTAAATAAAAGCTTAGTATAGAGACACTTACAAGTTCTTTGAAATTGGACAGCTGTCTATCTTTTGCGAGTTTTCCCTTACGATAGCACAAAGGAATATCTCCAATACATGCTAATCCTGTACAACTCTGTTTTAATTGTCTCAAGCATGCCCTGACACCCTGTTCCTCAAGATATGCATTGAATCCTAATGAAAAAGGAAAAAGTAAATCACAAATACAAAAATAAACAACTACCGGTAAATGAGAAAGGAAAACATGATATGGACCTTATTTAGCCCGCAAAAAATATTGATTTTTCACATTGGTTTACATTTACTTCACAAAGCTTAAGAATAAAGAACTCGAGCCACGAGTTCATCATTTGTACATGACATACCATGTAAGCCACGAGTTCATCATTGGTACATGACATACTGTGTAAGCCACGAGTTCATCACATATTTAGGGATTTTTCCATGAAAATGATTATATATATATTTAGCGAGAGCTATTTTCAGCAACATTAAAATTCCAGAAAAGATAACATGGAATAAATTGTTAGTGATATTCAATTTTAGCAATCTCAACTTTCTTGCTAATAATGCCAAAATTAAATCCTCACTTTATACACTACTAAAAACACAGATAACATTCACAATTTATTCCCATTCATACATGTATCCACAGACAATTTAATAAAGTATACCACCTAGTGTACAATAGAATAACAAACATATATAACATAACTACATATTTGGCCTTCTCGGGGGCTACTCACGTGACAATGATAAAATAATCTGACCCCAAAGCTGAATTCCCAGGTTGACACCCTCAGGAAATCCCTAATGAACCCGGGTTGACATTATTGAGTCAACCTATCTAGTATCCGGTTTGACCTCTTCGGGGAACCCATCAGAACTCGGGTTGACTCCATTGGGTAAATTCCTATATGAAGTGTATAGGAGTCCCTAATGACACATCAGGAGTCCCTAATGACACATCAGGAGTCCCTAATGATACATCCCTTGTACTGACCTATCACTTTCTGACACTAAGCACCACACTTTCTGACACTAAGCACCACACTTTCTGACACTAAGCACCACACTTTCTGATACTAAGCACCACACTTTCTGACACTAAGCACCACACTTTCTGACACTATGCACCACACTTTCTGACACTAAGCACCACACTTTCTGATACTAAGCACCACACTTTCTGACACTAAGATCTGAATGTTGATCATCATGTACACTTTCTGACACTAAGAATTCTCCATCTTTACCTGCATTGACATAAATAAAATGTCTGTACTTTTGGCAAAATGTCAATGCCTCATTAGCTTCCTTTAATGTGTCTGCTTTTACCACTATTCTCTGAATACCTGCAAATATCAAATATCTAAAATAAAGTAAAATATCTAAAATATAAAAAAGAAGATATTACTTAAAAGATCTTCAGAAAATGAACACCATACTTATTCTTGATGAAAATATGAACATTATAGATCAAGAAATATCAACATATCAACATAAAGGTGGCTTGGCTTGTGTTCCCATGTATTCAAGAAAACAGGACCTGGGACAAGTATCCCAGTAAATCCGAATAATCCCTGTAAATGATAGTGATTCCATATATTTAATTATTGGCTCAAGTAGAGCCCGAGGAGAATTGCATCTATGTTCATAGTTTACGAGACCCTTTAAGTTTTATCCTTTGAAAAGAATTTTTTAACCCTTAGAACACACGTTACAATATGATGATATGTAACAAGTACAAATCAAAAAGGCAAGCAATATGTAATTTTAGAGAAAAAACATGACTTTCAAGAGACGTCCGAGTTATTTCCCTTTGGAGAACTCTCGAACATAGTAAGGCATGAAACAGTTTGTTTACATGCAAGAGTGGGACAAATATTCATCACAGTATAAGTGAATGTACTCAGTAAGCTTCTCATATATTGTTAGCTGTTTGATCACCCAAATTGTAATGTAGTGTTATAAAATGTATAAGTCTTAATGTAACTTGAGCTACCTTATATAGAAATATCAACATTATATTGAAATATCAACATTATATAGAAATATCAACATCAGGCCAAAATAAAAAATTAGGGGTAGGTAGGTAAAACATTTTATTTCATTGAAACATTTTATTTGAAATCTTAGTTTTTGATACACTTTGAACATATGTCTATTTACATTACAAGTTAACCTTTCAAACATTTTGAAAATCAAATTAGTAGTGAAAATGTAAATTTGTCGATCAACACAAAAGAAAATTGCAGATTTTTATTTTATTTAGGCCACAATTTTTTAATTTCTTGATTTACAGATATTTTTTTTTTTAAATTAGGGTCAATCGGGAGGGGGGAAAACACAAAAATAAAATAAACATTTTTAATATCTATCGTTGTTTTATTTTCAATGAATCAAATAACACCATTTCGTGAGCACAAATAAACAAAACATGTATTAGTATTAGATAAAAACTCTTAATAAAAAAAAATGCAATTTCAAATTCAGTGTATATAACTACTATCTGTTACACTTTTGTAAAACATAAGCTGAGAAAATGTGTACTAAGGTCATATCATTTTGATGTTGTAAAGTATTCAGTATTTATACTATATGCCAGTGTTTAGTAATTTTGTTGTATCCAGTAAATAAAATCTTAAGGTTTGGCAGGAATCCAGAAACACACATGTACATATATTTCATTTTGGCCTTATATAGAAATATCAACATTATATAGTAATATCTACATTATATAGAAATATTTCATCAACGTTATAGATAAACATATAGATACATTTGTAAGTATCGGATGACATGTTTTCTGTGTTATTCCAAGAGCATCAAAGTTTATGGCATGCCTGTACTTGACTGACACATATACATGTACTTGGAACCACATGACATTCAGTCAGTGCAGTGACACTTTTACTATATAGAGAGCTTTCTGCAGATCATGTTCCTGGGAACACTAGCTTGTGGTGGACAGTTTGTAGATCCACCTAAACAAACACAAGATATTTCACTCTGAACGGTAATTAAATAACAGACAGTGGATCTTCACTGGGATTCAAACAAAGATTAATTAATCAAGCTAATTAATGTGCTCTAGAAATGCAAGAGTATTGAATGATTAATTTTTTAATTATGGTACAGGTAAACAAGTGAAGGGCAAATTAATGGGTCTTGAATCTTCCTGTTATGGGTGATTAGAAAGCCTGCTGAGACATCTCCCTGTCATATATCATGAAAGGCAAAAATAACGAACAGTGATCAATCTCATAACTCCTATAAGCAATACAAAATAGACAGTTGGACAAACACGGACCCCTGGACACACCAGAGGTGGGATCAGGTGCCTAGGAGGAGTAAGCATCTCCTGTTATAGCTATTACATGTGATAAAATCATTTCTGAATCATTCACCCTCACCTCTCGAAGCGATATTTCTGATGAACTTTTCTGTGGTATCATCGTTCTTTGCACTGAAAGCCTTGCAATGGAACAAACATGATCCACAGTCAATAACGTTGTACCCGAATTGTATTTTGATTTCCTTGAATAATGGGCATACAGTAACCTCGTTAGGCTGGCCCGCTTTTCCAGAGACTTTCCAGTACTTGACACTCTTAAACTTTAGCAGCTGTCTACTGCTGATCTCCGTGATAGTCCAGTTATATTTTGCTGTGAAGGATGGGTTACTGGTAGCGGTAAAAGGAAGACATATCATTATTCACAATCCCATACATGTACAATAATATATTGCTTATTGAAATTAAGAATTTCATCCTAAAAGTATTGATGCAACCAAATAATTGTTTCTCTGGCATATGATGGTGGAAAAGGTAAAGAGATGGAAAGAAAGAAAAAGCATCACTGAGGAGGAAAGAGAGAGAGAGAGAATAATTGCCAGAAGGTCCCACCTGTTCTGTGAGAGAGAATAACTGGGGGGGGGGGGTGATCCCCCCCATCCTTTGAGAGAGAATAAGTGGGAGGTGGGCCCCTATCCTGTGAGAGAGAATAAGTTGGGGGAGGTGCCCCCTTCCCCCGTCCTGTGAGAGAGAATAAGTTGGGGGAGGTGCCCCCGTCCTGTGAGAGAGAATAAGTTGAGGGAGGTGCCCCCTTCCCCGTCCTGTGAGAGGGAATAAGTTGGGGGAGGTGCCCCCTTCCCCCGTCCTGTGAGAGAGAATAAGTTGGGGGAGGTGCCCCCATCCTGTGAGAGAGAATAAGTTGAGGGAGGTGCCCCCTTCCCCGTCCTGTGAGAGGGAATAAGTTGAGGGAGGTGCCCCCTTCCCCCGTCCTGTGAGAGAGAATAAGTATGAGGGAGGTTTATTTTTATCAAGATCAAGATTTCCAAGAGATGGAAATAATAGTACAACGATTTTGCAGTAAATTGTTTAGTGCACTTCATACAACTCTTTGTAGCTGACAAAACCTTATAAAAGAGGACACACAATGTTTAGAAGAGATTTTATACACACATACTGTATGCAGCAAGAGTTGTTAGAAGACAACTTAACTCACTGGAAGCGTGATTCCACTTACCCTATCACCCTTGGTTCAAAAGATATATCTAAACCTTTCACATTTTGTAAATCATGTTTATGGGGACACAGAATTTTTTTTTTCATAGTGCACTCCCTTCCAGAGTGTCAGAGCAGGTTAAATGGTAAAAATTGAGCTCACTTTACACGTTCTATCAGCCCTCTCTCTATCTCACTCTCTCCCTCTGGATTTAAAATTCCATAATTTATGCATCACAGTGATGCTTAATTTTGTTTTTCTAATAATCATGACTGCATCGAAACTGGACAACCTACTATGACATACAGGCAGTATTTACATATAGTTTGTACAGATTCACACCAAAATCTAAATTAAGTGATTATTACTTGCACATCTGAAGAATTCTACTGTCAACAAGATATTCTCTTGGTATTGACACCAAAGCTTTTCCACTTAATCCAGCGTTTTTCTGTTTTGTGTCAACTGGAATGGCCACCTGTAGATATCTTTTTCCTCTAAAATCATTCTTCTTTGTAAGCTTTGTGATCACAGTTTCTGGGGTAATTGTTGGTGGCAAGTTTTCTACATAAATAGATGAAAAGTACATTTTCTATGGAAATAATCAAATATATTTTGTATATCAAAATCATATCCTTTGCTTCGCTCATGATTATTGTAATTACACAAGGATCTGAAGTAATCAAATAAATGGTCCAAAATGATCTTTCATTAGGAATATTAACAAGAACTATTAGCAGGGTTCGACACTAAGGGTATAGTCCAGTAGGAAATCTTGAATTAATCTTACTATGTGTGTGTGTGTGTGCACATTGTCCTGCTGAAAATTTAATCCATTGCCTTGCTTATGCTGTGGCATTAATGGTACTGACACAGGATGCAGAATTTCATCTACATATGGTCTGGCAGTATTTTAAGATACATTCAAACTGTGAGTGAGAATTTGTGTTAATCGCACCCCTGACCATAACACAACCTTCGCCAGATCTATTACACTCAAGAATGCAATAGTCTACATAACATTCATGTGCACGATGGTCACAATAAACATATACAGTAAAATATCTGTATCTCGAATATGGTTTATCTCGAATACCCCGCTTGAGTCGAAGTCGACCGCTGGTCCCATCCGTTTTCCCTATATAAATGATTAAAAAAAAACTTCTGATATTTCGAACACGGTAATCTCGAATACTCCGTTTATGTCAAAGTATTTTCAAGGTCCCATACCCCAAATTCACCTGGTTTATCTCGAAGTGCAGTCACTTTTCCGCTCTGCTTACCATACCTGGCGTCGTTAAGTCACACATTCACACCCGTGGCTACATCAATTATAATTAATGACCGCTAATCCATGCTCGCTTTTTCCGAGTAGACCCAGTAATCCCATACTATGCATAAAATATCCTCCTTCAAAAAAATATCCAAGATCGATTTTGGATATCTCGAACCCCCGGATATCTCGAAGTTTTTTCGAGGTCCCTCGGACTTTGAGATAGAGATATTTTACTGTATTAAACTTTAGCTCTGCCGTCACCATTACTAATATTAAGTCTGGACTCACAAGAAAACAAGACTCTTGTCCAGCTTTGGCATTGATTCTCTGTAACGTCGGTGGTGAGGTTTAAGCTGTAACCATTTGTAAGGTCTTCTGATGTTTTAATATTCTGGATACTATCCTACGATAAATGGACCTTACCATGACTTCCAATTGTTTGCCTCGCAGCAGCTGTAAGCCTATCCCATAAGTGATATTGCTGCATGTATATATATTAATAGGCTTGTTGACATGGCATTATCACAAATGGTTGACCAGGTGTTAAGCGATCATTAGTCTAATGATACGTCACAACAACTGGCTTACTGTACAGGGGTGATCAATAGTGACCCTGTCTAATGAAACGTCACAACAACTGGCTTACTGTACAGGGATGAAATCTAAAATGTCTACCTACCTCTTGCTGATCGTCTGCTTGCTGGAAGCATTTATAAACAAAATTCAACAAACGAGAATACACAATATATATACCTATATGAAAGAGAGCTGGGGTAGACACTGTCACATGATGCAAAGGAGTCAAATCTTCATGATAAACATTTGTTCTATCAGAGCCGAAAAATGAGTACACTTTCGAAAACGTTGAAGTCGCCCTCCGTATTGCTTTTCGTGCTTTCCCCCCGTCAAAACAAATAAAGAAATAACCCATTAAAGATCCCACAATTGCTGCTGTGGTGCCAGGCATATCCATGCAAAAGCAAATAAACATTGTGATAATTACCGGCACAAAATATGTCACTAGAAGTTTAGTGATATCTCTGATCACGTTTTTCATCTTGTTAATTACTGTTACTGACACTGTGAATGTGGAACAGTGTTTGAGCAACGTTAATCTCTGGGATGTTCTTCTTCCGGTTTCAAGTGCAGGGCCTTGTCGGCATCATTGCAATGGGTTCATAAGGGAAGGTGTCGTTTAAAGAATATTCAAAAGAAACAGCTGATACCAGAACCTCGAGAGGTCCATTGACATTTCTGTGTGTGGTGCAATGCGAACGTAACTAACTGAAACTTTCGTGACAGGAAGTTGAAGTTCGCTATATAAAACATAGAGTTATATGTGAAGACTCATAATATCCGCAATGTACGAGGATAGACTTGACCCGCCACTGTGTGCATACCCACTTTTCTACCCAATAACAAAATGAGTATAGAACCAAATATATATATATATTTTTAAAATATTATAGGGAATTGCCTTTCGGGTTGTGGACAATAAAATAAAATAAAATAAAAAGAATAATAAAAATATGAATCTTTGAGGTCGTTGACAAGTTTTGTTATATGTAATCAAATTAATCTCACTGCAATTAGTATCATATTGATATCGTGATCACCGTGTATCATCGACACCGGATAATATGGCAAGCCCCTTTACTATTTATTTGTAATTTAATAAGATATCTCTTTGAATAAGAGAGATATTCCTTTATACTAGAGATATCTCTATATTGGTTGTAGAGATATCTCCGTAAGATATATATATATATATATATATATATATAGATAGATATTTACGCTACGGAGATGTCTCTTTAACCAAAGGAGATATATCTCTTTAAACAAAAGAGACCTCTCTTTAGCTAAAAAAAGATATCTCTTTAAACAAAAGAGATATCTCTTTACACTAGGGATATATCTCTTTCTCTCAGAAAGATACCTCTTAAAGCTAGAAAGATATCTCTCTAGCGTAAAGAGATATCTCTCCGTCAATGTAAAAAGAGATATATCTTTAAGTTAGAGAGATATCTCTTTAAATCAAACAGATTTTTCCCCTGGTGATCATAATCACTTATCCCTGTTGCATCGTCATTAATATGATGTAACCCTATTTTTTTAACCAATTAATACTTCTAGTATTAAACATCTCCTTCACTTAAAGAGATATCTCTAAGAATTCCTAGAGAGAAATATCTCATTGTATAAGATATATCTCTTTAATCGTTGAAAAAGAAATATCTCTCAAAGACAAAGAGATATCTCTTTCCAATATTTTTTTATTAGTTTGAATACTTAAGGAATTCTCCCTAAACTGGAAGCCCGCCAAAGCAAATGTTATCACGATAGCTGCAATTCCGGGCAAACATTTTCACACTAGAAGTGTTTGAGCTATTTTTAGCCCTAAAGTAGGTCAAGGACGGACCAATCCAGCTGAAATGTAAACTGAATTTGTAATCCTCCAAGATAAAGCATGTGACTAAATTCCAGGGAAATATCTGTATCCATAATATAAAAAAAAAAAAGCCCGGAAAACTGTTTGACCTAGTTTTAGTCCAAAAGTAGATTAAGGATGAGCCAATCCAGTGAAATGCAAGCTGGACTTGTATTCATCCAAGAGGAAGCCTGTGAGTAAATTTTAGGGCAATATCTGTACCCATTGGCATAATGAGGGGAAAAAATAGGAATACTGTTTAACCTTCTTTTAGTCCTAATGTAAGTCATGGACGGACGGGCCAATCCAGGTGAAATGCAAACTGAACTTGTATTAATCCTTTAAGAGGAAGCTTATGTGTAAATTTCAGAACAATATCTGTATCTGTAAGGAAAATAAGTCTGGAAAACTGTTTAACCTAATTATAGCACTAAAGTAGATCAAGGACGGACCAATCCAGCTGAAGTGCAAACTCACTCTTACACGTCTTGAGGGAGAAATTGTGACCAACGCGGTGACCGAGAGGTTAGAGCGTTCGCCCCGCATGCGGAAGGCAGGGGTTCGAATCCCGGCCGCGACAGACCTTAGAAGTCGTTAAAATAGGTAGTGACAGTTCCATCGCCAAACGCTTGAATGTCACGGGTCCTCGGAGATGACCTTAAAAACGGATGTCCCGTGTCACAGTAGGTGTGGCACGTTAAAGAACCCTCTCAGCTCAATGGCCGTAAGCGTCGAGCATAGGCCTAAATTTGAAGCCCTTCACCAGTCTTTGAGACATCTCCATATGAGTGAAAAATTCTCGAGCGAGACGTTAAGCAAGATACAATCAATCAATCAATCAATCAAAGCCGTACTTAACAGTGTTCAAAATTAGCGTCGGTCCTGTGCCGACGTACACATCGAAGGACTCGCGAATAGTACGACTAAAAGGGTCCTAGTAATAATTTTGGGCCTACGCAGTTGCCGAGAATAAAACTTTGCAACGTGCGTTGGTTTATGCATTTATATTACCTCCTCCAAATTGGATTTGTTGAAATAAATGAACCAATGAGCGTCTTTTAAAGAAATTACGTATGAGATTGGTAAAACTAGTTAATTGTATCATGATAGAATCAATCGTGCTTTTCATACGTATCTAAACTGTATCTTAAATTAAAATCTAAATAAATTTTAAACTATTCATGACCATTTAAAACTCTGTTATGTAACTTATAATGTTTGACTGTTTTATACTGTGAGTTGTTTCATACTGTGAGTAATGCTTGTGAGTTGTGACAGACACCCTTCGTGAATTGAACTTATTTTACCCAATCTATGTGGCGTTTTAAAAAAAAAATTTAAAAAAATGTAATGGGTAAATTTTGGGCCTACATTGCCTTGGAAGGATTCATGTAGACACTTTTGCTGTGGGTCCTTTGATCCCATTGGAAATAATTTTGAATTTCGAAAACTCGCGCATGCATCTGTTACGAAAAAAAGTCAGGAAAACATGACCTCGGAAGGACGGACAGACGCGCGGATAGCGACATAACATAATACGTCCCGTCTAATGAGTTTAGCGGGGTGCTGACAAGGTTGATATGCAACATGTAGGTGTCACCATGATTTCCAGCTAGCAAACAGACATTCTCCTTGTGTATTCGTAACGTGCCCTCTGTTAAGAGAATGGCATATACATGTAGTTAGGTGAGCCTGGTGCCCTAGCCTTCCCATAATACTCCGCAAATGAAGGCCAGGGCACCAGGCTAATAGTTAGGTGCAATGAAATACGAAATTAAGACACGTGGTCAGTTGCTGAAGAAATTCCGGTGAAAACATGCATGGTCCAGCAAAAGGTATGTAGCTGAGAGGGAAGGTGGATGACCACATATAAAAGGTAGATTTTTAAGAAGGGCAGATAGAGTTTTTGATTGTACGTGCAGTGTCTAAATCCCCTTGCACAATACTGTAATAGTGTGTGGGTGGTGCGGATTTGCCCAAATGAGAGAAAATCAAAGCAAAAAAGGGATACCTGCTCAGAGCATGTTTTATGAACCAGCTCCAGTATGTATAGATCACATGTAATTTAGGGTCATAATTTATTAACTACACCAATATGAAATACAAGTATTGACATAAAAGGGAAACAATTTTTCATTCATAATCTGACTTTGATGTATACCCCCCTACCCACATGTTTCAGAACCCCCAAAACACCGTTCCTGGCTCTGCCACCAACAGTACTGTGGTAGCAGGGGATACTTTCGCACTATAGGCCCGGTCAACTTTAAAAAAAAAATAAAAATGGAAATACCCCATATTTGAAGTGATATTACATGTGTAAAAATGTATACAATAATTTTTGGATGCATGTCAAATGTAGCTGAGTGCTTAATGAAAATGTTGATATACAACATGTAGGTGTCACCATGATTCCTAGCATATAGATGGGTGCAAATACGAAACTAAGACATGTGGTCAGTTGCTGAAGAAATTCTGGTGAAAACATGCATGGTGCAGCAAAAGGTCTGTAGCTGAGCGGGAAGGTGGGTGGCCCCATATGAAAGGTAGATTTTTGAGAAGGACAGATATATGGAGCGCCAAATTAACATAAACTCAAATAATTGAAGATATCTTCAATTATTTGAAGATATCATCAATTCATTTGATGCGCGCAACAATTGAATTAAAGATCTCTTCAAATAATTAATGATATCTTCAATTCTGAATTATTGCGCGCATTAATTGAATTGATGAGAGCATTAATTCTTCAGCTGATTTGATGCGCGCTTTAATTGAATTAATGATCTCTTCAAATGAATTAATGATATCAACAATTGAATTGATGCGCGCTACAATTCAATTGAAGAGAGCAATAATTGATATAATGCGCGCATTAAATCAATTGATGAGAGCATTAATTGAATTGATGCGCGCATTAATTCATTTGATGAGAGCAATAATTGATTTAATGCGCGCATTAATTCAATTATTGCTCTCTTCAATTGAATTAATGATATCTTTAATTCATTTGAAGAGAGCAATAATTCTTTTAGAGAGAGCAACTATATAATTAAAGATATCTTCAATTCAACATATCCACAATTGAATTAATGATATCTTTAATTGAATTGTTGCTCTCTTTAAAAGAATTGATGCGCGCATTAATTCCTTATACAAAAGCATTGTAAATGATTTAAAGATATCTTCAATTGTATTAAAGAGATCATCAAATTATTTATACCAAGCTCTAAATTAATTATTGCGAGCAATATTTCTACTAAATTGATGCTCTCATCAAATGAATTGAAGAGAGCAATAATTGAATGAATGCGCGCATCAAATCTATTATTGCTCTCATTAATTGAATTAATGCGAGCATCAATTGAATTGAAGAGAGCAATAATTGAATGAATGCGCGCATTAAATCAATTATTGCTCTCATTAATTCAATTGATGCGCGCATTAACTCAATTGATGAGAGCAATAATTGAATTGAAGCGCGCATTAATTCATTTGATGAGAGCAATAATTGATTTAATGCGCGCATTAATTCAATTAAAGAAAGCAATAATTGAATTGATGATATTTTCAAATAATTGAAAATATCTTCAATTATTTGAGTTTATGTTAATTTGGCGCTCCAAACAGATAGGGTTCTTGATTGTGCACAGTGTCTAAATTCCCATGTTTGGTACTGTGATGGTGTATGTGGGTGGGGTGGGGGTGGGGTGCTAATTAGCCCAAATGATAGAAAATCAAAGCAAAACAGGGGAACCTGCTCAGAGCATGTTTTGTGCACCAGTATTTATAGATTATATGCAATTTAGGGTCATGATTTATTAACTACACCAATATGAAATACAAGTATTGACATAAAAGGGAAACATGATTTTTCATTAGTCTGCATGTCATAATCTGACTTTGATGTATACCCTCTATCCACATGTTTCAGAACCAAAGAAACAGCTGTCCCGTGCCACCTGTAGTAGTTGGGGTGAGTCATACTGGGTCGTTCTGGGAATGACTCGTCGGCAACCGTGATGGCATGTGCCGTGCGTGGGATGTGCACATGGCCCGGTCACTGATGCATGCGTTTCATTCTGAACGGATACCAGCACCGGACTAGTCATGCTTGTGAATGAGACGATATTTAGTGTAGAGACCAAATGAGGTGAGCCTCCCTGAGGAGATTCCCCTCTAAAGACCATCGTCGCAAGCCACGCCTATTGTCTCCATTTACACTACGTCACAAGCCACGCCTATTGTCTCTGTTTACACTACGTCACAAGCCACGCCTATTGTCTCCGTTTACATTGCGTCAATAGAGGTAGGGTAGGTATTACCAGACTCAGTAACTGTAGCTAGCGACGATGGGTAAAGACATACTAATTTAATGCAAGGATAATGAAACTGAACACATAGAGTGGCGGATTTAGAGGGGTGGGTTGCCACACATTTACAAGGAGTATATCCCAACATGTGGGGGGTAGGCTACCGAAGCGGCAATATATAGATGGTCGTGTTACGTTTTTGCACAATATCACAATTTATGGATATATTTCGCAGTAAAGTATACGGTTACAGAAGAAATCATAATTCAGGAATATATGGAAACAAATATATCCTCTGTACACTTTCTAGTTTTACCAAACCCCTTCCGGTGACAGAGACAAGTTTGCCACTTCCGCGTGTCTCTGATCAAATATCACGCTTTGTTTTATCGTCACCTTTATATGACCAATGACCTCGTGTTATTTGTATAAGTTTATCATACACCGTCAGTGAATAAAACCAATCGTATTCAAAGGTATCGACGAAAATTTAATGTTGAGCACGGGTTGTATGCAACCCGAGGATGCTAGCATCCCTTTATATTCCCGTGTAAAACTTCCAATCTAACCCCTATTGCGACCTCATCTTACCACTGATTTTAACAAATTTGAAGTTGTACTACTGGATTGATTGATTTTATCTTGCTTAACGTCTCTTTATTCACGCATATTTTTCACGCATATTGAGACGTCACCAATACCGGTGAAGGGCTTCAAATTTAGGCCTTTGCTCGGCGCTTACGGCCATTGAGCAGTGAGGGTTATTTAGCGTGCCACACCTACTGTGACACGGGCCATCCGTTTTTAAGATCATCTCCGAGGACCCGTGACATTCACACCTGATGCCGAGTGTTAGGCGATAGAACTGTCACTACCTGTTTTAACGTCTTAGGTCTGTCGCGGCCGGGATTCGAACCCCGACCTTCTGCATGCGGGGCGAACGCTCCACCCCTAGACCATCACGGCGGTTATGTTCCTAAGTGAAAGGATGCCTGTCTACTAACATGCCTCACGGCTTAGCTCTTCATCAGAAGATTTTTAAAGACTTTATCTTAAATATTCCGCTATTGTGGCCTCATCCAGCCTCCGGGGGCCCAAAATGAACAAACATGAGTTTTGCACTACTGAGGATGCTTGCTTAGTAATAGGACTGATAATAACCCTGTAGCTCTTGAGAAAAAGATTTCTTAAGTTTTTCCCTAATAGATAGATAGATAGATAGATAGATAGATACATGTAGATAGATAGATAGATATACAATTGCCCATAAATTCCATAATAACCCTGTAGCTCTTGAGAAAAAGATTTCTTAAGTTTTTCCCTAATATATATATAGATAGATAGATATACAATTGCCCATAAATTCCAAAATGTTCAAACTTTCATTTTCACTTTGATGTAATTCAGAAATAACTGGAGATTTTATATCGAGCTTCACTGATTCCTATATTACCAGTGCACGTGTATGTTTAGTTATCAACTTCTCTATCCTGAACGCTATAAATAAATTACTCGTGTCATTCTAGTTTTATTTTGTTCTGTAGAAGTGCTGAATGAAAGGTGAAGATAACGAACAGTGATAATCTTATAACTCCTATAAGCAATACAAAATAGAGAGTTGGGCAAATATGGACCCATGGGTATTATTAATTTGAATTAGGCATGTTTTGATCTGAATGATTTCTACGACTTTTCTTTCTTAAAAAGATTCATTTTGTCTTATTGAATATTCAGTTTGGATATCTCATTTTCTTCTCAGCACACGGTTTTCAAACGTATTGATAACACTAGCATTCATGTTTCTATTCTCAAAACATCCATCCAGTTCTTGCACCAGTACAGGATAGCCGAACTTCGCTGCCTCAACATTCCTTGAGTTTATTCTGCTGAACAAATTGTACTTGACGTGTATATTTGTAAAGGAAGAACCCGGGAATAATCTATCCAGATATTCATTTCCAAGGAAAAAATGCGGTAAGAATTCATTTTCTAATACTGACTTCAAAAATGCCAGAAAATATCCCAGGGCTTCACGGACTCCACTGAGGTGAAATCCGGGCGGTGCTACGGACGGAATGGTCAGCAGAAGGATGCAGTACATGGAAATGGTCTTCAGGTGGTATGACGTCAGTAAATTGGCTGCATGGTTCTGCCTCCGCTTTAATTGCATTACCAATGCTTTCATAACGCGACACGATGTCATAATGTATTGCCTTTCTGGATTTTCGAGGCACAAGCCAAACATACAATTCTCATAGGACGAAGAAGAATTTCGCCATATAAATTCTTTGTCCTTTGTACTGATATCAACGTTTTCTTTGTTAATCCATTTCATGACGCAGAATCTGGGAAATAACGTTAAGTGATCGGAAGAGAACACAACGGAACGAGGAATTGAAATTCCCTCCCTACCCAGCATCAGAGCAGGGACGAAATCTACGTTCAATTTAAAAGGCATTGGACTACTGGTACTACCGTGAACGGTTAATTGCATTGTAGGTGGCATAGAAGCTCTGGTCACATTATATACATTGGTTGGTTGATTCACAACAGCAAGAGCAGTCAAGGATTTATCCATGAGAGATTTTAAAACTTGTTCCTGGAAAACTTTTGTGTTGATCAGACATATCCCTTGAACCATTTCGAAAACTCCGACCTTTACAAGCCCTGGAAGCATACTGGCGAGTTCCTTGTCGTTCATTACACGGAGACGTATCTGACCCGGTAATATTTGGCCGAAACTATCCGCAAGACGAACTTCTTGTAGAACAAGACCTTCGATTTGGAAGAGAACTACGGCATCGAACTCATCAGGCGCTGCTATTTTCAATCCCTGTCTTGCACTCCCTTGTCGTAGAATGTCACTATCTATCACCAAACCTTCGAAATTCTTGTTAGCCTAATTTCGTAGTTCCGTAAGAATAATTCTAAGAACATCATCCGCCACAAAACAAGCCTTCTTCCACTCCTGAAGAGGGAACTCGTATCTACCGATCTGTGTCTCTATTTTGAGCTTTAGCATTTCTTCACCTGGACCAAAAACGTCATCTGGGTATCGCCATGTATTCAAAGACACTCCCCATTCAGCGGCGGCCATGTCAGAGGAGATGAAAACTTTATCTATACCTGGAATTATTAAAATGAAAGTAGGTGTCACTTTGTACAGAGGAGTTATCACGTGTCACATTGATTGTATCTAGATCATGTATAAAATAGGCCATCAGGGATGCAGTTAGAGGACAATCAATGAGAATGCAAATTAAGGGTTTGGGGCTGACTTGAGGCCCGCAGTGGATCCAGGAGAATCTATATGACGGGGGTCCATGGGGGCGAAGCCCATTTCAGCTGGTGAATTTTCAGTATTTTGGGAGGCTAAATTCAAATTTGCAGAATATGAGACTTAGAAAAAATACCATTAAAGCGTTTGCTTCGAAATCCCCGTTTTCATACACATGCACAGTGAATTGTAATGTAAGCAAAATATATAGAATTTGGTCTTGGATTACGGTGTGCCAGATATAGCATCCTCCTTATATTTTCCCCGTTTTTGTTTGTTCTGTTGAAAGTTGGTAACCTACCAAATCGGCGTTATTCTGCTGTTTTTGAAACATGTTTCTCTTCAACACTTCCCGTGGGGATCCGGGCTAGAATAGGTCCTCAGTACCCCTTGTTTGTCGTAAGAGGCGACTATATGGGGCGGTCATTCGTATGAGACTGCAAAAAGTGAGGCCCTGTACCACAATAGGTGTGGCACGATAAAGACCCCTTCCTACTCAATGACCATAAGCGCCGAGCATATGCTTAAATTTGCAGTCCTTTACCGGCAATGGTGACGTCTCCATATGAGTGAAAAATTCTCGAGAGGGTCGTTAAACAATATACAATCAATCTCTTCAACACAGTTTTCTCAAACCAAAATTATGAAACCAACCAATCTAATTAAAATTAGATCATTTGATCCGCTCACGTACCTTGTGTAGCGATATACGTGAGCGGATCAAATGATCTAACTTTAATTAGATTGGAAACCACCAATAATTTTCCGACATTAGAATCAATCGAAGGGGCATATACAAGTCCGGCCTTTCTCGATTAATACCTGTATAAAAGGTGAAGATAACGATTAGTGATCAAACTCAAAACTCTTATAAGCAATACAAAATAGATAGTTGGGTAAACACAGACCCCTGGACACATCAGAGGTGGAATCAGGTGCCTAGGAGAAGTAAGCATCCCCTGTCGACTGACACACCCGTCGTGAACCCTATATCTTGATCAGGTAAACGGAGTTATCCGTAGTCAAAATCAATTTGCCAAGAACAGTCTATTTAACAATGAAAAAAAAAGCAGACAGCCTTTGACCCAAAGGTAGATTGTATTGTCAAACTAGATCGTTATAACGGCCATATAATTTGCGAAATGCTGACGACTTTAATCGAGACTGTTGAAACCCCTGCACCACCAACTTGTTTGTCAGTATGGTCTATTATGTCAGATACGGGACTGACACGAGCCGCGTAGCGTCGAGTGATCAGTCCCGTATCTGACACAATTGACCATCGGAGTCTTGTATCTTACTTAAAACATTGTTCTATCTAAAAACAAATGCATTTAAAGGCAAAAAGCCCACGTACAAATATACATTGGTATAGACAGATATATTTACACCTTTCGTTTCTGATTTGTTTTTTAATATTTAATATATTAGGAATTCATAAACTTTAATGGCACACAAGGTCAACTCTTGTCTTTAATTCACAAAAAACTGTTAGCTCATCATTTCAATTGTCATAATACGATACTCCTCAAAACAGGGTTTTGTTCTTCGTGGAAAGCGATTCGAATGCTTCTATTGTCTGAAGACTGTACTCAACAAAACTGGTTTTCTTTTTTGGGTGAATGAGGCTACGTAAAGGGTGTTCGGAAAGAATCTTTTAGAAAAAACAAAACATTGGTTTCCCACATTCCTTTCTGGGAACCTGATATGATACCGACATGTAGGCCTATAACTGGTATAAAAACAGAAGCCGCAGCCCTCTTTTAGCATTTAGTCCGGGTGCCTTGAAGAAATGGATTCAGATGATTGAAAAGTACATGAGTTTGCGGTAAGATTATTCATTATTTCTACAGATTCTCCTAAACATATTAACAATTTTTTTGCACATTATTTATTTTGCTTGTTTCATTTTTGTTGTATACAAATTTCTTTTTAATCATTTGTAGCCCCAGAAGTGGAAAATGCAATGCATTTTATCTCAGATCAAAAATCGCTCCTAAGGGGAATGTATGGTACGACGTCCCAGTCGGGGTACATCAACTGCAATAGATTGTGGCCAAAATGTTAAAGAGGCAGGATTACAAATCTCTCTTCGGGCTACTGCCGCTACACGCCTATATGCTGCGGGTGTTGACGAGCAACTTATAGCGGGAAAAAACTGGTTACAGGTCATCTGTGATTCACAACTACAAACTCACCTCCGAGGAACAATTACAGAGTGTAAGTGATTTGATTCAGAAACCGTCCAGTGTCCCCGCCGGAGCCGAAGAAAGTGAAGCTCAATGAAAGTGTTTCCTATGGATCAGAAAAAGAAATAAACATCACTGCCGGGGATGTAACAGTGAATTTGCGATTTTAATGTGCATGTGTTTAAATGAATGATTGTGACATGGATTTATAACTGTGGTGCCTAAACGATTTCATATACGGTAAAATCGGATTATACATGAAACACTCATTTCGTATAATTTACTGGAATATTTCACGCCTTGAATATTGTATTTGATGTATAATAAATATGTTTTCTCGCACAACGAAGAGTGGTCTTTGTTCCTGGTTTTTACTGTCAGTCCAGTATTTCTCATAATATTGGCCTGCTCTTAATAATACTGGACTATGTTCAGTACAGTATGAAAAATAAAATAAAGTACTGTCAAGACAAAGAACTGACGTCACAACAATGTTTTAAATGGGAAGAGACCACCGACCTTCCGAAAGTAAACTGGGAAGCTTTCTCACTTGCCAGCGCGAGCGGGGTTAAGATCTACCATGTATAATATTTCTCCTTGAAGATTTGATTTGTTTGTATATTGTTTTGACGTCTCATTCGATAAGTTTTCACCCATTTAGAGACCTCGCCAGCTGTAGGCGAAAGGCCACAAATTTTGACCTATGACTGTAGCTGTGAGGATTCTTTATCGTGCTAACGCTTGCCGCGACACGGACATATCAAAAACATTCATGAATGAGAGTTTTTAATGTGGGCACTTAGTGAAGGAACAGTGACTGCCTATATTAAACGTCGGAGGTTTGTCGTGGGGCTGGGATCGAAACTCCTAGTGTGTATACACGTAAGTAACATTTAGGGCTTTATTCTCTACAGTCAAAGGCGAAACGCTAATTTAAAGTCAGCATTTTGCAAATTACATGTATATGGTCATTATACATGTAACCATCTAATATGATTATAATATAAGATCGTTATAATGACCATAATGTCAACCTGTCATTGTTAAGCCGTTCTTGGCACACTGATTTTGACTACGGATAACTCCGTATTTCTGATCAGGATATAGGGCTCACGGTGGGTGTGACCGGTCGACAAGGGATGCTTACTCCTCCTAGGCAGCTGATCCCACCTCTGGTGTGTCCAGGGGTCCGTATGGAATCCGGATAGGGCCACGTAGTTCACTATCGCACCATCGAGGTTTGGGGCGATGGCGCGATAATGCGATGACGATGGCGCGATAACGATGACGCGATAGCGCGATGACGATGGTAAGATGGCGCGATAATGCGATAACGATGGTGCGATGGAGCGATACTACGATGACACGATGGTGATGATGCGATACCGTTATTGTGCCATCGCGCCATCGGTATCGCGTTATCTCATCATCGTCATCGTAGTATCGCTCCATCGCACAATCGTTATCGCACCATCTTACCATCGTCATCGCGCTCTCGCACCATCGCGTCATCGTCATCGCGCCATCGCATTATCGCGCCATCGACCCAAACCTCGATGGTGCGATAGTGAACTACGTGGCCCTATCCGGATTCCATAGGTCCGTGTTTGCCCAACTTTCTATTTTGTATTGCTTAAGTTATAGGAGTTTTGAGATTGATCACTGTTCGTTATTTTCACCTTTCATTGGGCAAACTCTGTTTGGATGAGTTTTATGCCAATTGTTAGAGTGTTCTTTACATACTGAATTTGACTACGGATTTCTCCATTTACCTGGTTACGGTATACATGTTGGGCTTACGGCGAGTGTGACTGGTTGACGGGGGATGCTTACTCCTCCTAGGCACCTAATCTCCTGAGGTCCGCGTTTTGCTTCTCTTGATTTTATATTCTTTATAGGCGTTATGAGATTGATGACTGTCCAATATCTTCACCTTTCATTGACCAAAATCGTGCACTTGATGGCGACTGCCTTAGTTAAGCATTCTAATAGATAGAAATGGAAAAATAAAACTTGAAAATTTTTACCTCAAATAGTGTCCATGCCCCTTTAACAACTGATCATACACAGAACATGTTCTTGCGTATCGAATCAGTTGAGAGACATAAACTACAGATATATGCGGGGGTTAATGGGATACTGCTACACAAAAATGGGAAGTTGATGATGGAAAAGCTGAAGTCATCTCGTTTGAGCAGATTTTTATTCAGAACATAATTTGATAGTGTCTAGTGTTTAGCAATCTCATTTTATTTTAAACACATGATTATCTATTAAGCAATCCACACTGGTATTAAACTGCTGTACGTAACTGCAGTTACGTACATCCCAAGATGGCGGAAGAAGAAACGGATATTTTTTCAATTTAGATTATATCTTATCCTATCAACTATTCAGTGATATTAATTAGTAAAGTTTGTGTATTTCTTTACGCTTTATCGTTCAGAATGGTAAAATCCATTTGTTTCTCCTGAATGGACGAATTTAAACTCCTGTGTAAAAACACACGTGATGTACGTAACTCATTAAAATATTTTTGGTTGATGTACGAAATTTTCCTATATGATGTACGTAACTGTGCAATTCACTCGTAGTTCGACAAACCCTAAAGCTTTCTTTCTAAGCAGCTAAACAAGCAGAGAAGTAATGCACATACTTTGTGGCAGAGAAAGAATGCCATTAGCGATAAAAAAAAAAAATCTCATTCTATAACCTCTTGAGATATTTGATACGAACAGATGCTGCACGCAGGGAAAAAGGGGGGGGGGGGTACTCCAAATTTTGTACCATTTAAAGACTATGCCTATTCTTGGGAGGACAAATTTTGAATTTTGGTGTCTTTGGAGGTCCAACAAAACCGTAGTATTTCTGTCGGGGGAGAGGGGGTGTAGGGGTAGTTAAAATGGATGTTTTGGGGTTGGTTTTCTTGGTATTTTGAAGGGGTTAAAAATTTAAAGGAGAAATTTCCATCATTATCATTAACTTGTATAAATGTTTCACAAGCTTAGAAGATCTTGAGTTTAAGATGATTTATATTTTTCAGGTTATGTAAATTATCAGTAATTCTTTATTATTATTTTTGGGCGGGGGGTTAAAAATGTGCATAGATATTTGGGGGATGTTTTTACCAGGTATTTCTTTAGGATACGTTAACAAACATGATTTGTTTGGAATTCTTTTGCTGCAATACTACGTAGACTCAATTACTCTGCTAAAATTAACTCTCCTGGAAAATTTTCATGTAATCTTCAGAGCTCCAGAGTCTGTTTTACCCGAGTACAATTACTACCAATTAATTACCTTCAATATATTATTTTAATATCATTTCACGTGTTCTCGTCTGCATATGCATGACATACATAAATGTTGTAACACGTCTAAATTTTCATATTTCTTCATATAAAATTTCATTTTTTCAACAACAAAAATCTGTTGAAAGCCATTTTCATTCGATTTTTGTGAAAATTCTTATTGTGAAATTCAGAAATATATCTAATTTCACTGTTTGATGTTGAAATATTTTTATTACTAAGGTTATGCCAATTTAATTTTTGATTCTTTGAATTTTTTTATGGCAAAAAGGGGCGAGCAAGCGAATTTTTTCATTTTTATTTTTTATTCAAACTGAAATTCCTAAATCTTCCTAAAAGAGTTTAAATTGAAAGTTTGATTTGATGGCATGTTGGTAGCATTATTTAACATGTGATTTTTATTGATGAAGGCATTCTATCGGGCTTTTTGAATGAACAAATGAATAAAAGTTTATTGGAGATCTTTTGAGTTACTTACATCTTTTATGTTCAAATCGGAAAGTTATGTACAGTGTACATCATTTTGTGAAAGTTACGTACATCAATCTAAGTATTTCAAATACCGATTGCAGCAAATTCGGGACAGTATCATGAAGACTTTGGGTACAATTGTAAACTATTGATATAAATAGACATCCTCTTTCGTGAAGTGTATTTCACTTTGCTTTCTAAAAGACAAAACCATCGCTATTCTAATTTAACTGTTTCTTCTTCCGCCATCTTGGGATGTACGTAACTGCAGTTACGTACATCAGTTTAATACCAGTGAATCTATATGA
This sequence comes from Ostrea edulis, assembly GCF_947568905.1. NCBI lineage: Eukaryota > Metazoa > Mollusca > Bivalvia > Ostreida > Ostreidae > Ostrea > Ostrea edulis. The sequence continues at coordinate 20,957,947 of NC_079172.1, read as the reverse complement.
AAACAAAACATGGCACGAGCCTTGTTTACATACCAAAAAATTGTGAGTGTTGTATCTCACTTGTAACTCAAACACTGATATTCAAATTTTGGTTGACCATTAAAAATACTTTATTTAAGCATTGTAAAGGTTAAAAATGGAAAAATAAAATTTTCAGCTCAATCGTTTCCATGTCCTTTTAATTCAAGCAAGCTGATTACAAGTAAGTTGATGTTAGGGGAATTTCAACAGTCTCGTTTAAGGTTAGCATTTTGCAAATTCTGTGATCGTTATAACAATCTAATTTACAAATACAACCTGTCTTTAGGTCGAATTCTGTGTCTTACGTGTTTCATACCAATTGTTAGGCCGTTCTTTACGTACTGATTTTAACTAAGGAATACTCCATTTACCTGATTAAGATATAGTGCTCATGGTTAACAAAGCGATGCTTACTCCTCCTAGGAACCTGATCCTTTCTTTGGTGTGTCCAGGGGTCCATGTATGCCATATTCGTAATTTTGTATTCTTCATAGAAATTATGAGTTCAATGTTTCTTTATCTTCACAATTTCATAAAATCATCATACTTACATGTAGGCTAAGAGAAAAAAAAGCAGGTGTTGTAATATTTCCCCCATGCTTTTATACATGTAGTGTATATTTATATAAACTCATAATGTCGTTCATCTTTAGTCGTATTACTAGTCGTATAACTGTTTGTTATTTGATGATTTGCTTAAATACTGTCACCCTAATAATTATACAATTCATTTTTAACAAATCAAGTGCTGAAATTGCATACCAGAGCCTTGTATTTTTTGCAATTTTAAAGTTAAAACTTGAATAATGTTGAACCATGTAATGAATCATTTGTGTGGCTTCGTACGTATTAAAACGGAAACAACCGAGGATACCGAAAGTTGAACAAAATGGCGAACGCCTTTTCGTATCACAGAAGTTTCAGTGATAGTGTGTAGAGATTTATATGTTTTATTTTGTGGTTTTGTCTTCTTGTTCACATCAAAATAGTGAAGATAACGAACGGTGATCAATCTCAAATCCCACAAAGAATACCAAATTAACAGTAGAGCAAAATCCTTTATAATTTCCTCATGCCGATTAAGGAAATTCAACATCTGGAACAAGATTCCCAAAAACCTCGCCCTAGGCTGTAAACTTGTCCACTCTGACTAATGAAGGATTCTAATCACTTATGCGTATAAGAAATGAAACTTTTTGATAGGGCGTATTAAATCGTCCCATGGAAGGAAAAGAAACGTAGCAAGGACTCTGGATTGCGGGCACGACGTATTCTGATACACGTACAGGGCAATGATTTTCACTAACACATGCATTTTGAAATATTCTCGTGAACCCTTTTTGTATACTCCAAATCTTTTACTTCAACTGCTCCAGCACACATAAAGAAGTTTGATATTTGATGTATAACAACAATTCTTACACTATTTTCATTGATATATAACATATGATATCAACATCATTTTGGGAGAGAGAGAGAGATGGAATATTCAAATAAAGTCCCCTTGGTATAGGTCGAAATATGTGGGGAAAAAACCAACACTTTTAATCCAAAGCGCTTTCACCTTTCTAATTTTCAGTAGATTTTTCACGTAGGGGCCCAGTATTGCCTTACGTCGTACAGGGTCAAAATATATAGATATTCTTTGCGGCTCTTGTTAACATTTCGCTGGCCGATGTATTTCTGTAGAATTGACCAGACCCAACTTTTTATCAAAATTGTGATGAACTACTCATTTAGAACTATTATATAATTAGTATTGCATCTTGTTAAAGTAGTCAAGAGTAAAACCATATTGCAGATCAATGACCAGAAAACATACGCATAGCGCTATTCCATACTTTCAGTACGTTTTATTTATTACTGTAAAGTTGTTAGTGAATTGTACATATTTACTAAAATAATCATACAATCTAGCAGAAAAAGGAAAAACCTTTTAAAAATATTACAAAGCAGCATCCCCGATTACTGTGCGAACAATCAACAAACAAAGCGCATGATATAAGAGAAGGCAACATGAACAAATATTGTGAATTAATCGAAAAATAAACGAGACATATCTTTACATCTCCTATCCTTTTAAAAAATAAAATAAAATTGTTTTGACATCCACCGTAAAAGACCATCCCCTTTATTTAGCACAAACGATAAAGAACAAACATGATTAAATACAATTTCTGTTGCATGAAGATTACACAATATGTAAACAATAAAATATGCAACCAGGCAAACACTACAACTAATGAAATGGGTTCCCAAAATATATTATGCATTAATTTGCATGGTAAATCATGACAATATTTGTATTTTACCAAAATAATGGGACTCTCACATTATACATTGGAGAGACAAGAAAAATAAAAACATTCAATATAAAAAATTGAAGATGTGGTATTTTTTTTAAATTCATAACATTATAATACATTAATTCTAATTTCTGTGTTCAATCAACAAAAAGTTCAAATGTCAATTTAGGAATATCTTAATTCAAAGTTATTCAAGTTTATTGCCCTTCTTTTCCATTTAAAGTCAACGACTAGATTGCACCATGTGTCCACAGTCTGGTGTGTTTTACATCTTCAAGATTCGATTTTCAAAACATCTGATAACAGATTCTCTTACATTCCCATACGTATAGCAGCCATCAAGTGCTTTCTCCATTTCGCCAAAACAATACTTTGCTGACTCGACCTGACGCAGGTTTTCTTTGTGAAATAAGTTGTATTTCCTATGTACGTTGGCGAAGTAAGATTTCGGGAAAATCTTATCCAAGTACTCGTTTCCTAAGAAAAATTCTGGCAATGTTTCCTTTTCGAATATGGTTTTCAAAAATTTCAGAAAGTAGCCCAGGGCGTCGCGAACGCCACCGAGGTGGAGGTCAGGTGGCGCCACCGACGGAACGGTCAGCAGAAGGATGCAGTACATGGCGACGGTCTTCAGATGGTATGACGTCAGCAAATTGGCAGCGTGGTTCTGTTTTTTTCTTAGTGCTTTGACAACAGCTTTCATAACCCGACATGACGTGACAATGTAAAGTCTTTCTCTATTTCCTAGGCATATATCGAACATATATCTCTCATACGATGACGAGCAATTTCGCCAGATAAAATGCTTGTCGCCGTCTCGGATATGCGGATTATCTTTGTTGACCCATTTCATGAGACCGAACCTTGGGAAGTCGAATTTTATGGATCCTGGATGCGTCGTTACGGATTCGGGGATTGTTACAGCTTCGTGTCCTAAATCAAGACTGGGAACAAAATCAACGTCTATCGCAAATGGCAGAGTTGAGGATATGTTGATATTCATGGTGGGGGGTCTCGATCCTCGCGTGACAGTGTATCCCTTTCTCATTAAGATGTCACGGGTTATGGACAACGTTTTGTCCATTAGAGACTTGAAGACTTGCTCTTGTAGAACTCTAGTATTAATGAAGCACGTTCCCTGGTCCATCTCAAATACCCCTAACCTATTCAACCTGGGAACAAGGATATTCAAGTCAGCATTATTGAGAATGCGGAGGCGCATCTGTCCGGGGACGACTTGACCGCTGCTATCCTGAAGTCGTACTTCCTGTATTTGAAGACGGTCAGAGAGTTTGAATGGTACAATTGCATCAAATTCATCCGGAAATTCAATTTTTAATCCCTGTCTTGCGCTTGCCTGTCGTATGAATCTTTTATCGATGGTCAAACCTTCAAATGACCTTTGCGTTTGTGTCTGAAGCTCGGTCAGAATGATGTCTAAAACATCATCTACGATGGCACAAGCTTGATTCCATATGTCAATGGAGAAATCGTAAGGCATCGTTTGAGTCTGAATTTGAGATTTCAAAGATTTCTCACCTGAACCAAAAACGTCTTCAGGGGCCCTCCAGGCATTTTTAAGCATTCTTCCTTCGACAGCAGCCATCTCTGACAAAAACAAAATGAAAGTACAGCTTAAATTCTTGGAAAATATGTTGAACACTGGATTGCGCAATATAAATGTATTGCATTCAGTACGGGTCATAAAATTAGTAGGCATGTTTGCTTATATGACATAAATTATATGCCGAGCGTTTGGTGATGGAACTGTCACTACCTGTTTTAACGACTTAAGTCTGTCGCGACCGTGATTCGAACCCCGACCTTCCAGAACGAAGTGCCCAGAACGTGGTAACATCATACAGCGAATCGCATGTTATCGGACCTTTCCGGCAAGCCGAGAAGTTGCGATTGGTTTGCAACACGATCAGCAAAATATTGTGTAGGTGTTCAGTGTTAGTTATACTTATAATAGTTTTGACTAGGCCCATTAGAATAAAAAGAAAGCTGGCTTAAATCTGCCACTTTACTATCATTCTTGCTATTTATCGAAAACGAAAGTAGGTTTTTAATTAATTTTACGATATTTACTAATCAAGTAAGATTCTATTACAGCTTACAGATTTCACCTCACATATGAAACAATATCAAAGGCGCAAGCAGTATCTCTTGGATAGGCGTATCGGAATTTATTGGCAACATTCATTAATTTATAAATATAGATATTTCCAGAGGTCCGTGTTTGCCCTACTGTTAATTTTGGATTCTTTATGGTATTTATGAGATTGATCACTGTTATCTTGAATTGTTCACTTTACATAGTTTTGATAATTATAATTACAAAGTTTTCATGTTATATGTGTGCTCAGTCAGTTTCTAGCGTTTTAAGTATACTAAGTTTTTATGACAGGGAGTGCTCACCTTATACAGGTATTACAGGTATACTAATGTTTTCGGAAAATCTACACATGGTTTGCGATAATAAAAAGATGCACGAACGTTTTAGATATAAATGTGTACTAAATATAGTCTCCTATTTGTAAAATATTCCATACCTTGTTCAAAATGGGTAAATATTTTCGATAATAAATATTTATGGGGTTGATATTAGTTTGAAGAGATACTCACCAAACTCGTGACCAGAGCCGTAAATGTTTAAACAGAGAGACCGTGTCGTGAAGTTTATCGGGATAAGTAGTGTTTATTTACGGTATCGACCACAGAGACCGGTTTCAACCCATGACCCCATGCCGTATCCTTGTTCAGGCGTACGTAAAACGAAAGTAAGCTTGCCACAAGTACATTCATAAGGAAATACCGATGGCAGCTAGTGAAAGACCAGTGCAGAGACCTCTCCAAATCTCATGGCGGGATATGGAAATTTATTGTATTAAATAGAATTATATCAATTGGACATTCGATACGGATCTATATGAACAGTGTGATATCAATCGTACATTCCGAACAGATATGTTGAAAAAATAGAATAATTTAATGGCCACATAATCCTGAATTTCTTGCATTTTATGAAAATTTGCATCAGAAATATTTGCTCCTGATATGAAGGTCTGCGGAAAATTTTGCAAAATATAATTTTATTATCTACAGATGTGATGGATGATAGTGATTGATATTGAATCAGATTGCATTGAATTTGACCTTTTTGCGCTTAAAATCTATCCTTTAGCTGATATAAGTACCTGTGATGTAATAAGCAGTATTGAACTATGATAATAAGTATAACGCTATAATAATAAGTGTAACGGTGCACGTGCAATTTAGCAAAAACGATGATAAAATTTTCCCTAATTGATTTATTGTTTGAAACTCATCAAATTTATCTTTATATTCTAAAATTTTAAATTAAAAACAAGAACATTTGGTGTCTATAATTGGATAAAACGCTGTCTGGGTAGTCCGGGTAGCGCAGAGGTAGCGCTCTCACTTCTCACCGCTGCGACCCGAGTTTAATCCTCGTGATATCCCCCGGGTTCTCCGGTTTCCTCCCACATAAATGACCCCTTGTATCAAAGGACCCTATTGGAAATAAACTTTTGAGCTTTCATGGGTTATCCTTGGTATTTGTGCATGTATGTTTGTATGTATGTATATACCGAATAAATATTTATAGTATTTTATTCACCAAAAGTGAAAGGGATTGGGCAGCAGGCATAGCCTATTTTAGCCCTCTCCCAACATCAAGGTCATGTACATGTAGATAAATATATACGCAAGTCAAAGTATGGAAAAAGTATTTAAAAATAGATTGAGAAGGGAAAAAACATATTATACCATATATTCCTGACCTTGACATTTCTTTCATACTAATTGTTTTCCCATGGAGATCCGAGGTACAAAAGGTCTTCATTACCCCTTACTTGTCGTAAGAGGCGACTAAATGGGACGGTCCTTCGGATGAGATCGCAAAAAAACCGAGACCTCGTGTCACAGCAGATGTGGCACGATAAAGGATCCTCCCTGTTCAAAGACCGTAAGCGCCGAGCATGCAACCCTTTAGCGACGATGGCGACCATATAAGAGAAAAATTCTCGAGCGGGACTTTTACAATATACAACCAACCAGCCTATAAGCTATTTTCATGCTGTATAGTAGAAAGGTTTTTTTATTCTACATCACAGTAAAGAATATATATTAAACGGGACTCTTAATGATATAACATCCTCAGGTCGTGGTAGCTCAGTGGTGAAGCGTTCTCTTCGTGACCAGGAGGTTGTGAGTTCGAGCCCTGCTCGTACCAGGGCTATATTAAACATATATGTAAGACGTAAACATAAGCTTTAGTTGTTCCTTCTCCAGGCCTGGGGTCAATTACATAGCAATGTAATACATTACATAACCATTACTTAGAAAATATGACATTACTATTACCCCTATTTTGAAATGTAATTTGAGAGTGCAATACATTACACATTACATAATATATTAATATTAAAGAAATGACAGAGAAATCATTTCTTTATAATGATTTATGAATTTTAAATATATAGTAAACATAAGCACACAAAATATTCACCAATGTTTGGACACGCATTGAAAGTGTTATACCTCAGGTGTTCATTAAAGGTCTAAAAGTCAATCACTAATATAATGAATTAATCTAAACCTCCAGAATATCATCAGATATTTGAAGTAATGGAATGTAATGTGCATTTCAGTATGTTTTCTAAAAGCAATGCATTACATTACCATTACTTATAATGCAAAAATGGCCCATTGCACAGTACACCCGCATTACACTGAAATTGGCTGTCATTACATTGTCATTAGACATTGCCCCAGGCCTGTCCTTCACCAATCCAAACACTCGGATCCCCACGTAGTAGGAGCACTGGAACCCTTTAATTTTATCACAGGACGCTAAATGTCACTGGAGAACATTAAACAAAAAAGAAAAGGCTTACCTCCTGCCTTAAGAGGGTAGAGATACTGTATGGATCCCTTCGCAAGCCGTGACTATGTATTAAAGTAACTTTAATGATACTGACTTAAAGCTCAAGTATTATATTCCGGAATTGGTATTTTACAAGGAGGTTCCCTGATATCTGCCTTGTAACAATAACATTTTAGATTTATTGAAATCTCATCAAATTGCGGGTATCAGAACTTATACATGTAAAACATATTTCCAGACTTTCCCCTTTAAATGAGTACATTGTACACTATTTGGTGTATCATTTACAAACTACACTTGTATTTTATGTGTGTCACTTAAGTGACCACTATGGCAAATGGGCCTCTTTGAAATGTTTCCCGACACTTCCTTGATAAATGATCATTTTTGAAGCCTTTTGCTCTGATATCTCATCCTGGTTTACACTAGTCTTTCCAGTTACATCCCTTTGTATCCCCGTCTCCATTCTTACCGCTACATTCCTCGGGCTGTTCTTTGGCCCCCTCTTTTGTTATGTTACGTTACATCCCTTTGTATCCCCGTCTCCATTCTTACCGCTACACTCCTCGGGCTGTTCTTTGGCCCCCTCTTTTGCACTTTGGGGTTCCACAGAACTTCGTGTTTACTGATTGATGGAAGTTCTCGGATTTCTTAATGTATGGGCAATCTATCGCCACCTCCTCTTTCTGTTGGGAATTGCTTTTCTCCGATTTCTGAATTCGTGGCCAATCCATAGCCATACCCTTTTTCTTATTCATATTGGGATTGTTTTGTTGTTTTCCGTATATCTTCATGTTGTATTTTCTCTACGTCATATAATGTTTTAGATCCACCTTAATCAGTTGTGACATGTAATGAATATTGTAGATTTATTTAGCCCTTAATCCCAGAGGTGGGATCAAGTACCTAGGAGGAGAAAGCACCTTGTTGACCGATCACACCCGTCGTGAGCCTTATATATTGATCAGAAAAACGTAGTAATCCGTAGTCAAATGTATTTACATTCCTTTATGAGTATTTCTGATGATGTTTATCGTCACCGAGAAAACATAAACCATTGTGAATGAATTAAGCCAATAATGTGATTATGAGGAAATTCCTCGCTTTTTCAGTATTTTCCCCGTATAACGTATGCATTTGTTAAAGGGCTATGATTCATCTTCAGGGACAACGCTTAAGAATATTAAGCTAGATCTGCAGTCGAGGAATTTTGGTTATTTTGTGTTGCAATATAATTTAAGCCTTATTACATACATACAGTTTATGTGTTTCGACAGGTCATTAATCACGGTAAAGATAGTACACCTGGTCAATGCATTGACTTAGAATTGATTAATATTATATTTTTGGGAAGACTCTCATAGTACTACGCATACTTACATAACACGAACAGATTAATAGTAATGTTACATAGATAATAGAACTGCCCTTGTTTGTCGGTTATTTGGTAAAACATTCACGGAGGCTTTTATGACGTAATTGCTGGGATTGGTATTGTAATATCAGCGGCATTGTTTAACACGGCATTGACATTCAGAATCGTCAAAGAAACCACAACATATTCTATAGTTTTTCTAGGAAAATCATGTTAGAATATATGTATTAGTCCGATATTGCCGAAATTCTTTCCTTTCCGTTTTGGGTGTCACATGTTATGGGCCAATCATTAATTGGCTGCATTATAGACATCTTTAACCTTTTCAGAGACGTTCAAATTTTCAAAGCCATTGGCATATATAAGCTGATAACACGTGTGATAAACTTCACCGCTAAGGTACATGATACGGCCGTCTTGATGTACATGTACATGGTGCATATATCAATGTTTGCATACTTGGATTCACAAGCTGTGTTTCTGTCACTGGAATATTATTATGTAATCTCTATACGATATGAACTATGCATAGCCATAAGATTCCAAGGTCACAGTGACATACTGCATATACATGGTGGATGTCAAAGTTCGCATACTGTGATGCTATCACTTGCAACAATATCTTACTAAAATGATTGCAACGATACAATTTTAAGATGACACCACAGTGAGCTAATTTTGGGTCACGACACCTATCACCCAAGATGCACCAAATTACTAGGTTTGATTGTCCTAGGCCTTACAGTGCTCAAAATATGATCCGGACTTGATTTCAATACGTATAGACATAAACCTCCAAACTGAGGCCCCAGCGACCTACTTTTTAAATAAGATACACCTCCCGACAAATCCATCAACTGACCATGTTTGACGGTCGTTTGCCTCACAATGTGAAGAATATGACGTGCACACGAAACAGTTAACAGACAAGTGATAGAGAGACAGACGGAGCTGAAGATAACAATGACCAATGTCATAACTCCTCTCAGGAATACAAAATTAGGAGTAGGGCAAACACGGACCCCTGTGCATACCTGAGGTGGGATCAGGTGCCCAGGAAATACAGACGGGAGAGCCGATACTATAATCGTTCCATTAAATACGTGGATAAAATGGGGTATTTATGTTTGAAGTGACCATGGCTTGTCTATCAAGACTAGGTAATGAATGGCTACAATCCAAAAATGTGTCATATCCGCTATCAGGATAAAAAAGAAAGAATTTGTTTTAATTATCTTGATAATTCACGCTTATTTTGGTAGTTGTATAATAAAAATGCAGTTTTGACCTTTATCTTAACCACTATTTGATTGCTCCAACTCTTCATGAACACCCGAAACATATCTGAAATAGGTAAGCGATGAAATAAAGAACCTGACACCAAACTCGTACTTTCGGGTGAAAGACAAATACACCATTGAAGTCTCTATGCTTTGAAACACATTTGATAACGTCGCATGTTGTTGCATTGTCTTTGAAAATGTAGGCATTAATCTTCACATGGCAATAACATGTAATAATGTGTGAGTACCGTTTACTTGGTTAACTGTTTTACTCTTCTACCTTAAACACGATTTGATTGCTCATGAAATGGGCATCTCACAGACGTCGTGAACACTAGAAACATGTTTGATGAAACCAAACTCGTACTTCCGGAAAAAGTTGTCAAATACATACATCATTTAAATAATTTAGGCCTCCGTGCTCTGAAATACGTGCGATAAAGTCTTGTGTTGTTACATCGTCTTTGAAAACGTAGATATCAAGCTAAACATTCAGCTTTACGTGACATGTTTTGTTTGAGCCTCCATGTCATCAATAACATGTGATGAATACGTGAGCATCTTTTACATGCAAACTCATAGGATACCAACCCAGAAAATGAGTCACTACAAACCTACGACTTTAATGGAAATAGTTTTGTAGAGATGATATCGGTAAACACAAGTCTCATTAAACCAAACCTCTCTTCACATTCACGACAAATACTACATATGTATCAAATACTAGTAGAAATTTCTCTGTAAATCAATGATTCTAATGACCTAAAAACCACTAAACCTATGACCATTTAAGACTGATATCTGAAAAAGTAATCTTTGTGAATATAGACTTGGAAATTAGAGTGTTTACACGTGTTCCCCTTTTCCTTTCGAATCTGGTATTACTTCTCCTGGGTCTTCCCTCTGATCTATGTCTATTGTTGTTAATGGTGAGCATTCATTTATCACGTGATTCTTATCGTCCTCGATCTGACCATTCTGTTTCTCAGACAACTGTATATCTTCATATTCTTTTTCATATTTTTGAACGTTGACTATTTTTGACAGCAGTTCTTCTCTCTGAATCAATTAAGATTATTGATATTGTTATTAAGAAACAGAAGACATGGGCATTTCATAGCAAAAGTAGACGGTTCCATAAAAAGACGGCATATACCAGTTATTAAATATAAGAGGTTCCCTACTGATTTTAATGAGCTACCTTAATGTTTTATGAATTAAAATGTGAAAATAACAAAGAGTGAACAGTCTCATAACTCCTATTTTATCTCTAAAGAAACAGAATGATTACAGTACTCCCTGCTTACCTTTTCAAAAGGTACTCCTCCATATAACTTCTTTCGAAGCTTTTTGGGTAGAAACGGGAAAAATTGATCAAAGAATGGAAGCATGTACCGAACGTCTACCGTGGCAGGATCGGGGCGACCTACAAAAGAAACACAGAGTCATAGTGATACAAAGATGTCATTAATGAAGTCTAAAAGACAAATAATAAAGTAACAGCTAGGATATTTTGGAGTGATTCATTATTCTATTTATATGTGTCCATGGGAAAAAACCCAATTCTTTCTGCTCTTCATGGTGGCCTATTTCTGTCCCCTGTATGCAAGTTATTTTTCTGTAATGTATGTCTACATGCAAGATTAATATGTCGACATGCAGGATAATCAACATGCAACATAATTACTATGTTGACGTGCAAGAAATTGTAAAATATTCCAAAATTATCAAATATTGCCCACATGTGACTTCCAAAATGCTAGATGCAACTTGTTTATGTTAACATGCAACTTAATTATGTTGACATGCGAGATAATTATGCAGACAGGCAACATATTCATGTCGACATGCAACTTATTTATGTCAGCATGCAACTTATTTATGTCAATATGCAACTTATTTATGTCAACATGCAACTTATTTATGTCAGCATGCAATTTATTTATGTCAGCATGCAATTTATTTATGTCAATATGCAACTTATATATGTCAACATGCAACTTATTTATGTTGACGTGCGTTATAAATATGCTTGTCGACAAATTTCTCTCGCATGTAGACATAAATAAGTTGCATGTCAACATAGATAAGTTGCATCTTGCATTTTGGAAGTCAATTGTGGGCAATATTTGATAATTGTTTAAATTTCCTCCAATTTTCATCTGATTATAGTTTTCTTGCATGTTGACACATCTATGTTGCATGTCGACATAATCTATAGAAAAATAACTTGCAAATAGGAGGCAGAAATATGCCACCATAGCTCTTAGTGAAACTTACCAACTATTATACTGGCAATGGAACAGAAAGTGAGTGACAGGAGTATTAAGAATCCAGTCAGCCATTGGTACGATAGTGAGTAGAAACGATCCAAACCTTGTCTGAAAATGTAAGCCTTTGTTGTGTGATACATTGTATTGGATTGGCATCTTGATTCAGACGTTCTATTTTTAGATCGATGTTCGATGAAAAGGCGAAGATAACGAATCTTATAAGGAATGCAAAATTAAGAGTTGGGCAAACACGGACCCCTAGATAATCCAGAGGTCGGATCAGGTGTCTGGGAAGAGCACAGGCACCTGAAGTATGGATATTGCTACCCACCCACCCCTTTTGATAATTTTTTTGGTGGCAATAATTTCTTTGAAATGTGTGAATTCCCAGTCTATCTCATCCTTCTTTCGATTCATTTAATCTTTTCACGCTTTTTGTAAGGTTTAGAGATTGGCCTTCTACCGGTATATTAAAATACACAAGGTATGAAACAAAAATTTGTAAACAAACAGGGGGTCCCCGTTTCGGGGCACCTTTTAATAAGTAATTACAACGTTACCTAAGGAAATTTGGCGAGCGGCAGGTCAGAGAGATGTCAAAATACAAGTCTCTTCAATTCAAAACCCATCTCATCTCTTTTATTTGACACAATCTTGCGTGCATTGATCGGACAGGGCTTCATCTCTTCCACTGGCATCCAAAAAGGAGGTCACAGAGTGCCAATTAATAACGTGTCGTGTGATTGGTCCGCGAATAATCCCAAGACCAATCGGATGATCCCGAGACTAAGCAATGTCTTTACGAACCAATCACACGGCGCGTACAACAAATTCGTACAAGTCCTCCCTGCATTTGATTTCGCTCGGACAAACCACATGCCATTGACTGGCTGCAGGACAGATATACGAGATACACCCTACTGTCGGCTTTCCGAGATTGAAAGCAGCGTATCATACTTGATTTTCCTTTTTCAATGCACTAAGCAATGTTTTTTGCAAAATTTGCAACATACTAGTACAGTAATAGTAACCGAGTGATGCATCCATCGGAAGCGTACGCTAAACTAACCGTGGGGAGATTGATTGATTGATTGTATCTTGCTTAACGTCTCACTCGAGAATTTTTCACTCATATGGAGACGTCACTACTGCACTACTGCTGGTGAAGGGCTTCAAATTTAGGCCTATGCTCGGCGCTTACGGCCATTGAGCAGGGAGGGTTCTTTAGCGTGCCACACCTACTGTGACACGGGACATCCGTTTTTAAAGTCATTTCCGAGGACCCGTGACATTCACATCTGATGCCGAGTGTTAGGCGATGGAACTGTCACTATCTGTTTTAACGACTTAGGTGTGTCGCGGCCGGGATTCGAACCCCGGGCCTTCTGCATGCGGGGCGAACGCTCCAACCTCTCGGCCACCGCGATGAGGAGAAACTCTGCTCCAAATGTAATGTATTTTGCAACAAATCGCCTGTTCGCTGAAATTAATTTGCGCCAATGTCTTGGCATTTGCGTTTGTACCAAGATACATATGCGCCAAATTTTCTCGTTTTACAGCGCTAGTATTTAAACAATACTAACAGTGTTCGCACTACAATTGTATCAAACCTTTGATTGTATCTTGCTTAACGTCTCACTCGAGAATATTTCACTCATATGGAGACGTCACCACTGCTGGTGAAGGCGCTCCTGTCATGGCCACGTCAAATATAAGACGTAAACATAGGCAGTGATTGATCCTTCACCATACACTTGGCATTAAGAAAATGAGTCACTAAGTATGTTAAACGTCTCGGGTTTGTACTGCATCAGGATCGAGAATCGAACTAGGGAGGAGTGTGTGGCTGTAATGCGAAGACCCTAACCATTTGGCTATCGCGACCAATATAAACATGAAGAAAACCATACGACATCAGATGAGTATTACATGACGTCTTATAAATGGTATGGATGCCATATAAACATCATAAAATCCTATTGTGACATATGCCAGTTTGAAAATCAGATGAGATGTACGAAGCAGTAGTTGCGTATAAATGTATTCAGGGTTGGCTATATTACAGGAGTACCTGTATATAATCCTAATTGTTATCAATTTCTAATGTTCTCTGAATTATTATTATATTTCAACGTGATACAATATATAACTAACCCTCCCCAACATCTACAAAAACGTCAATCATGAAATGGATTTTAGATTCCCACGTTGTAGTGACTTTGTTGAGCGTTTTCATCAACATACGTTACGTTAACTTCCACTATCTCGTAGAGGTGTGTTTTGGCAATGTCACCGACAATATCGAGACTTTCTTCAAAAAGAAAACTTGACTTTGCTTTAAAAAAAAAATCTCCAAAAGGTCTCATTCCTATCTAGATCAAGTCTTTACCTCGTTTCATTTGTACAGTATTTACTGAACAGCATACAATACGAAAACATGTGAAAATTCATTCACATTGTCCTTTTGTAGAAGAAAACCAAAGATTTTATTTCCCATAAATTCATAAACCATCAAATCTTCACTTAATTGTTTTCATATATTTTGCATTATGTAGCAATATTCCATTATCACCTGTATATTGTGTTTATGTCTCTCAACTGATTAGATACGTATGGGCCTGTTCTGTGTATGATGAGTTTTTAAATCGAGACAAGCTAATGACATGCGCATATACAAGTTGATGTTACAGGGGGTTTAACAGTCTCATTTAAAGTCAGCATATCGCAAATTCTATGGTAATACAACTTGTCATTTGGTCAAATGCAGTCTGACATGTTTCATACCAATTGTTAGGCCGTTCTTTACACACAGATTTTGACTACAGATTACTCCGTTTACTTGATCAAGATATAGGGCTCACGGTGGGTGTGACCGATCGAAAGGAAATACTTACTCATTCTAGGCACCTAATCCCATCCTGGTATATCTAGGGATCTGTATTTGCCAAACTCTTAGTTAATTTTGTATTCCTTATAGGTGTTATGAGATTGAACGCTGTTCGTTGCTTTACCTTTTCATTACAAAAATAGAATATATTGATCTGAAAATGAGAACGTACGGTCCCTGGGACACCGACGCACTGACAAACTCTGTCGTTGTCTCCATGTCATAGTAATCTGTCCAGGAAGTACTAGTCATCAGGGTTGTGTTCGCAAATGTCATATTATCCATTAACGCCACGTCATAACATTTGTCCGTTGGACCTGGTGGAAGTCCAGGGGAACGTTTCAGGGTCGTGGAGAAGTTCTTTCCGTTTGTAATCCACAGTCCAACCACTACAGTTAGCATTGTTCCTATGATAACTCCCTGAAAAAAATGCTTCAAAGTTACATATTTTTAGATTTATAGATTATGAATGCTAACTATCATTACTCTGATTGAGCCTCCACACACACACACACACACACACATATATATATATATATATATATATATATATATATATATATATATATATATATATATATATATCTCAATACTTGAAATTTGATGGAAACACTTCTATTTTTATGACAAACCTTTGCATTTCCCCAAGGACAGAATACAGAGAAAAGGAAGAGCCCGGATGCAGGACCTCCAAAGGCGGCCAGGACACTGAAGGTTATCTATGATGAAATAAAATTTCTCAGAGGAATACTGACAAATGATATTCTGGACCATTTAAGACTTTGCTTTAATGTTATCTGTGACCTTTGAAATTTTCTTGATGCTTACCTGTGACATTGGCCCTTTAATCTTCGCTATCAGAAAGGACACACCAACACAAAGAGCTCCAATCACCACCACTGGCAAAATGTAATATTCAATTTACTTTGCATGAATATGATAAATGAATAAATTCTCTCTTTGTAATCCATGAAATCATTCCTTATTAAGTGCATGCAGTTTAGCTCTGAGTATTGCATATAATCTAAGGAAATCTCGCAGTGTGTAAAGGGAAGATAACGATCAATGATCAATCTCATAACTCATATGATATACAAAATAATGAGTGGGACAAACACAGACCCTTAAACATATCAGAGGTGGGATCAGGTGGCTATGAGTAGTAAGCATCCCCTGCCGACCGGTCACACTTGCCTTGGGCCCTAGATCTAGATCAGATAATCCATAGTCAAAATCAGTGTTAAAAAACGGCCTAGCAATTGGCATGAAACACGTCAGACAATATTGTCCCCATGATAGATTGTATTGGCAAACAATATCGTTATAACAACCATAGAATTTGCGAAATGCTGACTTCAATCGAGACTCTTTATAGCCCTGTAACATCAACTTGTTTGTCAGCAGCCTGTCTCGAATTAAAAACTGATCATACGCAGAACAAGCTCTTGCATATCGAAGCTGTTGGATAAATCATTTAATGTTGTAGTGTGAACTGTACATTGTTACTGTACGTTGATTTAGAATTGACAACTATAATATCAGTCACACAAAGGACCTCATTATCACACAGAATTGATGATAGCCCCTGCCATTCTAAGAAATGTGACAATGTAAGATTACACACAATCACCGACATCTATTCATGCCATTTTCATTACTAGATAATTTTGTTGCGATGAAGGATAAAGAGAGAGAATATGTTTTTGTCTCACCTGATAATTTTGCTATCAGCGTAACGGACCTCTCTGACAAATTCTTGAATCTTGGTCTAACAACATCTTCTATAGTTAATGCTGACAAACTACTCAGCCCTGACGACAGTGTACTATAAATAGAATATTGCTAGTCGATTACAGCTTCACAACATTTTTCTTGATAAATTCCGTGCGAAATAATACGGTTTGTAGTGTTCTGTTTTGAAAATGAATAACATATCCTTAGTATAATAGGGAAGTACAATAGTTATTTATATGAGAATCCTTTATATCAGTCAATGTTACCACCTGTCAAATGACAATCTCTTTTAGATACGTTATCTTGTTAGAAAAAAGCAAGTTACACGTAGATTAGAAATTTAAACCTTAAGGAGGCGCTGAATAGCGACGCCATGAACAAACCGGACATTCCGGGAAAATCTTGGAAAATCTGTAGAACCATGAATGGCACAACCTGAAATTGTAAGCATAAGATTTATTTATTGGCTTGTTTTTTGAATACCATTCCCCTCGTAATAGTTTTCTTCTTGTGTATAAATTATGAGTTGTCTGACCTGGTTTGGGTTGGATATTTTTTTCGACTTAAGAGGATCACATCCGAGAGAAGTAAAGTAGGCATATGCCACTGCTCCCTCTAGCGTAGCCAAAGTCAGGGTGACGAAGAATGCAGGTCCGGCCAAATATAACACTCTGTGATGAAAAATGATGTATGAAGAACAATGTTTAGTTTCATTCATCAATAATTATAGAAACTATGGCTATATGCCAATATTTATTCGCTTTGTTAAACGCTTACAAATGAAAATCAGCTTCAGATCTTTGATTAAGGCAGTTTTCCCAGTGCATATAAATCGGGCGACATACATCTTGAATTTTGACTGTCTGCCACAGTGACTGTGTGTCACGTGATGTTCAATTTCGAAATCTTTTATCAGTGACACACGTGATCCCATGATTTCGAATTGTAACAGATATTCAATGAAATAACGAATCATAAAGAAAACGAGAGGTCAAGGGCTGAAACATACACGTCCAAACATAGGGATACCCTACATTTCCCAATATTAATATATCAGATAAACTTATATCTCCGATTCTAGCCCCGCCATAACCATATTGTCCATGAACAAATGAAGATAACAAACAGTAATTAATTTCATAAATTCTATAAAAGATACAAAAATAAGAGAAGGGCATATCAAAGGTAGGATCGGGTTCTTACGAGAAGTTAGCATCCCCTGTTGACCGGTGACACCCGTCGTAAACCCTATATCTTGAAAATGCAAACGGAATAATCTGTAGTCAAAATTAGTATATGAAGAACGGCATAGCAATTGGTATGAAACACGTCAAAGAGCGTTGCAGAAACATTCCCTATACATTCTCATTTAAAACTTTGAATCTTAAAACTATCCCAAGGGCATTGATCCGAAAAAACTGGAATCTGCACTACCCAGGGATGCTTGCGGATTGAAATAACTAATCTTTGATTTACTGCTCTTGAGAATAAGGCATATGTGGTTTTTAAAAGTTTTCACCTTTCATTCTTTTGTAAAGCTTTGTTCATGTATTGAGTTCCCATCATCCAGGATGATTTAAATTTAATCTGAAATAGGATGCATGTACACTATTATCACTAATCATGGACCTGATATTCTTGAGAATATTTTAAAGGTTTATTCCTAAAAAGACCTATGTACTGAAAATATTCAATGTAACCGCTATTGTGTGCACATGGGGGCATTGATTTCAACGAATTTTAATCTGCACTACCTAAGGATGCCTGCCTGTTAATATAACTAATCACAGCTTTGCTGTTCATAACAAGAACATTTTTAAAGACTTTTTATTAGATATTCCCTTGTAAAACATAGATCCCCTATTAGGACCTCATCCTACATTCGGGAGCCACAGTTAAACAGACTTGACTCTGTACTACCTGACGATGCATGTTTATTAACATGATTAATTGTGACCCTGAAACGTTTGAGAAAAAATGTTTTTGAAGTATTCCAATGTAAAACTTTGACCCCTTATTATGGCCCCATCCTACCCATCGCGTTGATGATCTGAACAAACTTTTCTCTGTTTTATGCTTGTATATGAATGATAAGTGACGATAGCGAATAACTTTCATTTATATTGTGGGGTATTTATTTGGAGATCAATTTAGTATTTCTATCCAGGTTGCTTATAAACAATTTGCATTCGCGATTGGGGTAAATGAATTTTATGAGTCACAATCTGGGACAGGGGTTGGCGGAACTCGGGGATTACCACGATTGAGGATTTCTCTTATGTCTGGCTCTAAACTCTGGATATTCCACCCTCAGTACTGGGGGATTTGGGGGTCACCTTTGTTTACCTTAGGGGCCGGCTTGACCCTTCAGGTACCAAGGGCAAGTTTTGTGGCTTACCCCTATGTATGACACTAGAGGAGGCAGGATAGAGTGAGGACCTGAGTCAGTACTTGATTTCCTCTTCATATGTGGTATTCTCTCTTGTTACGATACCAAGTTTACCCGAGAGTGCGCCTCCTGCTAATTGAAGGCCGGTGGCCCTTCAAGCAGTTGACGAATCTCTGAGTTCCGCCAGGGGAACTTACACATTGTATAAATAGATTATGACAAATACTCGTCACAAAATTGTAACTGCTCTTGTTCATTCAATAAAGGTTTGTATATACACATTAGTTGTATTAGTTACTGCCTCTAGAATCAATTATATCATTATGATTACTGCAATTTAAACATTTGCTGTATCATGTATATATTTCCAAGGTCGTGATTACTTAATGTTTTGCAGGACCACTATATTCCATTGCATTACTTTCTTTTGTATTGTTTTCCCGTGAATTACATTCCCTTGTATTTATAATACAGAAAATCTCTACTGCTGAGTGAACTTTCAACCTGTGTTGTCGTTTTATCACGCAAATGCAGTTTACACATCTATCCTTTTTGATTTTAAAGATTGATAAAAAATGTTAATTAACGAATGTTCAATATGACATATGCAAGTGTCAATATAATTCTCTTGATTCCGTATATTGTAGCTATGAACGATGAAAACACTTCACACCATTAACTGAACAGTAAACAGATCACTCACCTATTAGCGTCCTTCTGAGTTGGAGTGGAGACGATTCGTTGTATCGAAGTTTGACCTGTATTTAAGCTGACCATTCGGAGGCAGCCACCAACAACCAGACTCCAAAAGGTGTGGCGGACGGTCGGGTCAGGGTTAAAGCTATCAAACAGTTAAAATAATGTATAAACGGAGATGAAACGTATCAGACAGCGTTTTACCAAATGATAGGCTGCATTGGTAAACTAGATTGTTATAATGACCATACAATTTGCGAAATGCTGACTTTAAACAAAATTATCGTAAACATCAACTTATTTGTCAGTAGCCTGCCTCGATTCAAAACCTGATCATACACAGAATAATCTCTTGCGTATCGAATCAGTTGATGCATAAACGTCATATGCAGGACATAATGGTGCATTACGACATAGATATTGGAAGTTCATGATGAGAGAAGCTGATGTGGGGTTAAAAATTGAATTGGAAATCACGCAGACATTCATTTGTTTACATATGTCTCCAATAACGACTGACATAATTATTTTGTATGAAATCAGAACAGAACTTCTGATTTTCAAGAGATGATGGCATCTCATCAACTCAAAGCTCGGGTTTTTACGAGGATCGACACGTGCAAAGATCTTGCATACCCCCCCCCCCTTTCCAAAATAAAAAAAAAAATCAATTAAATTAGGAAATCAACGCTCTCATTGTTTTATCAGGGCTAAAATTATTCCACCACTATACCAATCGATTCTTTCAAAAATAAACCAGATTGCAATGTTTGGGTAACTTTCTCCAAAGTGTCTGGACGTGTTCATTCTGTGTACAAATCATTTGTACACTGCAGCATGAGGCCGGAATTGTTAATATCAACTGATATGTTTAAAATGCAGAAAAATAGGTAATTAAATAAATTTTTTTAAATTAATTTTGTTCAATGTTGCTCGATTGATGTAAATTATTTTTCATAGACCTGTGTGATCCCGGGGGGTGGGGGGGTGGGGGGGTGGGGGTGCCATATTCTCAAATGTACTCTCTGGGGGGAGGTAAGTTTAACCCCCAATAGAATGCTTATGACGTCCCTGTATCTTCCCTCTTTTATTCGTTTTAGCCCCCTTGAAATGTAAGTGATTATATATAGGCGCGTATCGTGTCGTAACAGAAATTGCAATGACAGATTTAGATCCCCCTTTTCGCCACAAATTTACAAAATAATTTGAGTAAAATTCCAAATATTTTACCCCAAATGGCTGTATTTACAGGTACACACTCTTGCCGACTATAAATTCAGGGCGTTCAATTATAAGTTATTTTATTTTCAAAACAATTGTATGTGTAAATGTCAGTTTAAAGATGGTTTCTGACGACGAATTTCTTTATGGTTATACTTGTATTTAAAACTGTATAACGTTTGTGGGCAGACAGCTGGAAATCTGTCAGTGGCCTCCGTTTCATTTACAAGTTCAGGCTGGGTTAAATTTTACTCGCCAATCGAAGAGATGGACATTTTCAAAATCCAGAGGTGTCAGTCCGACATACCTAGACGTACATCGTGGCAGAACTTTTATCGCTGAATTTACTACATTGATATTGAACAAGTAACTTCTGATATTTTATTATAAATCTGACTGTATTAAAACACGGGCTAAAGATCCCGAGGAAATGTATGCAATATATAATATATACTAATTTCAGTCATAAAACACGTGAAATCCTGGAAAATGGGAGGGGTAAGAGTAGTTAGAATAATCTAACTGCGTCTCGGGACAGGCCCGACGTAGGAAATTACATCACTTTAATGATAGAACATTCTATCGGGGAGGAGGGGGGGTCCTCTTTTCCTCTACTTACAACATTAATTTTCTATTATTTTTACATGCAAAGTTGGTTATTTTCACGTGTATGAAGTAAACTTATGCACTGGGATTTTTTTTTTTTTATTAACGTTAACATATTTGTTGGCGTGATTACTGTAAAATTATACAGTAATATCTTTGCGGCCTTCTGCACTGTTGATAATGACGCTTCTCGAATATACTACCCGGAAGTCTTAAACTATACGCAAGGGCACTACGTTCCGGATCAAGGAAAGATAACTCATGTTTTCGGATTGGCCTATAGGAGTTGTGAGATTGATAATTATTCGTTATCTTCACACTCTAAAAACAATGTTTAGGTTTGGAACACTTTTTAAACGTGTTTAGGTCTAAACGTGTTTAGGATTGTGCTTATATCCTAAACGCGAAGTGTAATAAACATGTTCTACCCTAAACATGTTCAGACTGAGAACATGTTTAGCTATGCAAAAATACAGTATCTAAACACAAAATAACATGCTAAACACTTGCTAAACACATTCCTAAACGTCTAAACACAATCCTAAACGTCTATGCGTTTAGGTTTTGAACATGATAAGCTTAGTAACATTGTTGACATTAGTTTTACAGTCTTCATGTAGAATATTCCTGTCTTCTGTAAATGAAATTCGAATTGCAGAAAAAATTGCATGTCAGAATTGCCATACTTCAAACTGCTATAGTGTACCAGGTCCCGATAGTGACCATAGTGTACATCATACGCCGTATTGCAAGTATACACTGTCGAGGTCGATATCCAAAATTGATGGAACCATTAGAAGAGCCGTCTATGGGCTTCAACCCCTTTCTGCTGGAAATGAGCAGAGTTTAGGAGTATCCAGAAGATTTTGATCTGGAATTCCATTTCAACTTGAACAGGTCTGGACACATACATATTGAATTTAAAAAAAATAGTGTAATTCATTGTCTCTGGTATTAGACGTGCCTTTAGTGTTAATTTAAACCAATGCATCACTCTTACTTTGCATTGGAACAAAATTCATTTAAATCTTGTGAAAGAGAACATCAGTTGCAATTGATGCCCCCCCCCCCTTTTTTTTTTAATTCAACATGTGACAGTGCCTGTTATGCGAAAACTAGCATATCAAAGACAAAAAAATTGTTGAAGTTGTACTTGCCGGATGATATTTAACCATGTATAGTTTACTTCTTATATGTACATAAGTGATTTTTAATGGTTTTGTCTTTAACATGTATCGCGGAAATGTCAACCGTGTTGTTTCGGCAATTAGAATATAGAAATAGAGTTATCGGACTTGCAATGTAATTCGAGAAGAACCGCCCAAACCCGTGTAGTGATTTTGGGGGGTGGATTTTTAGTATTTCTGGTCGGGCTCGGAGTCCTCTGAGCCTGCACGTGATTTTCTCTCTCTCTTACCCGCGAACTCTAGGCAATCGGACGTGTTTTAGAAAGTGCAGCAGTGTAGTTATTGTATTTGTTAACCCCTTGTAAGTTGTTCTGTGTATTTGTGAATATATCTGTTTATAAGTGTTTTCCGGTGTTCTTTGTGTGTAGGAAATCACTTTACCCGCATTGTTCGATTTGAAACATCATGGATCCCATAGACACAGTTTGTAATGCAAGGGATATTCTTGCTAGATTTTGCAATGTTATTCTCCTATAATAGAAGAGAAAGCTACTATTTAAGACTCTTTAATGCTGTGGATTGAGTTTTAAATAGAAGGTTAGCAAATCATTTTGTAATTGAGACAAAGTCAAAACCTAAATACAAGGAGAACTAAACATGTTCAAAACCTAGACACAAAAGAGGTAAACGTGTTCAAAACCTAAACACAATAAGGGTAAACATGTTCAAAACCTAAACGTAAGAAGTGTTAAACATGTTTAAAACCTAAACACAGAAAGTGTTAAACATGTTTAGATTTAGAACGCGTTCAAAACTGTACACAAGAAATGTGTTTAACTTTGTGTTTAGGATCTAAACACCATTTTTAGAGTGCACCTTTCATGATACTCTTCATTGTCTTAAATTTTTCCTTTAACACATATGTCTTCATTTATAGATTATCTAAATTTACGTGTCATATGGACACCAAATGTTTTTTCCATATCTACTGCAAGGAGGGTGATTGGTTGCATATTTTTAATGTCCCACTCTAGAATCTTTCACTCATATGGAGACATCACCATTGACGTTGAAGGGCTGCAAAACTTAGGCCTATTCTCAGCGCTTACTGCCATTGAGCAGGGATGGATCTTTATCGTGCCACACATGCTGTGACACAGGGCCTCGGTGTTTGGCGGTCTCGTCCGAAGGACCGCCCCATTTAGTCGCCTCTTACGACAAGCAAGGGGTACTGGGGACTTATTCTAACCCTGATCCACACGGGATATAAGGAAGGTGAGAGATACAATCTTCAGATAAAGGTTATTACTGTCTCATACTTACTCAAATATATCCAGCCTTCCTGTTTTCCTGTTGATTTCAATAACATTAGATACTCCACCGGCTACCATTGTTCCCTTTAAGAGACATGCAAAACTTACACTTTGTGTAATCAAAGTGAAAAACTAATTTAAAAAAATGAAAAGTATTTTTGTTGATTTTGTTTTGTACACCAGTTATCGATCTTTTCATTGCAAGATGCTCACCTTTATAAGAATAGCAAGTATACCCATAAACATGATGATGCTCTGGAACACATCGGTCCATATGACTGCCTTTATTCCACCCTATTAAAAAGATTTAAAAATTTGTGAAATGTAGTATAGATTATCAGCAACTTCTCAACAGCTGGGAAAACACAATATATACAGACACATAATTATTCCACCTTATTAAAAAGATTAAAAAATTTGGGATATAGATTATTATCAACTTCTCAACAGCTGGGAAAACTCAATATATACAGACACATAATTATTCCTCCCTATTAAAACGATTTAAAAATTTGTAAAATAATATATGTAAGGATTTACTCTTTGATATACAAACACTGATTTCTGTGATAACTTTAAAACGTGTACAAGTAATGATCTTGTAATGACTTACAATAGAGGTGTATAATAAAACATGTAATGATCTTGTAATGACTTACAATAGGGGTGTATACTAAACATGTAATGATCTTGTAATGACTTACAATAGAGGTGTATAATAAAACATGTAATGATCTTGTAATGACTTACAATAGGGGTGTATAATAAAACATGTAATGATCTTGTAATGACTTACAATGGGGGTGTATAATAAAACATGTAATGATCTTGTAATGACTTACAATAGAGGTGTATACTAAAACATGTAATGATCTTGTAATGACTTACAATAGAGGTGTATAATAAAACATGTAATGATCTTGTAATGACTTACAAT
The DNA here is from genome assembly GCF_947568905.1 of Ostrea edulis. NCBI lineage: Eukaryota > Metazoa > Mollusca > Bivalvia > Ostreida > Ostreidae > Ostrea > Ostrea edulis. The sequence continues at coordinate 20,932,867 of NC_079172.1, read as the reverse complement.
AGAGGTGTATAATAAAACATGTAATGATCTTGTAATGACTTACAATAGGGGTGTATACTAAAACATGTAATGATCTTGTAATGACTTACAATAGAGGTGTATAATAAAACATGTAATGATCTTGTAATGACTTACAATAGAGGTGTATAATAAAACATGTAATGATCTTGTAATGACTTACAATAGGGGTGTATAATAAAACATGTAATGATCTTGTAATGACTTACAATAGGGGTGTATAATAAAACATGTAATGATCTTGTAATGACTTACAATAGGGGTGTATAATAAAACATGTAATGATCTTGTAATGACTTACAATAGAGGTGTATACTAAAACATGTAATGATCTTGTAATGACTTACAATAGAGGTGTATAATAAAACATGTAATGATCTTGTAATGACTTACAATAGGGGTGTATAATAAACATGTAATGATTCTGTAATGACTTACAATAGGGGTGTATACTAAAACATGTAATGATTCTGTAGTGACTTACAATAGAGGTGTATACTAAACATGTAATGATCTTGTAATGACTTACAATAGGGGTGTATACTAAACATGTAATGATCTTGTAATGACTTACAATAGGGGTGTATAATAAAACATGTAATGATCTTGTAATGACTTACAATAGGGGTGTATAATAAAACATGTAATGATCTTGTAATGACTTACAATAGGGGTGTATAATAAAACATGTAATGATCTTGTAATGACTTACAATAGAGGTGTATACTAAAACATGTAATGATCTTGTAATGACTTACAATAGGGGTGTATAATAAAACATGTAATGATCTTGTAATGACTTACAATAGTGGTGTATAATAAAACATGTAATGATCTTGTAATGACTTACAATAGTGGTGTATAATAAAACATGTATGATTCTGTAGTGACTTACAATAGAGGTGTATACTAAAACATGTAATGATCTTGTAATGACTTACAATAGGGGTGTATAATAAAACATGTAATGATCTTGTAATGACTTACAATAGGGGTGTATAATAAAACATGTAATGATCTTGTAATGACTTACAATAGAGGTGTATACTAAAACATGTAATGATCTTGTAATGACTTACAATAGAGGTGTATAATAAAACATGTAATGATCTTGTAATGACTTACAATAGAGGTGTATACTAAAACATGTAATGATATTGTAATGACTTACAATAGGGGTGTATAATAAAACATGTAATGATCTTGTAATGACTTACAATAGGGGTGTATAATAAAACATGTAATGATCTTGTAATGACTTACAATAGAGGTGTATACTAAAACATGTAATGATCTTGTAATGACTTACAATAGGGGTGTATAATAAAACATGTAATGATCTTGTAATGACTTACAATAGGGGTGTATAATAAAACATGTAATGATCTTGTAATGACTTACAATAGAGGTGTATACTAAAACATGTAATGATCTTGTAATGACTTACAATATAGGTGTATAATAAAACATGTAATGACTTACAATAGGGGTGTATAATAAAACATGTAATGATTCTGTAGTGACTTACAATAGAGGTGTATAATAAAACATGTAATGATCTTGTAATGACTTACAATATAGGTGTATACTAAAACATGTAATGATTCTGTAATGACTTACAATAGGGGTGTATACTAAAACATGTAATGATCTTGTAATGACTTACAATAGTGGTGTATAATAAAACATGTATGATTCTGTAGTGACTTACAATAGAGGTGTATACTAAAACATGTAATGATTCTGTAATGACTTACAATATAGGTGTATACTAAAACATGTAATGATTCTGTAATGACTTACAATAGGGGTGTATACTAAAACATGTAATGATCTTGTAATGACTTACAATAGTGGTGTATAATAAAACATGTATGATTCTGTAGTGACTTACAATAGAGGTGTATACTAAAACATGTAATGATTCTGTAATGACTTACAATATTGGTGTATACTAAAACATGTAATGATTCTGTAATGACTTACAATAGGGGTGTATACTAAAACATGTAATGATTCTGTAATGACTTACAATATAGGTGTATACTAAAACATGTAATGATTCTGTAATGACTTACAATAGAGGTGTATACTAAACATGTAATGATTCTGTAATGACTTACAATAGAGGTGTATAATAAAACATGTAATGATTCTGTAATGACTTACAATATAGGTGTTTAATAAAACATGTAATGATTCTGTAATGACTTACAATATAGGTGTATAATAAAACATGTAATGACTTACAATAGAGATGTATAATAAAACATGTAATGATTCTGTAATGACGTACAATATAGGTGTATACTAAAACATGTAATGATTCTGTAATGACTTACAATAGAGATGTATACTAAAACATGTAATGATTCTGTAATGACTTACCATAGAGGTGTATACTACTGAAGCAGCGGCAACTACAAGGACTGAGGCCCACATAGGAAAGTTGGTGACTGCAAAACACAGTAAAATATGGGCGCATACAGACAGCTATAAAACAACGTGTAGTCAGATTGTATCGTTACATCAGTGAATGGTCGCTACGATAGAGTCGGTGTTGCTGTTTGTTGTTGGTGGTTTTTTGGGGGGTTGTGTGTTAGTTTTATTTTTACCTGATTCCAAAGCAATGCCTGGACCGAACAACACGATGCCCATATACAATATCTAGAGGAAAAATTATCCAAAATATTTGTTCAGATCAAAACTTACTATAATAAAAATATTTTCCAAGAATTCTATGAAGCATACAATATGAATATCTGAAAATTTTAAAACACTTTGATTACATATCAGGATCTTTATGTATTTCAAATAGTAGAAATGTACTGACTTTATCAAATACAATGCAAATATAGTAACTAAAATCCTCACATAATTTATGTAGCCCAACGCCATATTCAGAAGTCGTACCGATCGACTGTTATACCGTAATTCGTAATACTGAAAGTACAAAAAAAGTTGTATCGAATTCAATAGTTTGTAATACGTAATGCATGCTTCGTTACTTCATATTATAAAGTTGAAATTTGACAATAACATAGGTTGCTTGCAAATACCTCATTTACACTAGTAATCTTCAGCGGATGAACTAGTGGAACAACCATACGTGTAGCAACAATGCATGACGTCAGAAATCCGAAATTCGACAACCAAAACATCATTCCGTGGACATAAGTTTCGGCGGGAAATCCCAGCATCATAATTGAGGATTCAAATGAAACCATCAGGGATATTGCCACCGGAAGTACCTTCATTTGACGACTGCCGACAAGATATTCCGAGGTTGTCTTTTGGCCGGCAAAGGCATAGTAGACTCCGATACCCAACGAAACTGCGATAGTAAGACAAAATACAACATAGTCTCCCACTACAAATCCGGACATTATTGTCGATGTCTATCCACTGTAGAGATTGCTTTATGGGGACAAAAGTTCACGAATTTAAAGTCGGCTTAACATGCATGGACCAAAACACGCCTGTTCTGAATTGTGACTGATTCGGGAGTGAATTGATCGAGGTATGTGACTGTATTCAGAACGTACCACATTTTAGCTCTCATATTGTCTGTGCCGTGAAATTCATGATATCAGTCGTAAGATAGTCATGCTTCAGTCTAAATTGGCAATATTCTATGTGCAAAATCCGCATGACTTGAATAGTTTCGATTTCTCTTGCTCTGACCTTCAACTCGGCATTTAGATATATCGACGATTGATTGATTGTATATTGTTTAACGTCCCACTCGAGGATATTTCACTCGTATGGAGACGTCACCATTGCCAGTGAAGGGCTGCAAAATTTAGGCCTAGGCTCAGCGCTTACGATCTTTGAGCAGGGACGGATCTTTATCGTGCCACACCTGCTGTAACACGGGACCTCGGTTTTTGTGGTCTCATCCGAAGGACCGCCCCATTTAGTCGCTTCTTGCGACAAGCAAGGGGTACTGCGGACCTATTCTAACCTGGATTCCCATTGAATGATATATCGACGACGTTTCATCTATATATGTATTATCAATTATAATTTTCATTGATATGTCGATTCGATATATCCTAGTGAACTCGAGATAAAAAACACCACAGAGTCTTCCACATCTGCTTCGTACTTAGATATTTTATTGAACATACATTGCAGGTGTTAACGGCAAACTAAGAACTCAGCTTTATGACAGACAGAATGATCTCGGCTTTTCCATCGTCAACTCTCCATATTTATGTAGAAGTATACCAGTAACAAGAAAAGAAAATGAAGAGAGGGGCGAAAACGAACCCATGTGTACACCATTGATGGAATCAGGTGTGTAGGAGGAGTATATATCCCGTGCTCACCGGCCACACCCGCCGTGATCCCTAAAAACGAAGTAAATCTGTTGTCATTATCAGTTTATATGTAAAGACCGGCCTAACAATTGGTATGAAACAGGTCAGACAGCACTCGGGTTTTAGTGAGTAATGTTCATGCCAGGACATGCATGGAGGATTTTCTAGAGACATTTTATCAGTTTTCACTGACGAGCGCTGAATATGAAGTTTGTTTTTGTACTATGTTGGTGGTGGTTGAGTGTTGCTAGTGGTTGAATGCTGATGGTGGTTAATTGCTGGTGGTGGTTGAATGTTGGTGGTGCTGGTTAAATGCTGGTGCTGGTTGAATGCTGCTGATGGTTGAATGTTGGTGCTGGTTGAATGCTGCTGGTGGTTGAATGCTGTTGCTCCTGTAAGTTTTCTGACGTAGGAGGAATTTATAAATTAAATATTTGGATCACCTGTAGGTTACCTGTACTGCCTAGTTAAAAAAAACATGTCGGGGGCTGATAATGCACTTCATGTAGAACAAATATGACCTCAGTCAAACATCGAATATAAGTGGAAAATTCTCGATGGGACGTGAAACGAAACAATCAATTGAATATCTGAAGTGGAAAATTAATATGGGTGTTTTTCTTACATTATGACTAGTAAAACTTGCTTCAAGTAGTATCCGCAATGATCTGGGTGTGACATATTTTCTTTGCATCCTAAAAACAGACAAATCATGTACTTTATATGTAGTATTTTCACTTGGCATAAGATGTATATATACAAAGTATGATGATCGTAGCCCCAACGGTTCGGTCTGTATCCTGCTACTACAACCTTGACCTTTGACTTTGTGAAACAATATGCATCCTCCACTTGGCATAAAGTGTATGTATACCAAGTTTGACGGTTCTAGCCCCAACAGTTCGGTCTGTATACTGCCTACAAGGTTTTCCTACTAAGTGATACCGTGACCTTGAAAAGCTATAGGCATCTTCTTCCCATTATGGTGATCAGATGTACCAAGTTGTAAAATCCTGGAGCTTACGGTTCGGTCTGTATCCTACCCACAAGGTCCGGACAGATGGACGGTCGACGCCATACCATAATACGTCCCGTCTTCGACGGACGTATAAAAAGGGGAGGGGGACAGACCCTTGGTTCTACCTGCCTGGTACGTTGGTACAGATGTGTATCAAGTACCCGTTTTAATATTTTCTCGTGCGCGCATATATCTGTCGACATTTGATTTCATGAACATATTCATATAACTTTGTAAATCAACAATGACAATATTCTCATGAAATAATTTACATCAGTGTAGAGAACATAAGATACATATATACAATATAAATCAGCACATACGCAATTAGTAAACCTCGTAATCAACCGGGAGGTTGGACTCTGTCCTTGATATAACATATAAAATGCAATTTTAACAACAAAATTTGAACAGCACAACCGACAATGGTCTTAATTGTACATGTATAACTCATACATATTACTAATTGTTGGAGACGGGGTTACGGGAGTTTACCTCGTTTATCTTGAGAGAGAGAGAGAGAGAGAGAGAGAGAGAGAGAGAGAGAGAGAGAGAGAGAGAGAGAGAGAGACAGACAGACAGACCTCCACTGTGTTTAGTTACTCAGTCATGACCTTCTTTAGCTGATTTATTCTAGTCACACACTAGATGTGTATCTTACATATCTTTAATATGCACGATCATTTCTCTATGCCTTCTGTTGTCCACCTATATATCAATTTCTAACGAACTCCACGTGGTAGATTTGATATCACATTTATAATCTAGTTTAAGCAATATTTATTCGTAAATAATTTAATAATAATGCTTAGAAACAATGTCTTGTCATAGATTGAGACACAAGTGTAGAGGCTTATATTAATCTCGCTCTTTATAATCTAGCAATTGATATTGTTACCTAACATCATCCAATTTATAGAGGATTGGTTCCCATCCCACTACTAATTTGGTTGTAATAATGAAGGATAAGAATGTAACCTTGAATGATCTGAAGGACGAACGGACCCCCCACCCACCCACCCCGCCTCTAATTTAGAATAAGAAGTTTAGGCAAAAGAGAAATGTTTAAGTTTGTTTCTGCTTGACAACAATTTTAGAATCTCTTCCTCCCAACACTTTGAAAGACGATACTACTTGTCTGAGTACCACTCTGAACTCTTACAAAAAAAATCACTCAGTGTCACCGAGTAATGGGCAGCCGCCACGTATAAATTGAGTGTCGGTCGCCTGTTTGAATTAGTATTCATTCTCTGCACTGGCACCTACCGGCTTCCGTAGTTTTATATAGTTAAATTACAGTTGAATTGTTGCAAATCGTGTGCTGTAGTTTACGCTTGATAACGTTGAGATGTAACATTCAATCCATATTTCACTCATTTTTGTGATTTCTGTGCCATATGATTAATTTCGTATTAAAGGAGCATGGACACGATTTGAGCCGAAACTTTTAAAATTTTATTTTTCCATTTTCATTGTTTACAATGCTTAACTAAAACATTTTCCATGGTCAACCGAAATTTGAGTGTCAGTTGTTGATCGAGTTACAAGTGAGATACAGTACTCACAATTCCTTGTTATGTAAACAAGGCTCGTGACATGATTTTGTTACATATAGATCGCTTAATAAAAAATAACATGTTTAAAACAAAATGAAGAATTCTAAACACAAGAAACTATTCAATTATGTTCAGAATTAACTTGTAAATTGAAGGAAAAAAATCTGCTTTAAACGAAACTTTTACTTTTATACAAAAACATGGCACAAGCCTTGTTTACATAACAAAAAATTGTGAGCGCTGTATGTCCTATGTACATCGACAACTGACATTCACAAATTTTTCTGACCATTGTAAATACTTTAGTTAAGCATTCTAAGAATTAAAAATGTAGAAATAAAATTTGAAAATGTTCAGCTCAAATCGTGTCCATGCCCTTTAAAGGAATCAACATCGAAAATGTATGTTACAAGCTTCTTTAATAGCAATGATAATAACTGATTTAGCAACATCTGGATCTTATCTTGAAAAATTGACAAACTCACACTGGGAAAAAAGTCACAGCTGTTTGTGATTTTTAACCTCCATGACCGAATCGAACATGACGCCAACAAATATTGAAGTACAAATCAATATTTCTACGAAAGAGAATAAAATGATACACTAAAAGCTTGTTTATCGAACTGTTTTAATTAAAGGGAAAGGCAATCCTAACCACATTGTTGTTTTTATGAATAAAGTGTTACTTACTGATATCATAAATGACATTCTTTATCAACAAAAATCCTTGCTCAACGATTAAATCGATATAATCAATCTTATATTTTAAATTACCCGCCGCTAAAAGAGCGGCCATTGAAGTTTAATTATGACATCACACCGTCTGTTCCGGTTTATGTCATCAGCAGCACTGTGAACATGACAAGTCACGAACAACTTTAAGTTTGGAGCCGTATAGATTTGAGCCCATTCTTTCGCAAGAAGAAATCTATAAGAAAAGAAGGCGTTCTGTAGAGTCGCAGACCAGACAGGCGGTACGTTTCTTCATACAAATATCTCGAACCTCAACTTGTCATGACTCAAATGATGGATCCACAGTTTACATAGTTTTTCTTTTCAGATGACTTGGTTGGGTCAGGAATTTCGAAAAGAAAAAAACCCCAACCTTTTTTCACATCTCCCCTTCGCATTAATTAGTCTAATTAACTGCTTGACAGGAAGGTATCAACCTATCTATTCATAAAATCTACCACATGCACATCTTTCTCATCAAAACCGGAACAGACGGTGTGACGTCAAAATTATTGATTTTTGTGTTTTTGAATACAAAAGAGTTTCACATTATGGCAGCCTCTACAGATGGCGGGAATTTCAATTTTACCGTTTTCAAATTAGCACTGACGCTTATCTAGGCCGTATATCAACAGAATAGTATGACAAATTTTTTTAATGAAATAATTAATCCTATCATCTACCATGTAATTTTTTTGGGGTTGCCTTTCCCTTTAAGCATAGGATACTGCCCGTCCAAATTTAGTGATATATTGTTGCTCCTTCCCAGCGTTAAAGTCTTTTATCACTTGTGATGTAGAAATTTACATCTGGACCGATTTTCGGCGAGAGTTTGATCACTGTAATGTTCAAGCTCTACCCAGACACTCAGCAAGGAACGACAACTCTGGGTAGAGATTGTGTAATGTTGTCACTCTCAGTCATGCTGTAATCGATTCCATCGAGAAAAACGTTCGAAAGAGTCTGATTTTTGTTGTTGTTGTTGTTTTTTTTTTTTTTTTTTTTTTTTTTTTTTTTTTTATACACAAAACAACTTACGACTAATACTAAAAATGTTACAAAGTTCTAAACATTCGTCAACTTAATTAATTTTGTGAGATTATACTTATATAAAATTACATAACTAAATTTCATTCATATTACAATTTATTCAAAGTAAAGAATAAAATAAATTTGCAAAAGAAGATTTTGGTCTTGATCGTAAGTACTTTTGCAAAACGTTGCCCTGATGTCTTTTTCGAGCAACAATAATTTCATACTGACAATCATCTTCGCTAGCCAAGTGTTCCAATCCGCTACTACCCGAATTTCCTACTTACCGCGCAGCGCCCATTATCAGATAATTGAATCTTTCTCATTTGCTTGGCATCGGTTAGTAAGCAATGAAAATTCATATGTACATTAAAAACAGTTTAATGGATGCGCCATGTGTTTACATTAAACTTACATTTCAAATTGACTACCGGTAGCTTTCCAATATTAACCATTAGGAAGTTATTAGGTCTCTGTCAATCAACCAATGTCGACTTTATTCTCATAAATGTACAGTCATACATTACAGAGAGGAGGTTGGAAAATACAGAATACTGCATATACAACATGTACAGGAATAAATATTTTTATATTGCTATGTATAAAATGGAGAAACATTGATTTAACAAAGGAACATTACCACGAGACCAAGTTTTATCCTAATGAAATTATCAAAGCTACGTAAGGTCCACATTTTTCTTTACAACAAATAGAAATTTACTTAAACTTTTAAGCAGTGCAAGATTTGTTGATGTAAATAGTTTGTGGAATTTTATAATATTTGGATTCTTTGATAGATTTTCAGACAATAAATTAAAGCTTTTCTGGCATTTGTTAAATTATGCTGTGCACACTCAAAAATGTAATGATATTCATCTCCTACTTTGCTTTGATTACATAAATAACAGAAACGTTGACTTCTAGGAGTAGTATTCCATCTTCCATACTCAATGGGTAGTTTAAAATTACTACATCTAAATTTACATAAAATTAGTGCGTACTTTCGTGAGAGAATAGTGAGATAGTTCTCGAATATCAGGGAATCTTTGAAAAGTCTGTAATTCAAACATTTGGGAGAACGATAAATATTACTCCTCCATTCTTGAATAAATTGGTCTATTAATATTCTTTTAACTTCCTGTTTTATCCAATATATATATATATATATATATTAACGGACAATTTATCAGTGTTACTAGGGAAATGAAGTTTCACCCAAAACGCTATCATTTTTATCTTAACTATTATTAGAAGAGGGTATCTCCCAAGTTCCCCATATAGCATTCCATTTGTTTGTCTTGGTACTCAAATTCAGTATATATTTACAGAATTTTAAATGCAATTTTTCAATAAACATGTGTTTTGTGAAGCCCCATATCTCGCATCCGTATAATAATATTGGTTGTATTATTTTGTCGAATAAGTCCAACTGACAATTTATAGATAAGCTGTGTTCTTTACATCTTGCGATGACGTTAAACATTGCTCTTGTAGCTTTATCAAATCTTTCTTTTATATCAATTTTAAAACTTACGGAAGTTGTAAATGTTACACCAACATATTTGAAACTGTCTACAACTTCCAAACTGAAACCATCATATATGAAGGAGAGGTAACTCAAGGTCAATGAAAATGATAAATTCATTAATCTGTGAAAAAAAGTTCCCTGTTGTAAGTGTAAGTACTAGACCGGATTGTATTATACATACGCTCCTTAGTGAGAATTACATTGTAACAATGTAGGAAGAAAACTGTTCGTCAGTATTGAAATATTGTTCTACTGGTTTTCAGGGGCAGACTTTGAGAACACAATCTTCAAGTTTTTATCCCCATCATGATTGTTTATGTGTATATTCTCTTAAACATAGTTGTATGTTAAAAGCATTTTCATTGGTGCAATAACTTCTGCCCGTGTGTATCAAAATTCAGCTTTACTGAATTCCGGATAAATCTGCCAAGAGTGGAAAGAAGCGTAGTGGATCGAAATCCTTGGCTAGCAAAGATGATGATGTATGCCAGTTAATTCATATACACTAGATAGGTCGATACAAGAAATACATCTACATTCACACACTAAATTACAGTTGTCACCAGAATAGTTTAATAAGTGAAATGTTCTAAGTTCTGTCTCAATTACAAACTAGTAAAAGACATGGCAAATTGGGCGCCAAGAGAATTTGGCATACGTGAATTCAGAGGCGGATCTGAAAGTAATCTAAAGATGATTCTGGTTCTCAGAAGGCGGAGAGTTTTTTTTAAAAAAAAAAAAATCTTTTTTAAAAAGGTCGTTACAAGCAGATGATTAAGATACTTGATAATTAGTGAAATATCCCCGTTGGACCGTCTTTCCACTGATAACGAGGACGGTCATTGAACGGATGGATTGACGTTGATGATATCGCCTCCCCTTTATAAATCCTTTGCTATCAGCAGCCCTGTATGTTTCATACTAGGGGCATTTCAATGAATATCAAAATGCGAATTAATATTGAAATATGAATACAAAGTTGGAATTTATCAAAATGATATCGATATGACTGTCAGTTGCCCCTCATTACCAAATAGTGTTTCATATAAAACTATTGCATTATGGTTGCAAATGATTTTCTTTACACGTTTTCTTTTCATCTTCATCAACATATATTCCCAGTATTCGTATCATCACATTCATTACATTGACAGAAACATCAAGTCTGATCACAAAGTTATACCTCCACGTGCATTCATTTCATTTCATTTTTATCCCCAATGACTACAAAGCATGCACAACATTTCAAACTCCTTTGGAAAACAGATTGGGTCGAACAATAATGCTTCCAAGACTAACAGTATCAAAGTCAATGTTCGGAAGGATGAGTCCGTTGAGGAAGTCTGTCACGGCAGTCCATTGCTTAAGCCAAATATATAAACCACTAGTCAGAACTTGTAGAAAAGCGACAATAGCACATGATCACCATTGGTTACACTACAATAGACGATGTACCTAAGCAGCAGGATAAATACATGTAAATACGGCAACAGTAACAAGATCAGTAGGGACGATAACTCTGAAAGGATGTAAGTAACATTATCAGCAGGGACTATAACTCTGGATGGATGTCAGTAACATTATCAGCAGGGACGATAACTCTGGAGGGATGTCAGTAACATTATCAGCAGGGACAATAACTTTGGACGGATGTCAGTAACATTATCAGCAGGGACGATAACTCTGGACAGATGTCAGTAACATTATCAGCAGGGACGATAACTCTGGACGGATGTCAGTAAAATTATCAGCAGGGGCGATAACTCTGGACGGATGTCAGTAACATTATCAGTATAGATATTCTCAATACTTCCTCTGAATGAAATCCTTATACCGGTACTGACAGGTGATGAGAGGTTTAGATATTCTCAATACTTCCTCTGAATGAAATCCTTATACAGGTATTGATAGGTGATGAGAGGTTTAAATATTCTCAATGCTTCCTCTGAATAAAATCCTTATACAGGTACTATTAGGTGATGAGAGGTTTAGATATCCTCAATGCTTCCTCTGAATGAAATCCTTATACCGGTATTGATAGGTGATGAGAGGTTTAAATATTCTCAATGCTTCCTCTGAATAAAATCCTTATACAGGTACTATTAGGTGATGAGAGGTTTAGATATCCTCAATGCTTCCTCTGAATGAAATCCTTATACCGGTACTGATAGGTGATGAGAGGTTTAAATATTCTCAATGCTTCCTCTGAATAAAATCCTTATACAGGTACTATTAGGTGATGAGAGGTTTAGATATCCTCAATACTTCCTCTGAATGAAATCCTTATACCGGTACTGACAGGTGATGAGAGGTTTAGATATCCTCAATACTTCCTCTGAATGAAATCCTTATACAGGTACTGATAGGTGATGAGAGGTTTAGATATTCATAATGCTTCCTCTGAATGAAATCCTCATACCAATACTATTAGGTGATGAGAGGTTTAGATATCCTCAATGCTTCCTCTGAATGAAATCCTTATACAGGTACTGATAGGTGATGAGAGGTTTAGATATTCATAATACTTCCTCTGAATGAAATCCTTATACCGGTACTGACAGGTGATGAGAGGTTTAGATATCCTCAATGCTTCCTCTGAATGAAATCCTTATACCAGTACTAATAGGTGATGAGAGGTTTCGATATTCTCAATGCGTCCTCTGTATAAAATCCTTATACCGGTTCAAACAACTCTGTTCTTGTATTGCCACTTTTCGAAATCGTAACTGGTGAAGTCTGTGTTTTTTGTACCTGTACCTTCTTGTAATACAATGTAATATTGTAATCCCGGTAATTATCACAGATACCAACATGAACCTTTTTTTCTCTCCATTTATTGTTCATGGGATACAGAAAGTCGCCCAGTTACAACACAATATTCAATCACCACACCTCCATCTAAAGAAAGACAACTTGTAAAATTAGCTCATGATTACAGTAACCTGAAAAAACAAATTATCAAGTATGTAATGTAACCCAATGTAACATTTTAATCATAGAAATAAAACTTTCTCATTACACCCTCAAACTACTCCCTCTAATTAGTATTCATGTTCTCCAGAAAGAAACAAAAAGAAACTAGATGCTGCCATAAGACAGTATTACCCGCTCTCCGTTGTACTTGTCACAATAGCTATCTTATATTAATTGACTTGGATATACATGTTGAGGTGTGAATATGACCTCTCGGAGGATTACATTACCGCTACATATTGCCAGAAATATATATGTATTCTTAAAGCACATATCAAGATGTATTGATTATTCTGTTCGGCAAGTGCCCCAGGGTCTAGTGATGAAACGATTGTCACCAACAATCGATTGTAGATCGTTTTTGGCGCTTCGATTCTGATGATCGATTCCATTTTTCATAATCGATAATCACTCGAACACAAAGCCACAACAAACGAATCAACTACGTGTACATTTGAAAAGGGAGAAGGCTTCCCATTTCATCATCATCACCCTCATGGATATTGAAATCAACTCAACAATCGTGAAGTTGATAACTAATCTGAGATTCCTCTAATTCCCATTTCATTCCTAATAGATGTGTGTTTGTTGCACATATCCATAAAACTAAAAAGAAATAACCCAAAAAATAATGCACATTTATTAACTACATGGACGTGTAAATTATATTGATTATATCGATCATTGATCGATACAGTTCTTCAGATTTTGACCAATCATCAATCATAATTTTTTTTCCGATTATTCAACACTACCAGGGTCATCCCCACATTCTAAGACTGTTCAAATATCTTCCAAAACAGATGAGATCCTCAACCTATACCAGATATATTCTTGCTGCATACGTCAAGATGCATTGCGCATTCTGTTGAGCAAATGGCCTGGGGTATACATATGTACCAAACTCTATTTCATAATTGTTGAAATAAATTTAAAACAATTGAAATTCTGGCCCCTATACCTGCATACCATTATCTATTCCTGCTGCACATATATCAAGATGTAATGTGTATTCTGATGGGCAAGTGCCCCTGAGTCATCACAACGGCCATCATTTTTTGATTTCTCAAATATCTTTAAACTGGTCGAGATTCCAGCAAATATATTCTTGTTACACATGACACAATGTACGGAGTACCAGGCTTTTATTTGACGTTTATACACCGTATTTCCGCCTCAAGGTGAAAAAGAAAATTCCGAAAACTTATTGTACATCTACAGGACACCATTTATCATATTCCAAGATATTAATTGGTTACTGCTTGAAATGAAAGAGGGGTTTGAGGAAGAAGAAAGTGTGAGAGAGGGACGGACGGACCAGGGTAACAACAATATATCTTTAGAAAGTGCGAGTATAATCATATTCTCCGATACTATACGTTCTGTTTATCCACTTATCTGCAGATAGAGTTGTCTTTCTTCGTCTTCCCTGTGATCATGTAATCCGTCGAGACAATCGCCGAGCTTGCCGGAGAGACCGGGTTTCTATTGCCAGTGGGTATACAGGACAAGGTTCTCAAACCTTAGCTAGATAGTAAAGATCAGCCTGAATGATGAATGCTTTTTCAAACCGATTTTAATTGAGCTTGGAGTAGCTTTTGCTTGTCAAAGATATTTTGTAAACCCCTCCCACGTTCACCCGTACTATATGTATTGGATGGAGAAACGGGCACTCGGCGTTTGAATATCTATAATAAAATATTGTCTTCCCATAATCAAAATATTAAATACTTTGTTAATAGGAAGACAATTATTTTTATTATAGCTATTTAATGTGATTTAACCACTAGAGGTTAAATCCATTTATCAAAGTGATACAGAACCTTTATTTTTTATTACTGTGCTATTTTCCGACACCCCAAGGGCACTACCTCGGGTTCTTAGAGTCATCCACGTCACGATTTTCAGGATATTAGCCGAACACAGCAGAAAATGTGACGTCATACGCAAAGTCGTCAGTCGTCTGCAAACAAATTCAAGGAAAGACGTGGTTGAGATTTCTCCGCTGAAAATTTATAACATTCTATTATTTGTTTAAAAAGGTTTCTTTACGATTTTCTCGTGCGATGTGGTAGCATTTCTTGATAGGTAATCGTACCATTAAACTATCCGATGGTCACAGAATTTGCTGATTTCACTCGGATTTAACTTTTCATTTTTTTTTTTTTTTTGCGTCTACACATGGCTCAAATTTCCCCATTCTGCGACATATCATAGATTATTCATTTATTTCATTAGTTTCTTGTTTTTGTATTTGCATTTCCCAACGAGCAATGTTGACAATGCCAAAGAGGTAGAACCAACAACCCATTTGAGAGTATTTTTTATTAGAACATGCCGTTTGAATGGAGTGCATGCTTTACTATAACGTGCAGTCTGAGTGAAGATCATGCTTTGCTATAACATGCAGTCTGAGTGATGAGCATGCTTTACTATAACGTGCAGTCTGAGTGAAGATCATGCTTTGCTATAACATGCAGTCTGAGTGATGAACATGCTTTACTATAATGTGCAGTCTGAGTGAAGAGCATGCTTTGCTATAACATGCAGTCTGAGTGATGAGCATGCTTTACTATAATGTGCAGTCTGAGTGAAGAGCATGCTTTACTATAACATGCAGTCTGAGTGAAGAGTATGCTTTAATGTTATATAACGTGTAGTCTGAGTGAAGAGCATGCTTTACTATAATGTGTAGTATGAGTGAAGAACATGCTTTAATATAACCTGCAATCTGAGAGAAGAGCATGCTTTATTGTTATATAACGTGCAGTCTGAATAATGAGCATGCTTTACTATAACGTGCAGTCTGAGTGATGAGCATTCTTTAATGTTATATAACGTGTAGTCTGAGTGAAGAGCATGCGTTACTATAATGTGTAGTCTGAGTGAAGAACATGCTTTACTATAACGTGCAGTCTGAGTGATGAGCATGCTTTACTATAACGTGCCGTCTGAGTGATGAGCATGCTTTACTATAACGTGCAGTCTGAGTGATGAGCATGCTTTACTATAACGTGCAGTCTGAGTGATGAGCATGCTTTACTATAACGTGTAGTCTCAGTGATGAGCATGATTTACTATAACGTGCAGTCTGAGTGAAGAGCATGTTTTACTATAACGTGCAGTTTGAATGAAGAGCATGCTTTAATATAACGTGTAGTCTGAGAGAAGAACATGCTTTAATGTTATATAACGTGTAATCTGAGTGAAGAGCATGTTTTACTATAACGTGCAGTCTGAGAGAAGAACATGCTTTAATGTTATATAACATGCAGTCTGAGTGAAGAGCATGCTTTACTAAAACATGCAGTCTGAGTGAAGAGCATGTTTCACTATAACGTGTAGTCTGAGTGAAGAGCATGTTTACTATAACGTGCAGTCTGAGTGAAGAGCATGCTTTACTATAACTTGCAGTCAGAGTGAAGAGCTTGCTTTACTATAACGTGCAGTCTGAGTGAAGCGCATGTTTTACTATAACGTGCAATTTGAATGGAGAACATGCTTTAATATAAAGTGCATTCTGAGTGAAGATCATGAAAATGGGGAGTTTTGCAGTTGATATGACGCTGAACATAAAATATATGAACGTTTTATGCCACATTCGATGAATTTGTGTAATGAAGAAGACCTTAACCGAGGGTTTTTTTCATTGTAGGATGAATCAGACCATGCTCTAATAAATCTAAAACATGCTCAACATCCAATCATAAGATACAGCTTCTAAATCAAAGAAATTTCATATAAACAGTGCGACATTTAACTCTGGACACGACAAAAGTCCGGAGTTTCGCCAACCCTTTTATTAAGGATACAAATAAACCCTTTACAAAAAAAGATGGGATTTTATGTTCACAAGACATGCACCAACATTTACACTTGTACCTATTGTAGTTTTTAAGATATTTCACCTGAAATAAAAAAAATCCCATGGGATTTTGGAGGGATTTTTAATCCCACTTGGGGGATTTTCACTCCCACCAAAAATCCTATGGGAGAAAAAAATATAATTTCTCCCATAGGATTTTAACTCCCATATTTAAACTTAATATGGGATACAATGTCCCATAGGAGGAAATGTCCCATAATGAACATGAAATGGCAGTAAATATCCTATTTGAGCATGAATGGGAATAGATATCCCAAATAAAACACAGGATGGGATTTTTATTCCATGAATATAACAATAAAACAGAAAATTGTATCTTAAAAAGTGTTGTTTGTCATGATTCTTAAAATGTACTTAAAAGCCAAGGCATGACATTAATTTTTAAATATATATAGTAATTATAAACTCTTATGTGTAGGCCTATGTGTTTGTGAATGTCTAAAAAACATGAGAGATAATAAAAGATATTAGAGCTCTGCATTACTAAACTTTTCCCCATGCAATTTTAATTGTATACATATAACCCTTGCACAAAAATATCCATATAAAATTGGACGGGACTATATTATTGCAACAAGCAGACAAGAACACTATGAAATACTCATTCACACACGGGCATTGTAAGTTAGTGTAAATATATAATATGTGCATGTATAAATATATATACATGCACATACTACATGTATCTATTTACATCAACTTCCATTGCCCGTGCATTCACATGCAGTTGCTCACATTCACTATTCACAACCCTTAATATGTCGTCAGGTACTAAAATATGTTCACAGGAACCGGTAATTTTGTCTGTATTAATAATAGTGTGGGTATATACCATATACCGTACCATCCCCTAATCAGCTGCTATGGGGGGGGGGGGGGGGGGGGGGGGGGGACCTACAAGGGCTGATACTTCACTCAAAACTTCGTTTCAAAATAGTTCTTAAAATTATCGTCACCCACCATCCTTGTGGTTTTATAAAGGGTAGCAGTATTATTACTACAGATTAAATTACCAGTTCCTGTGATCATGTGATATGTTGTTGAATTACGGAATAGGCCTAGCTTACAACTTGTTTACATATTCTAAAATTAGTGTTAAGTGCTTACGGTGAAAGATGAACTCTGCTAGGTGATGCTAAGTTGTTTAGTGAACCGAATCAGACATCTCAAATAAGATTCTCGATTATTTAACAACACAAGAATCGTTTTACAAAATGCATGCTTCGGTCCATCTTTCCCTCCCTTCTACAATCGTATTCATTCTCAAGTCAAAGTACTTTCTCCGATTGCTACCTTTACCTTAAGCGTCGAAAAGACTTTGACAGGCGTGTCCGAATAAACGGTTAACAGACGTCTCGACTCTAGGGAAGTTCGGCTCTAAGTGTTCTAAACATCTCGAGCGATTTTATAGTGATAAACTTCTATGATTTTCGACATTTGTGTATCAATGTTTTATGAATATTGTAGACTTTTTTTACTCATAAAGCAAAGCAATGTTATCGCAAATTTTTAGGTCTACTTACAAATGTATTAACCCCGAGATCCGCCACTAATTAGTTACACAAGTTGTGTGGATACAACAGTCTTCACTTATCATTTTAATTTCATTTGATGATAAAATAGATGACGTTAATATTTTGAATACCTTGTATACGCAAAAGAATTTAACTATACGATGTTTATTTTTCAAATAATAACTTCAGTGGCGAATGGGCGGATCCCCCGTCCCATTCCCATCCCTCACGCATAGTACTAATTATTTCCCCAGCCACTTAATGACCAGATATACTCGACTATTGAATGTAAAGCACTGTTCAGTCATTGTGTACTCCCAATTAATTAACAATCTACCCTCGTAATTCATAATCGTTACGCTTCGTTGGACATGAAACCTTAAATCAATCCATTGACACTACTTAGTCAACGATTTTGTATTGTGATACATTTCTATGATTTCGGACATTTATATATCAGGATTATCTTATTTATTTATCAGTGTTCAAAAAGCAAAGTACATGTACCGTTACAACGATTTTATTCCTACTTCTTATAATACCCCCCTGGATCCGCCACTAGCTAAATTAATTCTGGTGATGCCTATAACAGCGGTACATGTACTCACCTATCATTCTAACTTATTGAAAGTTAAAATAAATGTAGATATAATGTAAACATTTTGAATACTTTATATATATATATATATATATATATATATATATATATATATAAAGGCATGCCTTCATCATCTGATGTTATGTTTATTAACTTTAGTGGTAGATAACCGAGAACGACACTCCACCCCTACTTCGCACAATTCAATTTCTAATATTGACAAGCGGCCCATTTTGACCAGATAGACATTACCCTTGAACGTAAAACACTGGTCAGTCATTGTGTATTTCTAATTAACAAACTTCATCATTGAATACAGACCGTTATGTTGCCACTGACACTACTTAGTCGTGAGTTGATTTTGTACGTGATAAATTCCTATGATCTTTACTCGTATGTTTCATTGCTTATTTGGAGTTTTTATTTGTTTGGTTTTTCCTCCTTCTTCTTCTTTAAGAGCAAAGTATTGATATTGCAGTTTAACCTCCTGGAACCGCCAGTTATTAGGTAGACGTATTGTGTTGATCTACTAATTAGGTAAATGAAGTCAATGGATATCTGCGGTAATATTTAGCGTTATTCACTTAATATTAGCTTCCTAACTATATTGAAAGTTGAAATAAACAACGTTAACATTTCGAATACTTTAAATATCTAGGATACATAATCATACGAGGATTATTTTTTAATATTTTGAAATTAGAAAAACAACTTTAGAGGCGGAGGAGCGGAAGCCATCCCTCTTCCTGCAGGATTTATGGTCCAAAATTGACAAAAGGCTCGTTTTGACCAGATAGAAATGGCACTTTCAAACGGAAAATATTGGTCAGTCATTGTGTACTTCCAATTAAA
The DNA here is from genome assembly GCF_947568905.1 of Ostrea edulis. Lineage (NCBI taxonomy): Eukaryota > Metazoa > Mollusca > Bivalvia > Ostreida > Ostreidae > Ostrea > Ostrea edulis. Next base: position 20,912,838 of record NC_079172.1, on the reverse strand, counting down.
AAAACTACTACCATTGTAACTCTACTTAGTCCCTGGTATTCTACAATGTACAATTTGAATATTTCATATCTTTATAGTATAAACAGTCACACGATGTTTAGTTCGGAAATTAAAAAAAAAATGTAGTGAGGACACTGGTCAGTCATTGTGTATTCCCAATTAACAAACTACCCTTTTAAATCCTACTCGTTACGGTTCGTCAGACATGACAACATCTTGTATGTATGGGTGTACTTGTTTATTGTAATTAAGGTCTGCTTCGCAATGAAAACCTGTTATCATTGACAATTAATTGTTATTCCACTTAGACATCGATTTTTTATGTGATACATTTCTATGATCACGGACATTTATATATATATATCAGGGTTGTCTTGTCAGGGTTTATTTATCATTATTCCAAAAACAAAGTACTGTTATCACGATTTTATGCCTACTTCTTACCCCTCTGGATCCGCCACTAGCTAGATAATTTTGGTGATGCCTATAACAGCGGTACTCATCTATCATTGTAACATTATTGGAAGTTGAAATACAAGTAGATATAATGTTAACATTTTGAATACTTTACATATATACATGTTAAGGAATTCATCATATGATGTTTATTAACTTCAGTGGTGGATGACCGAGAGCGAACATCCCCCTCTCCCTCGCACAATTCAATTTCTAGAATTGACAAGTAGTGGCCCATGTTTACCCTTGAACGTAAAGCACTGGTCAGTCATTGTGTAATTCCAATTAACGAACTTCACCATTGAGTCCTGACCGTTACGCTTCGTCAGACACTAACCCACTAATACTACCAAGATACTGATTTTGTACGTGATAAATTCCTGTGATCTTTACTAGTATGTTTCATTGTTTATTTGGAGTTTTTATTTGTTTGGGTTTTCTATTTTTTCTTCTTCAAAAGTAAAGTATTCATATTGCAATTTAACCCCCCTGGATCCACCACTTTTTTAAGTAAGCGTATAAATATAATTGTGTTGATCTATAATAATCAGGTGAATGAAGTCAATGGATATCTGCGGTAATATTCAGCGTTATTCATTTAGCTTCCTAACTATATTGAAAGTTGAAATAGACAACGTTAACATTTTGAATAATTTAAATATTTAGAATAGATAATCGTGCGGTGTTTATTTTTGAATATTTTGAAATTAAAAAAAAAACCCAAAAAACATTAGCGGCGGAGGAGCAGAAGCCACCCCTCCTCCTGCAGGATTTATGGTCCAAAATTGACAAAAGGCTCGTTTTGACCAGATAGAAATGGCACTTGAACGGAAAATACTGTTCAATCACTCTACTTAGTCCCTGATATTCTATACAATGTACAATTTGAATACTTCATATATGTACAGGAAATAATCACACGATGTTTAGTTTGGATATAAAAAAAAATATAGTGGCCCAACTGGTCAGTCATTGTGTATTCCCAATTAACAAACTATCCTTTTAAATCCTAGTCGTTACGCTTCGTTGGACACGACAACATAACACATTGACCCTAACCGAACAAGTCTTGTAGTTAAGGTCTTCTGCTCCCAAATGGAAACCTGAATAAGATATCATTAAGGTCTTCCGTTTCCAACGGAAGATTTCGTTGTTCTTGACACTACTTAAATAAATAAAAAAAATAGTGGTCCCACTAGTCAGTCATTTTGTATTCCTAATTAACAATCTACCCTATCAAATTCTACACGTTACGCTTCGTCAGACACGAGATCATAAGCCATTGACCCTAACCTATCTAGTCTAGTATATATGGGTTTTTTGATTACTGTAATTCAGGTCCTCCGCTTCCAACTGAAGACCTCATTGTTATCTCTGTTATCATTATGGTCTTCCGCTTCCAAAGAAAGATTTCGTTGTTATTTTTGGCACTACCTAGAGACATAATCTCGAACATTTATGTATCGATGATTTGTTGTTTGTTGTAATTTTTTGGTAGAAGCTTTACTGGAGTTGAAATAGTTACAGTTGATATTGGAAATAGATTTTACAATGAAGAACTAATACTGTCTTCATTACTAGGAAAACTTTAGTAGCGGACTGATCAAAGCACCCACCCTTTCCCCAACCCCTCGACCAGCCATCACGTATAGTTCATTTTCCAAAATATATAGATGAACACTTGATCGTAAAATAGTGATCAATCAATGCATATTCCTAATCAACAAAATACCTTTAAAAGTGCAACATTTAACTCTGGACACGATAAAAGTGCGGAGTTTTTTGTCTATGACAACCACATATTTTCTTCAATAAAAACACTGAAATTTCACTCTGTCATTAAATGTACGTATACGACTCGATCTAATCAAGCCGGCATAGAGGCGCCCCATGCGAAAATTACCCTTATCAAATGTTACATACTTCGGATTTTTATTGAGCTTAATCCTAAATATTGCACATCTAGATAATTTTCCAAAAATATATGAAACTTTTTACTTGTATCAAAATTATTTCTGTTTTATATCTTCTAAATTTTATCATAGAGTTAACTAACAGTCTCACTTGCGGAATTAAGGGGTGTGGAGATCGCACCCCCCTCCCCATCATTTCAAAGATAAGAATTTAATGTGCTTGCAATTGATCATTACCTGTAATGCTTCAATATTTTCTCCCGTAAGGGAGGGGGACAACCCCTCCCGAACCACCCTAACCGTGATTTGGTTAGTCCTCAATTGCAAAGCCCCTGTAGTCCAATATCCAGTATCCAGTTAATGTAGGGCTTTTACATGTAATATGTATATCAGATATGTTTCATCCCTTGGGGATCCGGTGTTGTATCATAGACACCCCCCCCCCCCCGGAAAAACGGGCCCGGAATTGCGCCCCAGCATATAATTTCCCCATATGTACAAAGTCAGTATAGAGTCTCCCCTTTGGCGGAAAAATCGCCCTGGTATATATATAACCCCCCCCCCCCCCCCTGTTTCCGGATTTCATTTGTTATAATAGTTTAAGGAAATAGATATGCGCTCATTAATATTACGATATTCATAAAACAAACGAATATTTTTATTGTAAATACAATATGCTTACCAAAAGACTTTAACGATGGTCAATATAAGTAGGATTTTTCGTAAACAAATCGACTATAAGATGTATAATTAAAATATCTGAAAAGTAAAATAGATGAACTGTATAAATAAAAGTAATTCAATTTTCTCGTTTATTTAAATTTAAAAAAATCATTTAAGTTCTTCCCAACTTTACTAATTCAAATGCTAGATACTAGTAAATAACGATAAAGACTTAAGATGTCTGAATGAATTTTGATATACCATTACACGATTTGAGCAATTTCCTTTTTATAAAAAATCATAAGATGATGATTGTTCACGATACACACACACACAAATAATCAGAAAAATTACTGGGTCAAAATAAGCAAGAGAATTCTAGTAATAGAAATGGAAACAGATACATAGCTAAAATGTAAGAATGGGGGTGTACTGTCATTTAGGGGGAATTTCTATACTGGGACGGTTTTTCTTAGGGGGTTGGGGTTGGACCCGGGTTAATTCTTCGTAAGGGGAAAGTCTATTCCAGGCCCATCTTTCCGGGGGGAATGTCTATCCCGGGCCCGTTTTTCCGGAGGGAAAGTCTATGCGGGGGAAAATTTTATGCTTTACAACACCGGGTAGAATAGGTCCTCAGTACTCCTTGCCTGTCGTAAGAGACGACCCAATGGGACAGTCCTTCGGATGAGAACGCAAAAACCGAGGCCCACTGTCTCAACTTCTGTGGCACGATAAATTCCCTCCCTGCTCAAAGGCCGTAAGCACCGAGCATAGGCCTATGTTTTCAGCCCTTCACCGGCAATGGTGACGTCTTCATATGAGTGAAAAATTCTCCAGAGGAAACTTAAACAATATCCTATCAATCAAATCTGAGTGTCTGTTTTCATATCCATGTAACGTGTGTCTCTAGTACTTAATACATTCTAAGGAACTAAAGACCATGCACCCAATGTTGGGAATGAACTAAGTAAACTTAATTTGTACACTTTTAATGCGATATAGTTTTAGACTTTTTGTTTCATTAATGTATATTAAATATGCGCATGCCAAATATACAGCTTTTAAGAATAGAGATATGCAATCAAAATACTTTAGAGAGTACTGGTGCTAGTTTTCACAATAAAAAGAAGAGAGAAAAAAGCGGGAGCTTTCATAGGCTTTGTCCCCTGGAACCACCCAGGACTTTGTCCTGGACTTACTGAGGTCTAAAGGCGGTCTTTAGACCCACCCACCCAGCAATTTCTCCGGGTCCCAAACTGAAATATTGCACCCGCCTCTGAATACAATACATAATTCATGGTTTTCTTGCCTTAAAATCAACAAATGTAAATTCATGTATTACTACACAATTGTCTATTACTTGAATGTGGCCATTTGCATGGATCTTGAGAGATAATTCAATTATCCCCTAGATTATAACGCGAGAGTCTGAAGGATAGAGCCAGTCAGACAGCAGAAAGGCATGCGCATGTGCACGCGTGTAGATTCTTCTTTTCCAATATAATTTCATACTAGAGCAATACACACCCGTTTTTATTTGTCAAACTGCGTTTTGGAAATCTTAAAATCTTCAATTCAAAATACCCAGTCTAAGCTTCGATGATTCGGGCTGTATGAACTTCGTAATATCAGGGGCGGGTCCAGGAAATGCGGTTACAGGGAGGGGGCGCCCTTTATGAGGCAGGGGGTCTGGGGGCGGCCTTGAGGCCCACAGTGGACCCAGAGCAAAGCGCTGGTGGAGTTCTCGAGTGCAACACCCATATTCACTCCCCACATGGTTATAACACGTGCCTTATTTCATCCGTCACATGGTTATAACACGTGCCTTATTTCATCCGCCACATGGTTATATCACGTGCCTTATTTCATCCGCCACATGTTTATAGCATTTGCCTTATTTCATCCGCCACATGGTTATAACACGTGCCTTATTTCATCCGCCACATGGTTATAACACGTGCCTTATTTCATCCGCCACATGGTTATAACACGTGCCTTATTTCATCCGCCACATGGTTATAACAGTTGCCTTATTGCACCCGCCACATGGTTATAACACGTGCCTTATTTCATCCGCCACATGGTTATATCACGTGCTTTATTTCATCCTCTGGAATTTTGCTTTAAAAGTCCATGCATAGCTTTCTGATATATGTTAATTTAAAAAAAAAATAAAACTGAAGGTTATCCTGAGATATGACATCGGAACTTTGAACCATTTTCCACTTTGCCAATACATAGTGCATTTGAGAGTATTTTTTATTAAAACATGCATTCTGAGTGAAGAGCATACTTTACTATAACGTGCAGTCTGAGTGATGAGCATGCTTTACTATAACGTGCAGTCTGAGTGATGAGCATGCTTTACTATAACGTGCAGTCTGAGTGATGAGCATGCTTTACTATAACGTGCCGTCTGAGTGAAGAGCATGGTTCACTATAACGTGCAGTCTGAGTGATGAGCATGTTTTACTATAACGTGCAGTCTGAGTGATGAGTATGCTTTAATATAAGATGTGGTTTGAGTAGAATGGAAAGCTTATTTTAATATACCGCACCGTCTGGTTGGAAAACATTCTTTATCATAACCTGCAGTTCGAGTGGAAAGCATACTTTCTTATAGCATGCAGTTCGAGCAGTGTGTGAGTGATGAGCGTGTTTTACTATAACATGTAATTTGAGTGGAGGGCGTGTTGGACTATAAGGTGTGATTTGAGTGGATTAAGTTGGACTATAAGGTGTGATTTGAGTGGATTAGTGTGATCTGATAGTTAGGATATCATATTGTCATTGACAAGAATTTTAAAATGTTGGTTTGATCCGAGAACAGAACTACATTTGTGGGTTGTTATTCATAAATGTTTACATATGTATGTTGATGTCTGCTTTTAGAATATTAATGATGTCTGCTTTTAGAATATTACTATAAGTTAAAATGACATTTTTTTGTACAAGTTAAGATCTATTAGAACGTTTATCGCCCCCTTATTTATCTAGGCATGTTTTTGTCATCAAGATGAAATAGGTAACTGTGCAAATCACAACAAATCAATCCCCACAGAAAGTTCATCGTCTGCAATAATCATTTCTGAAAACTAACTGGGATAAGTGTCTCTTTGGTTTCAATTTAATTTAAAATTATTGAGCTATGTAATTGGCAAATAAAAAATGAACAGGATGTACTCCTTGATAAAAAAAAAATCAAAACTGAATGATAGAGATGGCACAGAGAATTGACGAGTTCTCACGACAATTGACATTCTGTTATAACAACGAACTGCATCACCTATGCTAATGACATCTACAAACGAGGTATTTTCCCATGACTGCTTTAATATTGGAACATCTATATGTCTCATCAATTTCTAAATATTTGCTATCTTTGAATATTAATGATATTCGCATTGCTGTCTACTTCTAAGAAGAAAAAGAAAGTTTTACATCAGAGTAGATGAAATATTTGAAGAATTTCACACACCAATCTTAAAGAAGGTTTACAAATGAAACCAAAATATTCACTGGCCGATGAAATTTTTTTTCAAGGTTTAAAATATGTATATACCTTTCTCGAGAATAGTTGCACAATTTCATATTCGTGACCATCATAAAACAAAACAATTCTCTAAAAGTCAGTTTGATCAGAAGCCACCAATCTACACATTATTTGAAAGACACCCCTGCTCATGTAAACTATAAATAAACTGTTATGCAGGCGGCACTTTTGCCCGGAGAACAATGGAGTCTATCTGAATGAAAATTTACCCTGTTTTCCTTGAAATTTTAAAATTATGAATGCCAAAATATCCCACAGTGTTGTGTATTATATCTGTATACAATAAACATCTGATAATGCTCCAACATGACCTCCTTGTAATTGCACTTTGAATAAGTCCTTGGTATAGGTAACATACAGAAAAACAATCAGTCAAAGATTCCACTTTTCCAAGAATTATAAGATGCACTGAAGTGCTAGTGTATTTGTATGTATGTAGTCATCTTATGTAAATGTAAAATACTGAGTTGCAACAACACCCGGTACCTATCAGTGTTGGATCCACAACGTGACGTGGACAGAAGCTCAAATACAAGAATTATAAAAAATAAAGTATTAATGTTTTTTGTATATCTTTACCCATCTTAATCAAACATTTTTGCCTGTTCTGAAGAAGGAAAAGTCATCTCGAAAATTTGACAGTCTGTTTGTGTCGTTGGTCATTTTAACGCGATATACAAATGTGAATGAGAGTTCAGTTCAGTCCAATTTGGAGTAAGCGGAGTAATCTGTAGTCAAATTGAGTATGTAAAGAACTGTCAAACAATAGTCATGAAATACGCCAAACAGCATTTGACCCAGTGGTACTGATTATATAAAAGATAATATAGAAGATATCCCCAGAAACAGTTTAAGATGCACTCTCTCTGACACGACAAGGATTAACTCGACCTCGCCATATATTTCGTTGCTGTGATGATTTCGTTCTACAAATTTAGTCGCTTGTAAAACTTTCCATGTGTAAAGATATAAAGCCAATCTACGACGATGTTTAAGGGTCATATTCGGAAACGAAAGCCCCGGCCTACATGTAGTTCTGTAGGTAAAAATAGAAAATGAAAGTGTCATCTTCTATTTAGTGAGACCACGGGGAAGGAAAAATGTGGTCATGAATCAAAACTGCCCACAATTGGCAGTTAAACGGGGAAGTTTTGTCAGAATTTATCAATCGCTCTATTTGATTTTCGAATTGAATGTTTTACATCCCGTCGATATGCAATCTTTTTGACAGAAAATAATTCTGATATAAAAGATTCGGTTTCAATAACGATACTTATTTCTATGTACTTTTTTCAAAGATTACAACCTCTCAAAATTCAGTTTTTTGCGATGATTTTATTTGCTATGTTAATGTTTACAATTTTCATCACTTGTCAAATACCCCTCGTGTTAAGAAACAAAGCCGATCCAACGGAAACAAGAGTGATTGCTTGGTTCGGGTTTAACGTCATTTTGGTAATATTTCAGCCATTCTACGACGAAATGAAATATGATCAGTAACGAAAAATTCTGGAGTTTCCCTGACAGCTTCCAGTAAGCCTACTCTCTTTCGAAAACTAGAGAAACGATGAAGGTTGTGATCCTTGAAATAGGACACGCTCTACTCGTCCCGTGATTTTTCGAAGAAAAAAACAAAACAAAAGAGGTTACTATTCAAGTGAAAAAAGGCGACGAGTGTCATTTGGCATTAATGAAGCCACAGAGCAGCGAAAGTGTGACCGTCGATGAAAACTCTACAATTAGCGCAAGGGGGAGGAGGAGGGGGAGGGTGTCAGTATTTATCATTTTCAAATTGAAATTAAGATATTTGATTTACGAATAAATATATGTGTAATATTGTAACAGAATATTATTTTTGGAACTACACTGATGGGATGATGTTATTTGCCCAAATACAATACACGGGACATTTTTCACAACTCTTGTACAGTTTTATATTGGTTTGCATTCAATGTAATCTATTATTGGAACAATGCAATAGCTTTTATCGCTTTGATTTCAACCGAATACCATGTACTCTGTTTCAGTGAAACTGACATTTCTTGGGGTTTCATTACATGCATCTTGGTCCACTGATTTTGACTATGGATTACTACGTTTACCTGGTCAAGACATAGGGCTCACAACGTGTGTGACCGGTCGACAGGGGATGCTTACGCCTCCTAGGCTCCTGATCCCATCTCCGGTATGTCCAGGGGTCCATGTATGCCCAACTCTTTCCATATGGGAGTTATGATATAAATCACTAGGTAAAGTTAAGTTTCGAAATATTATATTTAAGCACTGTAATTTCATAATGACATTACCATATGTTCGAATAATGTCATGCACTCCGATTGGCTGAAATTCAATAAACTAGAACACTACGATATTATATTGACCTGCACGTGTCTTTGAGTTGAATATATCATTTGATTTCTCCGGCATCAGACCAAAAAAGTATTGGGAATTTAAGAATTTATACGATTATCATTTTTCTGGTTCTCCAAAGAAAACTTGCATCTCTAAGCACTTTTTGAATGGGTCTTGCAATCGGAACATCGCTCGAACTTTTCCATCAAGTCGAGATAAAATGGAAAATGCCGAATTATATTCCGATGGTAGGTCTTGAATAGGACGTAAACAAAGTCGGGCGGACAGGGCAGCGCTAGACGACGTACAATTCGAACGGCTTCCCGTCGATAAAGATGCAGGAACCATTTAAAAACCACTTAAAAACCACCAAAATGACAGTAAAAATATTCCGAAGCTATTCAGTGAAGAAAGGACGTTCCCTTGCTCTGGAACCTCACAGAGCAATATTTAATATTTTGCATCAACTTTGTCACATTTAATAAATCAACCCGTTACCAATCATTTTGTCACCGACTTTTGTTGAAAGTTTCAAATAAATTGAACATTAAATCATTCAGTCACACATTAAAACAGTTAATGACATTTTTGAGGTCAATACCATCCTTTAGCTACCCTCGAGGTACAATATAAAACTTCGCATTGACCTGAAAAATGTCAATAATTGTATAATAACATTTCGTATCCATTTTCATTGGGGATGGACATAATTTTTTAAAACTAAAATTGTCATTATTTGAAATTTGGACACTATACAATTACTGACATTTTCTCGGTATACGGTAAATGAATGCACAGTGATGTAGAGCAGGAAAGGTTAACATCTATCAACATTGTAACTTTCGTGATCCCCGGGGTAGGGGTTCTGACTCCAGGGCGGAGCCAAACTTGGTATATAGTGTTTATGTGTAAAACACTTTAAATAACATCTTCTTTAGTGTTATTGATACTAAATTGAAACTAAATGGATATTTAGAAAGAAAAGGGAGTCCTTTCCCAAAATTGTACTTAAATTTGATGATCACAGGGGTAGGAGATTTGGTATCAGGGTGGGGCCAAAATGATCACTTATCAAATGTGTGAATAGACATTTTTAATTTTTTCTTGATAACTATAATTCCAATTCCTTTCAAATTTTGTTTGAAGCATCTTTGAGATAAGGGAGATATGAATTGTAAATTGCAGGATTCCTGCAACACTGGGACCTTAGGGGCGGGGCAAAAACTGCCCAAAATTGACCAATTTTTTAAATTTTTCTTCTCTACAACCGCACATGTTTTAGAAAAACTAAATGCATAGTGATGTAGAGCAGGAAAGCTTCTACCAAAATTGTAACTTTTATGATCCCTGGGGTAGGGGTTCTGACCTCAGGGCAAGGCCAATCTTACTACACAATGTTTCTGTGTAAAATACTTGAATGGCATTTTCTTTAGTGTTATTGATACTAAATTGAAACTAAATGGATGTTAAGAAATTGTAAAATTGATGATCCCCAAGGTAGGGGTTCTGAGGCCAGGGTTTGGGCCAAACTTAGTATACGGTATTTATCTGTAAGTTTGCTGATACTGTATAAAATCTAAATGCATATTCAGGAATAGCAGAAAAGAATGTACAAAAAATGGCAATTTTACAACCCAGGGTTTTGACTCTAGGATGGGTTCGAATTAGTAATATCTTTTAATGTTAATACACCTATTATATTATTTAAAGCTTTTCATCGGTGTATGCACTTTTGAGGGCATTGAAGTCTTAAGAACACATCTTGTTTTATACTATTTGTGAGCATTAAACTTTAGCTTAGATATTCAGAACAGGACATCTTTTCTAGATTTCATATCCCCTTGGGAGTAGTGATACTTTTTCACTAGTACTCAGGTGACCTATAACGCCTGTGGGCCTCTTGTTGAAAATTGGTCAGGTTTTGCCCAACCCCTAGGACCCCAGGGGTGCAGGAGTCCTGCAATTTACAAATTTTGTCCCCTTGTCCCAAAGATGCTTCATACCAAATTTGAAAAGAATAGGAATAGTTATTAAGAAGAAGCTAAAAATGTTCAATTGCTAACGCACGTCGTACGACGGCGGACGACAACCAATTTCAATAGGTCACCTGAGTAAACTCATGTGACCTGCAAATCTTCTCAAGAACCACTGGGACAGAAGAGTGGAGATTTACTTGAAAGCTTCCTAATATAGAATAGATTCAAATTTTTCAGATCATGGTCCACGGGCCTGGGGGTAAGATGGGACCACCATAGGGGATCAAAGTTTTACATGCTGATATATAAGAATATCTTCTTCAGAATTACTTATTCAAACTTTGAACAAATAATCCTTGGGTGAAAAGAATTCAAGTTTGTTCAAATAAAGCGTCATGCCCCTTCAAATGGGAGATAATCAGAAAAATGCAAAATTAGGGTGGGGTCATTTAAAAACCTTCTTAAGAACTGTTGGGCCAGAACAGCTGAAATTTATATGAAAGCTTCCTGACTTACTCACTTAGTGGAGATTCAAGTTTATCTAAATCATGACGTAGGGTGGGGCTACAATAGAGGATCAAAGTTTTACATGCGAATATATAGGGAAAATCTTTAAAAATCTTCTTCTCAAGAACCAACGAGCCATGAGAGATTTAAGTAAAAACATTCTGATATAGAGTAGATTCAAATTATTCAGATCATATCTCCCGAGGGTAAAGTGAGGCCACAATAGGGGATCAAAGTTTTACATGCTGATACATACGAAAATCTTCTCCTCCAGAACCACTGGGGCAATTTCAGTCAAACTTGACACAAATCATAATTAGGTAAAGGGGATTCAAGTTTGTTCAATGAAGGGTCATGTCTCTTCAAAGGGGAGAAAATCACAAAATGGAAAATTAGGGTTATATTCATTTAAAACTTTTTCGCTAGAACCACTAGGCCAGAAAATCTGAAATTTGCATGAAAGCTTCCTGAAAAAGTGAAGATTCAAGTTACATGTAGTAAAAATTATGACCCCTGGGATTAGGGTGTGGCCACAATAAGGAGATCAAAGTTTTACGTGCGAATATATAGGAACTTGACACAAAACATCCTCAGATGAAATTTGTTAATATGACAGGCCATATCCGTCTAAAATGGCATATGATAAATAATAAATATGTATTAAACTTTAATATTTAAGTTTGATAATTAATGAATTTTTAGTCGTTGCCTTTAAAAAGTTTTTTTCTGGACAAATTGCTTGTATGATGATAGTTTTGCTCAAGCTTTTTTTACTGCTAGGAACTGCTGCTCAGGTGAGCGATGTGGCCCATGGACCTCTTGTTTACTGCTAGGAACTGCTGCTCAGGTGAGCGATGTGGCCCATGGGCCTCTTGTGTTTGGCTAGAGCTGGGTCGTAATTTAAATGTTTGTCAGTTTTTCTTGCAAGAGCTGGTTTGACTACTTTTTTTTTGGCAGAGCTGGGCTAACTACATTTTTTTGCAGAGCTGGGCTGACTACTTTTTTGGCAGAGCTGGGCTGACTACAATTTTGCCAGAGCTGGTTTGACTACATTTTTGGCAGAGCCGGACTGACTATATTTTTGGCAGAGCTGGGATGACTCCTATTTTGGCAGAGCTGGGCTGACTATATTTTTGCCATAGCTGGGTTGACTACATTTTTGCCAGAGCTGGGCTGACTTCATTTCTGCCAGAGATGGAGTAGCTACATTTTTATGAACATTACCTGTATATACAAAAGTCATGTTTTTGCAAGTTACAGGTTTTTTTTTCAAACATCTGTCAATATGGGATTGATAATGTTTTTATCATCACAGATATGTGCATGTGAATGTTTAATGTAAATCTAGAACAAATCTCTTAGCATTTGTAAACTGTTTAATTTTGATATTTGTGCCAATAACATTTATGTTTGTTGATCAAAAGTATTATTTTGGTCAATAAAATACAACTTCAATATACATATTTCTTTTGTCTTCTTTCTGTGGAAATGAAGGATTAAGGAGACAGAAATCATCTTTAATATGTAAAACTTATACGGTACCAATTTTGATGCACCAGATGCGCATTTCGACAAATAATGTCTCTTCAGTGATGCTCAACCGAAATGTTTGAAATCCGAAATAACTATGAAGTTTTAGAGCTAAATATAGCCAATATGTTTCATAATCAAAATAGAACACGGAGTAATATGGGGTGTTGAATTCCCCCCCCTTTTTTTTATGGTGAAGTAACATTATTATACTTTTTTAATCACAAAACTGTAATGACAATTACAGGTTGACACGATGTTAAATTGATATAAAAAAATCCTCTATTTTCAAGATAGAAAGATTGAAATTTTTTAACCACAGGAAGACCAACATAAAATTTAAGTTCTGCGTCCCTCAAACAAAGAAGAAAAAAGAAAGAAAAAAAAGAAAGAGAGAGAGAAGTGAATTTTTAGTCTTAAATTAAATAGTGATTTAGTTTCGGTAGTTTATGAATATTTTGATATATTATGGTCTACAACTACATATATAATCAATTTATGTATATAAATTGTTTAGGTCGTTTGGCTTGTTATTTTTAGACTAGGTTCTTTTAATAGCCACTTCTTTATTTAGAACATGCAGATTGCTCATGCGCAGGTTCTATATTTTTTTCGGGGTTTTTCCAGCGCATGCGCTTTAGATTGGCTAGATTTAGTAAACATTGGCGAATTCAGATCTCATGCCACCACCCTCCCCACCAACTTTTGGTTTGGGTTGACCTAATTATTTTGTGGCCTATGACACCCCATCTTGTATGTGTTTTTTGTGTACATATAGGTGTTTTGCTCACCTTCACCTGTATATTTTGTATTCAGTTTTGTCACAACAATGACTCAACCATATTGTATTTTTTTCTGTACATATGTTTGTTTGTCCCCTTTTACCTGTAGATAATTGATTAGGTTTATCACAGCAATGACTCAGGGACATACTGGTTTGCATATGTTGTTTATTTTTGCTACTTTGCACTACTAGTCAAACCTTATCTATGCATTTAGTCACATTGCATTATACTGTTTATTGGGGTTGCTGCTAGTCAAATTTGACCTTATTTTTTATGTACTTTCCCAATTTTTAGTTGTGATATACCATTATTATTTGGATTATTACTTTGTCATTTATTTATTGAATAAATGACCTTTCTTATTCCTCAATATGTGTTTTGTCTAATTCTACCATAGTAGTCAACCGACATAAAATACATTTGTAGGTACAATCATTTGTGAATTATGGTTAGCATTAATTAAAATAACATTTTTACACGTTTTATTTACTTATTGGTTGGATGCACACTATCTACATATGAATGTTGTGTTTTGTTTGTTTGGTTTTGTTTTGTTTTTGTTTAGACATTTTGTACAATTATTCATTCACTCCATTTTGCGTAGATTGAGAGAGAGAATGTTCTGAAGTAAAACCTGGAATTTATTCCTATTGTTCTAAGTGTAATTGTTCTAAAGAAACGCTGTTCGGTGTACCTTATCAGAATTACCCAGTAAATGATTGATTAATTGAATATTATTTTACGTCCCTCTCGAGAATATTTCACTCATATGGAGACGCCACCACTGCCGGTGAAGGGCTGCAAAATTTAGGCCTACTGCGACACAGGACCTCGGTTTTTGCAGTCTCATCCAAAGGACCGCCCTATTAAGTCGCCTCTTAAGACAAGTAAGGGGTACTGAGGACCTAAGGGATACTGGGGGTTATAACAGTTCTAACCCGTATCCTCACGTGAACCCAGTAAATGACGGACATTATATCAAAACGCTTGCTTTGTCTGTTTGTTACGGTCAAGGTGTCCTAGCTGTCTTTGAATTCTTTATGCATGAGTAAAAATCACAGGAAACCTGCATATTTACAAATGGCTGCTAATAAAGTGATATTGCAACAAGTAACACATTACAACCACAAATCGTCCATTTGTTAGTGAAGTGGTCAGATGTCACGGAGTCTGCCTTGTTCAGTTGTAGAGGTCTACCACTGCTTGCACACGATAATGCAAACACACGATTTCAATAACCATTATGACAATACATACTGTACTCTACTTAATCAAAAGTAAGATAGCAATTCTTTTATTTCATTAACACACGTCAAAACCAACCATTCTTTCTATCTTTAGAAGGTCTGTCGTTGAATTTTGCGTCACCCTTTATTTACTACGCGATTTCACATTCACAACGATTCTATAAGTACCACATTGTTTATTTCGAGATAAATTTGGATTGTCTCTGAAAAGACCGAAAAGGATTTCCCTTTCCGCAGCAAAATTAATCTTCCGGGAAGTGTTACAGATCATACAGTGCTTCTACAACAGAAAACACAAAGTTGTAGTTTTTACAAATATTATGGGGGCATGGTAAGAGAGAGAGATAGTCAGAGTTATTAACCAGATTACATTTTTCAATCATAAAACGACCTGTTGATAATGCCCTATAGATACATGTATTAACACCCCCACACAATGAAACATTTATTACGTCAGATTCCCGCTGAAATCAAAAAGAGCAAAGTTACTGTTGGCCACTTATCAATCAAATATTAATACATATCAAAATTAAACGCAAACTGATTGACATAATAATAGGACATATAGATTGATTTACTTCATAATAATATGACTTAAATTGATTGACTTCATAATAATATGACTTATAAATTGATTGACTTCATAATAATAATAGGACTTATAAATTGATTGACTTCATAATAATATGATTTATAAATTGATTGACTTCATAATAATAGGATTTATAAATTGATTGACTTCATAATAATAGGACTTATAAATTGATTGATTTCATAATAATAGGATTGATGAATTGATTGACTTTATAATAATAGGACTTATAAATTGATTGACTTCATAATAATAGGATTTATAAATTGATTGACTTCATAATAATAGGATTGATAAATTGATTGACTTCATAATAGTAGGACTTATAAATTGCAAACGTGAAGAGAAAGGTCCGAAGTATAGTAGTATAGGATTTATGCAAAAGACAACATTAATACCACCTCCACCCCCACCCCAACCTTTCGCAACATATCAAACACATATTGATTTACAAATCAAGTAATTTCATTTTGATACTCTGATAGGTCGTGCTGGAAGGTTGTAGTTAGATCGTACTTTGGCCGTGTCTGTTAGCTGACCTGTTTTTATATTATTATGAAGCAGAATTTATTTACTTCTACGTGAGAAGAAAACATTCGACATTTATATATATCGACGACATTTTATATCTATTAACAATAATCATTTTCATTCATATCTCGATTCGATATATCCCCGTGAACTCGAAATAAAACATCACAGAGGTGTCCACTTCTGCTTCATACTTAGATAGTTTATTGAAAATAAATATAACAGGCAAACTAAAACTCAAATTTATGACAAATGGGATGATTGTAGCTTCTCCATCGTCAACTTCCCATATCTATGTAGCAAATATTCCATTATCACCTGCATATTGAGTGTATGAAAGGCGAAAATAACGAACAATGATCAATCGCAGCAGGCTACCTGTACTACAAGCAAGTTGATCGTGCAGAGGTTTCAACAGTCTCGTTTAAAGTCGGCATTGTGCAAATTATATGGTTGTTATAACGATCTAGTTTGCCAATACAACCTTTCATTGGGTCAAATGCTATCCAACGTGTTTCATGCCGATTGTTAGGCCGTTCTTAACACACTGATTTTGACTTCAGATTAACTCCGTTTACCCGATAGAGCGATGGATAAATTCTGACGAATTTTTTCCCGTTTTATTACAAATTTTGGACAGTTATTCATCACATTTTCACAAAATACTAGATGACGATTTCATTTTCTATTGTTGCTAACAGAAGTAGACCCAGGGATTTCGTTTTTCTTGGAAAATCTGAGACCAAATATGACCTCATCTCTTCTTTTTGTGGATCGGCATTGTTGTTTTATGCATAGGGAGTTTTACAAGCTACAGCGACATAACCGAAATCACAAGAACTTAATATGTACATTAGTAGATCTTTTACTTGATTTTACACAATGTTCTTGTTTTATATGGTAAGGTTTGGAATTATTTCGGTGTAACTTAATCCAGCAATGCTAAACATCAAATTGGGAAAGACTTACATCTCGATATTGGATCTCAGATTTAAAGATTCATATTCATACAAGCTGCTATAATTATTCAAATAAATATATTTACATTTCCAATGTACATGTATATGTCTTCCACATCTTTACCAATTGAGATGATAGCCATTTCCTCATGAATGTGAACAATGCGCATATGAATCTTAAGAAATATAGTACATCTATTTTAACGGCTGAGAATTCCGACAAAAAAGAAAGTAAATTGTAAATATAAAAATGAATTTAATCTTTGTATTTGTAAGGTAACACGCTTCATAAAGTATTGTAACGTGTAGCGGTCACTCAGTCAAGTGCTGATCATGCTCGCCGTTGCTTAACTTGCGTGATCAAGAGAGACACTCTACCATATCACTAGAAATGCTAGATCTCTAGCGAGGCAGTATAAGTTCCCTCTTATACTGTCCGCTACACTTCCTCCCACTCTGGGAAGCTTCGTTCCGAAGCTTAGCGTGAGTCCTGTCTGAGTATTTGGCACCTGCTCAGTAATGGCATCCACCGTTCCCGACGACAACCACTGTCGTCCCCAGACGAATCTACGTCCGTACCTAGAGTTCCGATGAGACTCTACCTGAAGCAGGCCTCCCGCCAAACAGCAGAAATCACTACGCTGCCACCGATTTGTAACGTGTAGCGGTCACCCAGCCAAGAGCTGATCACGCTGGCCGTTGCTTAACTTGCGTGATCAAGAGAGACACTCTACCACATCATTAGAAAATCTAGCTTTCTAGCGAGGCAGTATAAGTTCCCTCTCATAATGTCCGCTACAGTATGCTGACACAAAGCGTGTCAGTTCATGCCCTCATGTATTTATTAAAAATGCTATTTCTTAAATATCATTATTTCTTGACATCAAGTGAACGATTCTTTTGGAGAGTTTATAATAAAACACCACAAATTATTATACGTTAGTATCTAAGCATATTTGGAGATCATATCTAGCTCTTTCATTTCAAAGTGCAAACACAATGAGGTAATGTTACATATTTATAGTATGAAATACATATAGCACACGATTCTGTGCATATTTTGTATGCCTGTTTATAAAAGTTCAACGAAAACAGGATACGTTTCCATTTAGATAGAGCCTATTGTTCCGGGGAAGTTAATAGTACGTCTGCATAACAGAGAAAGAGAGAAAGAAAAAATGCAGAATAATTATCTATCTTAATGCTTCAGATTATACATATAAGCTGAATGCATCTATATGAAACCACGTGTAAATCCAACGCTTGAAAGTTCCCCTTTTCAGTACTTTCATTATATAAATGATATCTACATGTTGATCACGTGTATGTGGAAAACGTGTGATTGATCGGATGTTTTACGCTTCCTGTAATCTGGCAAATTCTCAAATCAGTATGAAAACTTTATTCTAAATGATGCATACTAAAATAAGGAAAATAACGGGACTCCCTATGCCATTTGAGACAGAGCTGAGAAACAAAGATTTATGTTTGAATAGTGTGGTTAATAATCAAATGTTTTCATTTCCATTGTATATGTACAAATTACAATGGCAGACAACTCTTCATGAACGCGTTGAAGTTATAACCCGCTTCATGAAGTATGAAACATCGCAGTTTATATCCTCATGTATTTTTCAAAAATTTAAATGTCCCTTTATTGCAAGTACTGCCATTGAATTACGATGTAATATAAATTACAGTAGTGTGATTATTATATTCTCCTGTGTACTGCAATGATGATATTCTTTCTTATATTCTATATTCAATGTAGTGCAGAAAAATCTTCTCAAGTGTAGTGTAATGATCATGTTCTCCTGTGTAGTTTAATCATTATATCATCATGTGAAGTGTAATAAATATGTTCTCATTAAAAAAAAACCCTTGCTAGATCCAGTAAGTGCTCTACCAAGTCCTCATCTTTGCTCCTCACAAAACTATTAACAGCTGTGAAGGAGAAACTTCAAACTTACTATGCGACTATATATGCCAGAAGTGGTGTTAATCAAATGTGGATTTTAAAAAATTCTAAAGAACTTTTAGTACACTTGAAATCACAAAACTTACTCTGATTACCTGATCAAGATATAGGGCGCATGACGGATATGACCGGTCAAGAGGGGATGCTTACTCCTCCTAAGCATCTGATCCCACCTCTGGTGTGTCTAGGGGTCGGTGTTTGCCCATCTATGTATTTTGTATTGTTTATAGGAGTTATGAGATCACTGTTTGTTATCTTCACCTTTCGTGTAGTGTAATGATAATATTCTCCTGTGCAGTGTAATAATACCATTCTGTATGTCTCTTGGATTTCCCATGGGCGCGGGCTGTGCTCCTTTATTTGTTGACCTCTTTTTATATTCTTACAAGGCAGAATTTATTGAAATACTTCTACATGAGAAGAACAAATCTCTTGCTGTAGCCTTCAATGCGACATTTAGATATATCGAAGACGTTTTATCTATTTACAATAATAATTTTCATTCATATGTTGATTCGATATATCCCAGTGAACGTGAAATAAAAGGCACCATAGAGTCTTTCACATCTCTTCTGTATCACATATTTTATTGAACAAAGATGTTGACGGCAAGTTGATTACTGAACTTTGTGAAGCACGGGATGGCCTTGACTTTTCCATCATCGGCTTCCCATATTTATGCAGCAATATTCCATTGTCACTTGTACATGTATATGGTGTTTATGTCTCAACGAATTGGATACGCAAGAGCATGTTCTGCGTATGATCATTTCTAAAATCGAGTATTTACTCCCCAACATTACATGTACGTGCACATGTGTCTATTCACTACCCATTATTACATGTACCTTGGTCTGTTTACTCCCAACACTACATATATACACATGTCTATTAACTCCCCAACTTGCATGTTGAATTGTCTATATATTCCCCAATATATTACATATTTATAAACTCTAAAACAATTAATTTCATCTACTGAGCAATAATCTAGAAAATGTAGTTTTATCAGTGTTGAAACTCCATATGACAATATTTACTGCCTTGAAACATACTGTGCCATAATGTGGATTCTCAATTCCAGCAAACGTTTAGAAAATTTGAAATTATAAAAGTTTTTAAAAAAAAAAACCCTATCAAAACTTACTACTTTTCAACACTTTGCACCACTATTCCTGACAATGTATTAAAGGCTAGACTTTTTAACATCATAGTTAGAACCTTCTTCAGTAAGAATGGAACTCAGATATATCCATATCTTGAGATCAGTCAGCCATGAAATTTCTTTGTTGAAAGCTATTCTCATTCTACGCACAAATACTAAGAAATTGATATAAAAAAGATGTTGGAATTTCTCATTGACTTTATATATTTAGTTTTTGGTGATCAACTATTCTAACAGGCTGTTGGAATTCCAATGGGTACAAATTGTGCTCCTTTATTTGTTCCTCTGTTTTTTTTTTTGTAGTGCTATGAGAGTTTGTTCAGATACTTCTATTTCAGATGAAAAACATCTCTTCTTCTGTTCAAATCGACAATTACTTCGATCGACGACGTTTTAGCTATTTTAACAATATTCAATTTTCATTGATATACTGGTTTAATGTATAAGACTCTAAAATGCGCTGGTCACGCCAAAGTGCGATGGTCTGCGCTAAAGTGCGATGGTTGTTTTAACGTTACGGACGCTTAAATTGCAATGGTCACGCCAAAGGCCGATGATGCGGAGTTTAGCAACGTTTGCGACGTCACATCATTGTGACGTCATTCTTAAAGTCTTTCAAAATAAAACCAAAGAAATGCAACATGGACAACATTAATGGCAAGGTTTACATTGTTGATAATAGTGAGAACGGCAAAGTTCATTTGTTTTCAACTCTCTACTTCGCCCAAACATTCTTTAATTCATGATCATTTATTACTTTGACGTACACGCATTAAATTCCTGGGGGTATGCTATACTACAACACATCCTATACGATTTCGCGTTGGAATATTTTGTGTTTAATAACACGACAACTAAATGGTAATGAAATAAGTTCTTATTCTTATTTTTTGTGCATGGATTTTGCACTGATATTTTGGTGAAACAACACACAGTTTGTTCAGTCTGTACCAAGCACTGTGTCGTTTACAAACCAATGGATTTCGGCGTGTCACACCATCGCACTTCGACATATCAGACCATCGCACTTTGGCACATGAGTGTGGACCATCGCACCTTGGCGTGTCTTAACATCGTGGTTTGACGCAGACCATCGCATTTTGGCGTGGCCATCGCATTTTGGAGTCCCATTGCACTTTGGAGTCCTACAAATATACCCTAATGAAATCACTAATCGCGGTAGGTCAGTGATATACCGTTTGTTTTGTAAACAAACGAGGTCCGCTCGTGCCATGTCCACGTCAAATTAAGACATAGGTATATGTAGTCATTGTTCATTCAACAAATGCTCGGCAGTTAGAAGTGGAAAGCATGTGTCTGTAGAATATCACCTTAAAAACAGCTGGTGACGTTTCAATATGAATGAAAAATCCTCGACGGGACCTCCGTGTTAAAGGTTATATCCGAAAAACCTGTGATTCTTACTATGAAATGCCGCGCGTTCAGTATTTCTGTACGATTACCCTTATCCTAATGTGAACCCAAGTAAAACGCGGGTATCCTCGTTTGAGAAACAACTCTTGTTTCATTTATGTCGATCGGGAGTTCATTTTTTGTTACCATCACCAAGAATAAGTAAAACCAAACTTTGCAAAGATATTTTATTCAAATGAGTAAAAGTATATACCTAAAAATACCTAAATGTGATATGTTCCTACAATACTCAGTAGTTCACATCTTTCTCATATTCTGGCATAAACATATAACAACAATGTCTATCACAACCACTACCAACGAAAATAAAAACACACAAATCTGGAAAATAGTCATTCCTTTTCTGACAGAATCCGCCTTAAATCTTTCCATCTTTCATTTGTATAGCTCCACAGAAGTATTTCACGTCAGGTACAGTATACGTATACCGTTTTTGACGTTTCAAATTTTGATTTTAAGTTTTAGACTAACTTTAACATAAAACTTTCACCATAAGTAGATTAAAAATTCTTCAACGGAAGTGAAATTTCAGTTGCAGTTATGATTAACACGAAATTTTTTATTTTAACTTCCACTTTGACAGCAAGTTTACAAAAATGAAAATTCTAAAATGTTGTCCATATATACAAGCAAAGTCCTTCAACACGAATATGAGATACACATTTGAAACTAACCTGAAAGAGAATAACCATTGCTCACAGAGAGAGCTCTATAAACCGATAAAAATGCTGAGAATTGGTAAGCAAATAAGTTGATATAAAATGTCGGTCTGGATCTCCTATCAAACACAATCAACAAATTCTTAACTCTTTCACGAGTCCCTTTTTGCAGATGACCGTTGAGTAGAAATCATATGTCCTGGAATATGCACTTATAAGTTCTTTAACAGATCGCTAAACATATATGCAGCAAGAAGTTGTGAATTACAATTCATACTATACACAACTATACTACGAGCATTGACATAATGCACCACGACTGTGCCAATACATAACTAATATTACATCTATAAATACGACAGCACTTGAACAGTTCCTTTCTAAATTCTAAAATAGAATAATAACAATAGCTGGAATCAAAAGTTACACAGATGAATTCATTTATTATTCAAACTACACTCGGTAGACCGACGTAACAGGCAATCTTGTTAAAGGTTTGTCTTTTGCAAGTAGCTTTTTACCCAAATTTAATTCTGATCCAAGGAAGAAATTTGAATTTAACATTTTGTTGAAAATTGTGATAAAAGAGTTTGTTGTTTTAACACATTCAATATTCTGTCAATATTAAGGTCAAATGATGAACTGGTCATATCCAGCATTCATTCTTTTTTGAAAGACAATTGCTTACGTTTTACCTATTAATTTTCTGTTTATAATGTGTTTGTCTCTACATGGATCGTGACTGGCTGTGTAATTAATCAATATTATATTGCACATATGATCAGGATTTTTTATTTCTCTCTCGGAATACCAATACTATAACAAATGATATGACACCCTCTAATAAACGCTCCAAAATAAGTCGTATAGTATCATATCATATTGTCAACTTTCCACTGTGTAATGTTGAATAGAACAACACAACAGGTGTCTCTTTGCCTTGTTTACAAATCAATTTTCATCAGCGTAATTACGTTCTACATGTAGGAGTTAATTTTTAAATATCACTATGACAAAAGTTATTAAAATTTCCAAGCAACATGTTCAGAATATTGAGTAGGTGATATCTTAGATACGTATTCCCTACGTGTACTTGGTATTTTTCAATTTATATATATAAAGATGGGGGTATTCACACAAATGTATTAAGTACTGGTATACAACTCGCATTTGTTAACCAGTTTTAGAAAACGTGAAACCAGCATGTACTGTAATCAACATTATGGTGTAGTTTTGCTACATGGTAAGAAACAATTCAAGTCAAATTAATGTAATAAACTTTCCGAAGTAAATTCCCGTGTATGTATTTACTGACAATATTGCTTGATATGAAAGTATGTGAAGGATTAATATTATCCAAGCTGAATTTCACGAAGAAGTCTCAAGTTGAAACTTGGACTTAAGCTTGAGATTTTACTCAAATTCTGACTGCTCAAATAAAAGAAAACTCAATCTTAAGTTGAGTTTTTTTTCCTTTTTTTTTTTCAAAAGAAATCCAAGCCATATATATCCATATTTATTATATGACATGTTAAATTACCTTTTTACAAAATAATGAAACCTGTTTATAAAAAGAAAGCATAAATTTCAGTTCCTTTAAAACTTTGCAATTTTATGACTACATTATTAATGTTCTGATTCATTCAATAGACACCATACAAATAATCAAACAAGCAAATTGCGGAAAATGAGAACCGCTGTATCTATTTTCTCCCTCTCGGATATTATATAGGATGGTTAAATCACTATATTGTTTGTTACATACACTCATTTAACAACAGATGAAAACTAACTAATTTGCCTGAATAATTCAAAACCTGATTAGAACGTCTAAGTTAGAATGTGATCCAACAATACCAAATCTCTTTGAACGACTGTGTGGGTGTAATTTTCGTATCTTCAGAAAAACGAATGTAAGTGCAAAATCTGTGTATCTGTACTTAACTATGAACGTGACTAATATCATCTGATATTGTTTCGTTTCAGGATTAATTTGCGTCATCATTGAAGTCGTGACGTCACATCACTTACTGTGGCCATTTCCACCAGGCAGAAATTATAATGTCTCAACCATAAACGCAGCCAACATTACAGAGAAGACAGTAGTTGATAATTTGAAAAGGAATGTCTATCGCTTTCGAAACGCAACAGCAACATTAAAAGATCAGTATGTAAGTAACTTCAAGGGGTATTTATACTCTAAACATTGTTTTAGAAAAGGAATAATGTTTTAATCACTTCTTACACACATAATCAATTCTAAAATGGTTGTTATCGTTTATTGTTGAACGTTGCAGGCGAGAATTTTTCTGGCACAATATCTTTTTAAAAATCTACAGGTTTATAAAAAGAATTAAGTGTAAGCTATACTAAAATTTCTTTGTTTAAGAAAATTATTTCAGTTAGTTAGATTAGAAATGTAGACTTAAGTCTATTATCAGTTAATGATTTCTTGACCATAGAATCTTCGGTCTCCGGTTTGTCCAGGCGTCCATGTTTACCCTACGTTTAGTTTTGTGTTCTTTATGGGAATGGCGAGGTTGATCTTCACCTTTTCAATCAAAAATATATACTCCCTTCCCATAATAAAGTCTAATTTAGTTGCGAAACATATTTAGAATTGATAACAGTGCAATACTGATAAGACTATCTAAACATTCGTAGAGCACATCTACCCTTTTCCGCTGCCTTTCCTTGGGTAGTACTCTTTGGTGTATTGGTATATCTGTACTCTGCATAAAGTAACAGGAATATGAACAACACTCTGTAACAATTTTATTTTAAGGAAGTGTTTCTGAATGCAGTACTTGATCTATTTTTGTTTTATAGATACCACCGAGCGGAAAAAGAATAACGAACAGACATGTATTGAAGTACTTGTCAACAAAGACTATAGCAGAACTGTCTGAAGCCACATCGTTCAACTCCACGGTAATTCTCTTGCTTTCTGTTAAAATTAAAGCAAATATACTATACGATATTATAATATATATACTTTACTATCTTGTATTAATACATTACAGGAAATGAATACGACCTTGGTAGAGACATACCACAGTTTCTCTACTATATCTTCGTGTCTTGAACTCATAGGGAACGATGAGAAAAAATTCGGTCACAGTGAATTATCAAAGTATATTACAGAGGCACAAAAAGCATTATCTGACGTTCAATTCGACTTACATACCACACTGCACACATGGGGGATTGGTCTAGAAAAGAGGCAATATGACTGCGTGAAAATCTCCTGTAGAATGCTGGAATTAAACGATGATCACTGCAAACATTTGAACAGAAGAATGACGAACCGTCAGCTCAGAAGTTACAGGGATTATATCATCATAAATCAGTCATTAGCGTATGTTAAAAGGTTGTTTGAACAATAGCAATTTAGCTGAAAAAAACCCCAAATAATTACCAGTATGGATGGGGTATCATGAAAGGTTTTTACATTTCGTTTGAAATAACTGTTTTATGGTTGTTGTTGTTTTATGTTTTTGATCAAGTTTTATGAATCCAGTTGAATATGATCAACTGTAAATATCAGGGATATGGTTATATATATTCACTATTGATTTATATGTCAGCCCTTCAGTACAACCTTTCTATACATTTACTGATCAGGCGTGTTTTATGAAGTTATTTAAGCAACCATGTAGTATATTGCAGACACTACCTAAATTATATAGTATAGCTTAAAATTGTATTGTTTTGATCTTTTGTTTAGTTTCCAGCGTTTTTGATCTGAAGAAGGGTTGTGTTGTTCCGAAAATTTGCCATTTTTCATTGTTCGAGTCGTTGAGTCATTTTAGAGTTATACACTGTATGTACAGGCAATGTCTCCCTTAACCTTGTATCTGCATACACTTTGTAAACCCGACATTTTTGTATATTTGAGTGTTGATTTTTCATCACGAAAAAGGAATGACTATTTTCCAGATTTGTGCAGTGTGTTTTTATTTTTGTTGGTAGTGGTTGTGATAGACATTGTTGTTATATGTTGTTATATGTTTATGCCAGATTATGAGAAAGATGTGAATTACTGAATATTGTAGGATCATATCACATTTAGGTATTTTTTACCCGTGTATACTTTTACTCATTTGAATAAAATATCTTTGCAAAGTTTGGTTTTACTTATTGTTGGTGATGATAACAAAAATGAACTCTCGATCGACATAAATGCAACAAGAGTTGTTTCTCAAACGAGGATACACGTGGTTTACTTGCGTTCACATTAGGATAAGGGTAATCGTTCAGAAATACTGAACGCTCGGCATTTAATAGTAAGAATCACAAGTCTTTCGGATATAACCTTAAACACGGAGGTCCCGTCGAGGAGTTTTCATCCATATTGAGACGTCACCAGCTGTTTCTATACACCTGCCATTAGACGAGACGTATTATTTTATGGCGCTGTCCGTGCGTCCGTCCGATTGGCTGGCTGTTCGTTCGTCCCGGGTCATGTTTTTCGGAGTTTTTTTTTTCCGAAACGGATGAACGATCAATTTTGAAATTTGGTCATAATATCTCCCTCAATAATTGTACGAGTGAGTTTGCATTTCAGCTGGATTGGTCCGTCATTGACATACTTTATGGCTAGAAGTAGGTTAAACAGTTTTCCGGACCTTTTTTCGTTACAGATAAAGATATTGCCCTGAAATTTACACATAAGCCTGTTTTCAGAGGAATACAAGTTCAGTTTGCAATTCAGCTGGATTGGACGTCTGTCTGTCCGTTACCTGCATTAGGACTAAAAGTAGGTCAAAACGTTTTCCAAACATTTTTTTCATTACAGATACAGATATTGCCCTGATATTTAATCATAGGCTTCCTATTAGAGGGATACAAGTTCAGTTTGCATTTCAGCTGGATTGGTCCATCCTTGACCTACTTTTTGGAAAAAATATATCAAAACATTTTCCGGGCTTTTTTCATTACGGATATAGATATTGCCATGATATTTATTCAAAGGTTTCCTGTTAGAGGAATACAAGTTCAGTTTGAGTTTAAGCTGGATTGGTCCATGTTTAGCCTATACTTTTGGACTGAAAATAGGTCTGACAATTTTCCGGGCTTTTTTCATTATGGATAAGAGTATTGCCTTGATATTTAGTCAAAGGTTTCCTCTCAGAGGAAGACAAATGCAGTTAACATTTCAGCTGGATTGTCGCACTATGACCTACAGTACTTCAGGGGTAAAAGTAGATCAGATAGTTTTCCAAATTTTGTTTGGTATGGTCACAGGTATTGCTCTGAAATTTAGTCATAACCTCCCTTTCAGAGAAATACACAATCAGTTTACATTTCAAACATTTCAACTTAGTTGGTGCATCATGACCTACTTTAGGGCTAAAAGTAGATCAAATGGTTTCCTGGACTTTTTATCATCATTGATAGATATTGCACCGACATGTTGTTTCAACCTCACTCTCAGAGAAAAACATAATCAGTTCACATGTTAAATGGATTGGTGCACCGTGACCCACTTTAAGGCTTTTCTATTCAGAATGTGTGTTGTATCAATTCAAAGTGCACAATATGCTTCCAGGTTGAATTTCACTGTCCGAAGGGCGTATATTGTACCATTTGCGGTACTCTTGTTAAGGTACTATTCTACAGATTCATGATTCTCACTTCTAAATGCTGAGCATTTGGTAAATGAGCAATTACTACCTATATTTATGTCTTAGATTTCACATGGACTTGACCCGAATGGGCCTCGACCTCAAGACCTCCCGTTTACGAAACAAACGGTATATCACTGACGTACCGCGACCGGTAAGTTCATTGGGGTATATTAAATCAATGTATGTATGAATGAAAATTTAATACTATTAATAGCTAAAACGTCGCCGACCCAAGTAAGCAACTCAACTGTATGACAAACGGGATGATTGCAGCTTCTCAATCTTCAACTTCCAAAATTTATGTAACAATATTCCATTATCACCAGCATATGCTGTTTATATCTCTCAACTGATTCGATACGCAAGAGCTTTTTCTGTGTATAGTCAGGTTTTAAATCGAGGCAAGCTACTGACAAACAAGTTGATGGTGCAGGGGTTTTAACAGCCTCGATTGAAGTCAGCATTTCGCAAATTCTATGGTCGTTATAATGATCTAGATCGTCAATACAACCTATCATTGGGTCAAATGCTGTCTGACGTGTTTCATACCGATTGTTAGGCCGTTCTTGGCACACTGATCTTGACTATCGATAACTCCGTTTACCTGATCAGGATATAGGGCTCACGGCGGGTGTGACCGGTCGACAGGGGATGCTTACTCCTCCTAGGCACCTGATCCCACCCCTGGTGAGTCCAGGGGTCCGTGTTTGCCCAACTATTTATTTTGTATTGCTTATAGGAGTTATGAGAGTGATCACTGTTCGTTATATTCGCCTTTCATAGAATTATCTCAACAAACTCTCATAACAATACAACAAACAGGCCAGCAAATAAAGGAGCACAATTTGTCCCCATTGGGATTCCAATAGTCTTTTAGAAGAGTTGATCACCAAAGACTATATATATAAAGTCAATGAGAAACTCCAACATGTTTTTAATATTAATTTCTTAGTATTTGTGCGTAGAATGAGAAGAATTTTTAGGAAAGAAATTTCGTGGCTGACTGATCTCAAGATATGGATATTTCCTGAGGAAGCTTCTAACTATGATGTTAAAATGTCTATCCTTTAATATATTGTGAGGAATGGTGGTGCAAAGTGTTGAAAAGTAGTAAGTTTTTATGATATTTATTTTGAAAAAAGTTTCATAATTTCAAATGTACATGTACTAAAAGTTTCCTGGAATTGAGAATCCACATTATGTCACAGTATGTCTGAAATTTCTGTATCAAGGCAGTAAATATTTTTGTGAAGAGTAAAGATGGGAGCTTGGTAGAACATTACGTGGTTCCTTCAAAGTGCCTTTTTAAGGCTTTTAATGAAGTTTTGGGATCCAGTAAAGATACTGTAACTCATTCGTCTCATTTCTCATGAATATGATATTACATATGATTCACTCTGAAACTTTCACTCGTATAAAAGGGAATAGAGAATAACTTGGATTACCAAATATTGAATTCATTTTTTTAGTACAAGTTTGTCTAAAACACAAATTGTAACAAGCATTCTGAAAGTATTGCATAAGCAATACATGTCCCCTACCGGGGCCCCCATTAATTGACGACTGCACTTATTATTCGAGGATATATACATTTGATGTTGTTTGACCTTGAACTCTGACCCGATACATCGGTATCAAGTCACCATGTTTACTGGCGTCGAATCAATTTAATGTTTTGTTATTCATGCAGTTGAAGCATGTAGTTTCAGGGATAAAATAGTATCCAGCAGAAAATGCGTAGGGGAAATATTAAATAATCGTGAAAATGGGACACAAAACAACGCACCGATATAACATTCATATCTATATGTTAAATACTTATAAAGAACTTCAAAATAACTTTTTAAAGGTCGATTTCTAATATCCGCGATTGCGGGAATGCGAGGAATTCAGAACTGCCGACACATCAGACTTCGCTCACCGATTACACAGACATACTCGCGTAATTAATAGATTTCATATTCATGGTATAATACTTTTTGATTAATGAGCTTGAAATGTCAAACCAATGAAGTATTCTCTCTCTTTTTTTAGTTTTAAAAAAAATAAAATCAGCGATCGAATCTCGTCGGCTGCCTCTGTAGTTTGCCACTCTAAAACTCTGCAAGTTCCAAATGAATCTACACAAGTACTGGAAAACCAAATGAAAATTGAACAGACTGACAGATGGACAAGAAATCTAATATAGTCTCCCTTCGGTTTTACAAACCTGTAGGGCACTAATAATAGGTCTTAAAGCAAAGACAACGTTGTTACAAACTTTGTCAGCTAAGAACCAATACATATTCTTCCTGTAACATATCTAATTATTTCATCACTTCCGGTTTCCTAAACAAAAGAGAGAGGAAGACAAACGCCATTCACCTTTGTTTTTAACCTGTCTAACAAGAGACAACTGGAAGTGCATGCAACAGCCAATATGAAATTTATTTTTACAATGCGCAGGGGGAGACGAGGGTCGATCCATCGGTGTACCATCTATATGACATAGTCTTTACCAATGTAATAAGATGTTTAATTCAGAAAAACAGGGGGGGGGGAGGTTGTGATGAAGTTAATTTTCATTTTGTTAGTTTTTTTGTGGTATTGTCTGTAAATAGTTGTTTATGCTTGTAAGGTGTTTCCATAGTGTGAGTGTTGGTCGATAAGGCTATTTTTAGCAAACCGGTTTGGTCAGTCGGAGTAGTGGCTGTTTGTCAAGCGTGCGGCCACGTTTTCATGCTGTCCAGCAGGGGTCTTTTCTTGGCGAATTCCAGAAGTTAGTCTGGGTAATGGGTAGCCAGAGAGACAAACATTTTACTGTGTGGGCATAGGTCTTCTCCAGCCGGTAAGCTATTTTTGTGTGAAAATATTTGCGAGGTTTCGGGTTAATTTTCTCGTGTATTGTGTTTTCAATTTTGTTGTTACCCAAGTCACTTTGTGTATAGGTTTTAGGTTAAGTTATTGCTATTTCAGTGCAGAGGGGATTTAAGAAGCTATCTGGGCCATATCAGTCAGTACTCTCAGCATTTCAGTAGGTGCTCGGCGTGGGAATCAGAACACGTGAGACAGTGCTGTATGTACATGGGTGTTCCACGTGGTGGACTTGGCAATTATTTTGTGAGCCTAGTGTTGCCATTGGTTTGAAGTCGGCGTTACCCAGTATCGTTGTTCAGTGAGAGACCTGTGAGTCCGGGACTGGAAGCGGAGGGGCTGTTCGAGCTGTATGGAGGCCTGGTTGTGCCAAGTGTGACGTGGCGTTAAATTGAATTGTGCTGAGTAGCCAAACTTTCATATTGTGTTTCAGTAAACTAACATTTTATCAAAAAGGAATTTGAGAAATTTGTAAAAAACGTAATTTACTACTGTTTAACTTTTTCTGTAGTTAGCGGAATTAGCGACTATTCGAACCATTATGTAATACATTTATTACCAGTTATATTTTCAGCCTGGAATGACATACTTGTTGTATTAACTATTGAATTGTCTTGACAGTTATACGTTATATTGATTGTCAATATTGCCAGGTTTATTATACCAATTTATATTTCTTTCTCGGTGAGAGAGTATGGGTGTGTGAATGTGAAAGTGTGATTTCTTTGTATTTCAAACATCTCTATATTTCTTATCTTATTGCTAAATAAATTTTCTTTTTATTTATTCTACGATTTATCATTTTCTCTACTCCTACACAAAATCCAAAAGAACTTCATTACATATAGTGGCAGCGGTGGGATTTTGTGATAATTGGTTTAGAGAAAAGATATTTGGTAGAATATCGGTGGTTCAGATAAAGTTCTATCAAATCAATTTAATTTTTGCAATTTTGATTTCAGTGCAATTTGAAGGTTTGGCTTATTGATTTTTTTTCCTTTGCTGCTCTGGTGTGTAGTTGATAATGTCGTTGCCTCAGTGGGTTCAGGACGCTGTTGAGAAGGGTCAGGACTTGTCAGTGTGTCTCGAGTTGTGGAAACATGCTACGGCAGTTGATAGAGATGAACGTGCTACACAGAGAGAGGAGAAGAAACAAGAGATGGAACTACAACGAATGGCCATGGAGAAAGATGCAGAAAAACAGAAACTGGACGTAGAAAGGGAAATGGAGGAAAAAAGGTTACAGGTAAAAATGAGAGAATTAGATCTACAGGAACAGGCAATGAAAGCCAAGGGTAAACCGGGTGATAGTGAGACCAGAGAACAGAAGCATGAGGTAAAGTATCTACTTCCCAAATATGTAGAAGGTGAAGATATAGATGTTTTCATCAGGCCATTTGAAAGATTGGCTAATCTGCATAAGTGGCCGAAGGCAGAGTGGGCAATACGACTAGTTCCACAATTGACGGGTAAGGCACTAGATAGTTACGCACGGTTGAGGGAAGTTGAGTCAAATGATTATGACGTCATTAAGAAGGCCATACTCAAAAGGTATGATTTGACGGCTAGTACTTACAAGGATAAGTTTAGGGCATGTAAACAAGATCCTAATGAAACATTCAGAGAGTTTTACACTCGTTCATTGAATTATTTCGAGCACTGGTGTCAGATGGAGAGAGTTGGCGAGAATTTTGTAGTGTTGGTAGATGTGCTTATGAGGGAGCAGCTGATCAACAGTTCATCAAAGGATTTGCAGGTATGGTTGAAAGAAAGAAAACCAAAATCAGCAGATGAAATGATCGAGCTTGCTGAAGCTTACCAGAATGCACATCGTGGGTCTGTGATCATGAACAAGGTTCATGCACAGGGTAATCCGAAGGACAGTAGAGGTAAGTCTCATGAACAGAAACCTATGTCGGGTAATCCACAAAGTAAATCTGAAAAGAAGTGTTTCTTGTGTCATAGAATAGGTCACTTCATAAGCAAATGTCCATTACGCAAATCGACGGATAAAGATGCAAATGGTGAAAAACAGTGGGGAGGAAAACCTAAACCTGGTCAATCACAGGAAAAAGCAGGTTTAGTGCATTCACCAACAATGACGAGAAAGGGACAAACTTTAGAGTTACCCATGGCGGTGGAAGCAAAAGGATTTCATAAGGACACAAAGAAGAGTGGACTTAAGATTGAGTCGGGAATGGTGAATGGTAAGGAAGCATCTGTTTTGCGTGACGCTGGGTGCACATCTATTCTGGTGGCAGAGAAGTTAATCAGAAGAGACGATTTAACAGGGGGCGTAAGTGAGGTGACCCTGGCGAACGGATGTTTGGAGAAATGTCCGGAAGTGTGGATTGAAGTCGATACAACCTATGTCAAAGGTAAGGTGGTGGCTTTAGTCATGAATACACCATTTGCAGATTTGATAATAGGAAATTACACACGAGTAGATATCCCTACTGAAAGGAACGACATTGAGAAAATGTCAACGTCAGTAACAGACACTTGTCAGGCTGTGGAGACAAGGTCATCGGCAAAAAGAAAACCAGTTCAGAAGGAAGTGGTAGACATTGGTCAGGAGTTTGGTGGAAAATACTCTAGAGAGGAATGGATTGAGGAGCTAAGAAATGATCCTACGTTGGATGTCTACAAAAAACGAGTTGGTGATGGTACTCCCAAAGACGGAGGCGGCTACATATCACTTGAGAAAGGTATGTTATATAGACATTTCAAATCAGATGCAACCAAGGAAATCGTAAAACAGTTACTGGTACCAGCGAAATTTCGCAGTCGAATTCTTTCACTGGCCCACGATATTCCTATGGCGGGTCATCTTGGAATAAAGAAAACCAGGGAAAGAATATTGAAATATTTCTTTTGGCCAGGAATTTTCGACGACACTAAGAAATACTGTAGATCCTGTCCGAAATGTCAAAAAGGAACTTCGAAAACCAAGGTGAGTAAAGTTCCGTTAATTCAAATTCCTAGAATTGACGTACCTTTCCAGCGAATAGCAATAGACATGGTAGGACCATTACCTAGAACCAAAAGGGGAAATCAGTACGTATTGGTAATTTGTGACTAGGCTACTAAGTACCCTGAAGCAATACCTTTAAAAAGTCAGGAAGCAGAAGTTGTCGCGGAGGCAATGGTTGAGGTTTTCTCGAGGGTAGGTGTACCAAAAGAGATTTTATCAGATCAAGGTACAAACTTTATGTCATCCCTGGTGTCGGAGTTATGTCGACTGTTGAGCATACACAAGTTAAACACAACTCCGTATCATCCTCAAGCAAATGGTCTGGTCGAGCGGTTTAATGGGACTTTAAAGAGGATGCTCCAAATCTATGCACAGGATGAGCCAGGTAAGTGGGATAAGCTTTTGCCATATCTCCTATTTGCTTATAGGGAAGTTCCACAGGAATCGACAGGCTTTGCACCATTTGAGCTGATGTATGGGAGACATGTCAGAGGACCACTCGCTATTCTGAGAGAAAGTATCGATGATGAGGAAGACGAGAGTCATCAGTTGCAACCCTCAGTACTCAGCTACATCATTGAGATGCGCGAGAAACTGGCAAAGATGGCAGATCTCGTATCAGAGAAGGAACAGGACAGTAAAACGGACCAGAAAAGGTATTACGACCGAAATGCGAGAAATAGGTCATTTGAAGTCGGGGACAAAGTCCTGGTATTGTTACCGACGAGTACAAAGAAAATATTGGTACAGTGGAAAGGACCTTTTCCTGTATTGGAGAAAGTAAGTCCGGTAGACTACAGAGTTCGGTATGACAACGGCGGTACCAAAGTTTACCATGTCAACATGCTAAAACGCTGGTTTGAAAGAGATGAAGAGAATGAGAAGCAAGTTATAGCAGCGGTATGTATTGCAGATCATTCGGAAGAGGATAATGAGTGCATTGATAATCCCTTAGTGGATACAAGAGACAATTTCAGAGATGTCAAGATATCCGACACATTGTCTGAGGAACAGAAAACGGAACTCGTGGAATGTTTGCAAGAATGCAGCGAGGTGTTGACCAATGTTCCTGGCAGAACGTCGATATTGAACACATTGCAGGGAAGGATAACAAGATGGCGGATTTTTTATCCAGACCAATTTAAGTTGGTTTCAATTTTGTTTTCAACTTCATCATAATTTATTTAAAATGATGGACATTTTGTAAATAAATGGGGGCGTATGTGATGAAGTTAATTTTCATTTTGTTAGTTTTTTTTTGTGGTATTGTCTGTAAATAGTTGTTTATGCTTGTAAGGTGTTTCCATAGTGTGAGTGTTGGTCGATAAGGCTATTTTTAGCATACCGGTTTGGTCAGTCAGAGTAGTGGCTGTTTGTCAAGCGTGCGGCCACGTTTTCATGCTGTCCAGCAGGGGTCTTTTCTTGGCGAATTCCAGAAGTTAGTCTGGGTAATGGGTAGCCAGAGAGACAAACATTTTACTGTGTGGGCATAGGTCTTCTCCAGCCGGTAAGCTATTTTTGTGTGAAAATATTTGCGAGGTTTCGGGTTAATTTTCTCGTGTATTGTGTTTTCAATTTTGTTGTTACCCAAGTCACTTTGTGTATAGGTTTTAGGTTAAGTTATTGCTATTTCAGTGCAGAGGGGATTTAAGAAGCTATCTGGGCCATATCAGTCAGTACTCTCAGCATTTCAGTAGGTGCTCGGCGTGGGAATCAGAACACGTGAGACAGTGCTGTATGTACATGGGTGTTCCACGTGGTGGACTTGGCAATTATTTTGTGAGCCTAGTGTTGCCATTGGTTTGAAGTCGGCGTTACCCAGTATCGTTGTTCAGTGAGAGACCTGTGAGTCCGGGACTGGAAGCGGAGGGGCTGTTCGAGCTGTATGGAGGCCTGGTTGTGCCAAGTGTGACGTGGCGTTAAATTGAATTGTGCTGAGTAGCCAAACTTTCATATTGTGTTTCAGTAAACTAACATTTTATCAAAAAGGAATTTGAGAAATTTGTAAAAAACGTAATTTACTACTGTTTAACTTTTTCTGTAGTTAGCGGAATTAGCGACTATTCGAACCATTATGTAATACATTTATTACCAGTTATATTTTCAGCCTGGAATGACATACTTGTTGTATTAACTATTGAATTGTCTTGACAGTTATACGTTATATTGATTGTCAATATTGCCAGGTTTATTATACCAATTTATATTTCTTTCTCGGTGAGAGAGTATGGGTGTGTGAATGTGAAAGTGTGATTTCTTTGTATTTCAAACATCTCTATATTTCTTATCTTATTGCTAAATAAATTTTCTTTTTATTTATTCTACGATTTATCATTTTCTCTACTCCTACACAAAATCCAAAAGAACTTCATTACAGGGGTGTTCACAGTTCTCTATTTAATAGCAAGAGAGTTATATCTTTAAATTATTTGTTATAACTCTCATGTAGCATTGATATAGTTTTTACTGGGCAAATTAAAACAATATCATATTGTAGAGAATCATAATCTTTAATACAATACCCTCACAAGGTTTGTCAACCCATTGAATATGTGTGGCCAGAGATTCCATTTCATCGGACATTTATTCAGACTAAATTTTTCTTCTTTGTACCTTAATATTTATTACAATAATTTTTACAAACGTTCATCAAATTTACATTTAATTCATTCTGTTATCAAATAGCATATACCAATTAGCGTTTTTGTTACGATGAAATACCCTCCCGCCAAATGTCAATTAGTAAATTAACCAGCATACCTATGAAATGGGATTTCAGACATAAAACATACCCGGCTTATGTGATTATTGTTTTGCTATATGAGAGGATGTTGAATTACATGTAGATGATCTCTCATTATGACAATTTTGACTTGTTCAAGGAATCACAAAAAACAAAAAAATAACCTAAGAAGATTTTTCATTATCATTAGTATCCCTTGCCTTAAAACATTCCCTCTTATGTTGATCAGTAGTCCTTGTTACAGAATGGAAGTGAGGACACACGAAGTTCTTAAAAGTGAACTTTGAGCAATTGAAAGAATTATTCAGCTGATTTAATATCTTAATGATTTAGGAGTTCCAGCACATTTTATGTTAAGGTGTTAATACTTATCACGACATAATCGGAGAAGAAAGGATTTTCCGTATCCTACAGGATAAAAATTGTGAGAAAAACTTGCATTATAAATGAGAGAAATCGACAAATGTAATGACCTACGGAACTAGTGTCAACTGACGGAAAAATACAAGTAAAATTATTTGAAAGGAAAAATACAAGTTCTCTTTCAGAGAGGCGAGTCAAATGCCGTCTAACAAATGTCATACCAATTGTTAGGCCGTTCTTTACCTACTAATTTGACTGCAGATTACTCAATTTACCTGATCGAAATATAAGGCTCATAGCGGGTGTGACAGGTCGACAGGTATGCTTACTCCTAGTCACATGATCCCACCTTAGGTATGTTGTTTATTAAATAAGTTCTTTAAAATAATAATTTTTATTTAATTTATTAAATAATGAAATGAGAATAATGATTTTATTTAATTTATTTAATAAATGTATTCAATAATTTTTTACTAATAATTTTATTTAATTTATTTAATAATTTAAAGAATAATTTAATGGACCAGTTTTTGATCATAATTTTTATTTAATTTATTAAATAAGTAATGTAATTAAAATAATAATTTTGTTTAATTTATTTAATGATATTAATAATAATTTTTATTGAATTTATTTGATAATTTTTTAAAATAATTTAAAGAATATTCTTTATAGTATATTCTATTTAATTTATTAATTAAGTAATAAAATTTAAATGAATTAAGAAAAAGATATACTAAGTAAATTAAAATTGAATATTTAAAATATTTTTTTATTTATTAGGATTATATTAAAAGGTAATAAACAGTAATATTAATAATAGGTAATAGGGATGTATGTATGTATATATACAAATATATGTGAAATAACTAAAATATATACAGAAAAGAATTAGGGGAGGGTCGCCAAAGAAAATTTTAATAATAGAGTGCTATTAGTTATTAGTTATAAATTATAAATTGTGCCAGACAAGAATTGTGGAGTCGTTGTCAGGTGCTACACCTTAGACCTTGTACCATGTTTCTGTAGCTAGATCCAGCCGTAGCACGGTATGGCCGCCTAACTCTTGTTCAATAGTATGTATTATGTCTATAAACTAAAGATGCATAATGTAATAAGTGGTGAGTTAGTGCTTGTGCTAAAATTGTATGACAGATAAAGCAACAAGCAAGGGATAATGAGGACCTATTCTAACCTGGATTCCTAATGAATGATATATCGACGACGTTTCAACTATCATCAATAATCATTTTCATTCATATGTCGACTCGATATATCCCAGTGAACTCGAGATAAAAGACACCACAGAGTCGTCCACTTCGGCTTCGTACTTAGATATTTATTGAACATACATTGTAGGTGTTAACGGCAAACTAAGAACTTAACTTTATGACAGACAGAATCATCTCGGCTTTTCCATTGTCAACTCTCCATATTTATGTAGAAATATTCCAGTACCAAGAAAAGAAAATGAAGAGAGGGGCGAAAACATACCCCTGTGCACACCACTGATGGAATCAGGTGTGTAGGAGGAGTATATATCCCGTGCTCACCGACCACACCCGCCGTGATCATTATCAGTTTATATGTAAAGAGTGGTCTAACAAATTGGTATGGAACAGGTCAGACAGCACTCAGGTTTAGTGAGTAATGCCAGTACATACATGGTGTGTTTTCTAGAGACATTTTATCAGTTTTCACGGACGAACGCTGAATATGAAGTTTGTTTTTGTACTATGTTGGTGCTGGTTGATTGCTGGTGCTGGTTGAATGTTGTTGGGGGTGGTTGAATGCTGGTTTCTCCGGTAAGTCTTTTAACTTTGTCTGACGTAGGGGGATTTATTAGTTAAATATTTGGATCACCTGTAAGTTACCTGCACTGCCTAGTAAAAAAACATGTCGGGGGCTAATAATGTACTTCATGTAGAACAAAATATGACCTCAGTCAAACATCGAATATGAGTGGTAAATCCTCAATGGGATGTGAAGCCAAACAATCAATTGAATATCTGAAGTAGAATCTAGCCTTCAGGGTACTAGTAATCTAGTAATCACGGCTTGAAATCGAACATGGACCCGTTAAATAACGATATCTCATGGATGAAAGGAGATTGTCAATGTGTTTCAATCAAACAAACAATGATTGACGACGAATGAGAAAAATCCAAAAGTAAAATTCAAGAAATTGAAAGATAAACCTCTGGACATTCAGTGCAGATCAATGAAATATAATTTGCTTTTCACCGGAATCTCAGAGGAAAGGGGGGGGGGGAGAATTGTGAGGAAACGCTGAGAAAATTTATTGTGTGAAGTGTTGCTGTTACAATGTAACGGGTAAAATGTCACTCGGAAATGTGCACAGAGTTGGGCGTAACCAGAGTGAAAAACCAAGGCCGATTGTGGCAAGATTTTTGTATGATATTCGTTGCAATTAGAATAGAGGCCAAAAACTTGAACGGCACACCATACGAAATCAATGAGCAGTATCCCCCTGAAATTGAAGAAAAGAGAAAACACCTGTACCCCATAATGAAGGGGGAGAGGGGGAAAAGTCAAAAGTTGTTTTTGGTAAAGATAAACTATATGTGAA
Organism: Ostrea edulis; assembly: GCF_947568905.1. Lineage (NCBI taxonomy): Eukaryota > Metazoa > Mollusca > Bivalvia > Ostreida > Ostreidae > Ostrea > Ostrea edulis. The sequence continues at coordinate 20,873,385 of NC_079172.1, read as the reverse complement.
TGGGAAACCTGTAGCTGTTGACGTGAATAAAAATACATCACCCGTGAAAATCGTCAGAAAGTAATTGAGCGACGGTACAAAAGATATTATAAGATTTGTTTAACTTCGGAAAGGGACTAGGATTACGCCGGGATACAAACATAACAAGAATAGATATGGGTTACCCCATATCCAAGAAATTCGACTTTTGATTTACTCGTAGCAAATACTGTGACCAGTCTTGCTTCACTAGCAAACAGTGCGCACACCTGTCCTTGATCTTTTAACCTTGAAGAAAATGTACAATTACATGAACAATACTAAAGAAGGATCATTTAAAATCTTGTCTTTATATCAGTTGAAAAATACATATATAGAGTAATGCAGAAATCAAGAAGGTGAAAAACACTTTGCAGATATTTACTATGATATCCCCCTCCCCATCTAATTTTATTTCCTAGAAAATAAATTGCCCAATTAGGTTATTTTAATTGAAAAAATGCCCACCCCAGAATCAATTGTGTGTCCCCTTTCTTGATAAAGAAAATAGTAGAAATATCTTATTTCCAAACCTTTAATCCACCCCTTCTATTTTTTTTTAAAAAATTCTCTGTTATAGTTATATTTGTATTTTCTAAACCTTATGAATTCATAAATTTTGCACACGGGGATCACAACCTATGCACTTATTCAACAAGAAATGTATACTTTGCCTTAATAAATTTTATCTATTATATTGGGAAAAAAAAAACCTGGGAATCATTTTGAATTGCAGGGAATTTCGTAAATGAGAGAGTTAAATAAACTTTTCTGCGTAAACTTTTTTCCATGCAAAAATACCACCTAGTACCTCATCTACGCAATACTGAGCAGTCTAGTAGAGAATATTGCAGATGTAATTTTTTACACGTGTTTCTTTACTTTGTTCACTGACAACAAGCAGAAATCACATAAACTGCAATATAAATGTTGATAAGTTGAGTACCTTTAAAAAAGAAAAAAAAACCCTCGTCATTCGTACATTTCTTACATGTGTTATATTTTTAGAAGTTGGAACAACCCATAAATATGTATTACTTTAATAAAATAATTTGATAGCCTTTTGTCTTTCAAAACTACCGTTACCAGTGGTAATATGTTTTCCTTTAGATATCACATTTATTCTCTTTTCTATTCAGTTGTTTTCATGTGCTCTGATTACATATATTTAATTAATACCATTATAACAAATGCCGATGTCAAAATCATCGGCATTTACCAGAAGTGCTCTGTTATACATATAAATCCTTATAAAAAAGAAAACACACACACACAAATTTAATGATTAACATTCTTTCTCAGAAGAAATTGTATGATAATTAACGAACAATAATCATGAATGGAAAATAATTGTCAATCGAAGAACGACCGATATATATTTTCGTGAAAAACACTGAGGAGGCAGCTAGCGTAGGAATATGAATACTTCTTATTTACATTTCTGGTGAAAAAGTGATTTTCTTAAAATCATTTGACGTTAATTTTGTTTTCTTCTACGTATTACATACACATCGATATTCTAAACATTTGCTGCAATGTTGTATCTGCTGATCATGAATGGAACTATTATATTTTTTCAGAGCAACTGTGTGAAGAGTACCTGAATCCAGTAATAAATCTTGAATAGATAATATGCACTGATCGAATTTATTAAAAAGATGACCCGAAACAATTGAAGTTTTTGTCGTTAAACAATTGCGGATTAGTAAAGCGTATCCTGCACTCTGGAATTCACGACCTCATCAATTAAAATGATCTTTTATACTCTATTGAATCAAGGACTGAATAGGAATTTTTTTTATACTCTCTTATCTGTTACACGATGAACATAAAGTCTGGATTATTCACCTTTCGATACACATATTCCTCTATAAATTGGATGATGTTAGGTAACAATATCAATTGCTAGATTATAAAGAGCGAGAATAATATAAGCCTCTTGGTTTGTTTTTCAATCTATAACAAGACATTGTTTATAAACATTATTATCAAATTATTTACGAATAAATATTGTTTAAATTAGATTATAAATGTGCTATCAAATCTACCACCGTGGTGTTCGTTAAAAACTGATATATAGGTGGACAACAGAAGGCATAGAGAAATGATCATGCATATTAAAGATATTCTCTCTCTCTCTCTCTCTCTCTCTCTCTCTCTCTCTCTCTCTCTCTCATGGAAAGTGAAGATATTGAATAGTGATCAACCTCATAAATCTCAACTTTGTTAAAACTTTGTTAAATCCTCTATCGGTTCCATTTAAAAGAAATCACTGCTCTGGTTTATGAAGTACTTTCATTCGATAATTCTTAATTACAAGATCTGATTCTATACCTGTAAAGAAAAGAGAGGAACAGATTAAAAACTTTGTAAACGTTTCGTCCCTTGAAAACATTCAACACCAAAACACATTCAATTTCATTAAAAATGTGTAGTAAACTTGCATAGAAGAGAAAGTGCAGATTTTTGTAGTTGATACGATGCTGAACAGAAGACATATCAACGTTTTATGCCACATTCGATGAATTTGTGTAATGAAGAAGGAGACCTTAACAGAGGGTTTCTTCCAATGTAGGATTGGTCAGATCATGCTCTAATAAATCTAAAAAAAATGCTCAACATCCAATCATAAGATACAGCTCTTTAATCAAAGAAATTTCATATAGTTCTCGAGAGCACCACCCATGTTATTACACGTGCCTTATTTCATCCTCTGAAATTTAGCTTTAAATTTGGCACATGGTTATAACACGTGCCTTATTTCATCCTATGAAATTTAGCTTTAAAAGTCCATGCATAGCTTTCTAATGTATGTTTTAAAAAAAAATGAAACTGAAGGTTATTCTGAGATATGACATCGGAACTTTGTACCATTTCCCACTTTGCCAATACATAGTGCATATTGCTTTACTATAACGTGCAGTCTGAGTGAAGATCATATTTTACTTTGACGTGCAGTCTGCGTGAAGAGCATGCTTTAATAAAATGTGTAGTCTGGGTGAAAAGTATGCTTTACTATAACGTGCAGTCTGAGTGAAGAGCATGCTTTACTATAACATGCAGTCTGAGTGAATAGTATGCTTTGCTATAACGTGCAGTCTGAGTGAAGAGCATGCTTTACTATTACGTGGAGTCTGAGTGAAGAGTATGCTTTAATATAAGATGTGGTTTGAGTAGAATGGAAAACTTATTTTAATATGCGGCACCGTCTGAGTGGAAAGCATACTTTCTTATAGCATGCAGTTCGAGCAGTGTTTTGAATGTGGCTTACTATAAGATGTGATTTGAGTGGATTAGTGTTTGACTATAATATATTATTTGAGTGGATTAGTGTTTGACTATAATACGTTATTTGAGTGGATTAGTGTTTGACTATAATATATCATTTGAGTGGATTAGTGTTTGACTATAAGATGTGATTTGAGTGGATAAGTGTTTGTCTGTTAGTCGTGATTTGAGTGTATAAGTGTTTGTCTGTGAGATGTAATTTGAGTGGATTAGTGTTTGTCTGTGAGATGTAATTTGAGTGGATTAGTGTTTGTCTGTGACATGTAATTTGAGTGGATTAGTGTTTGTCTGTGAGATGTAATTTGAGTGGATTAGTGTTTCTCTATGAGACGTAATCTGAGTGGATTAGTGTTTGTCTGTGAGATGTAATTTGAGTGGATTAGTGTTTGTCTGTGACATGTAATTTGAGTGGATTAGTGTTTGTCTGTGAGATGTAATTTGAGTGGATTAGTGTTTCTCTGTGAGACGTAATCTGAGTGGATTAGTGTTTGTATATCGGATGTGATTTGAGTGGATTAGTGTTTGTCTGTGAGATGTATTTGAGTGGATTAATGTTTGTCTGTGAGACTTAATTTGAGTGGTTTAGTGTTTGTTTGTGAGACTTAATTTGAGTGGATTAGTGTTTGTCTGTAGGAAATGATTTGAGTGGATTAGTGTGATCCAATAGCTAGGGTATAATATTGTCATTGACAAGAATTTTAAAATGTTGGTTTGATCCGAGAACAGAACTACATTCGTGGGTTGTTATTTATAAATGTTTACATATGTATGTTGATGTCTGCCTTTAGAATATTAATGATGTCTGCTTTTAGAATATTAATATAAGTTAAAATGGCAAGTTAAGATATATTAGAACGTTTATCGCCCCCTTATTTATCTAGGCATGTTTTTGTCATCAAGCTGAAAATAGGTAACTGTGCAAATCACAACAAATCAATCCCCACAGAAAGTTCATCGTCTGCAATAATTGTTTCTGAGAAGTAACTGGGATAAGTGTTTCTTTGGTTTCAATTTGATTTAAAATTATTGAGATATGTAATTGGCAGCTAAAAATGAACAAGATGTACTACTTGATAAAAAAAATTCAAAACTGAATGATAGAGATGGCACAGAAAATTGACGACTTCTCAAAGCAATTGACATTCTGTTATAATAATGAACTTCATCACCTATGCTACAAACGAGGTATTTTCCAATGATTTCTTTAATATTGGAACATCTATATGTCTCATCAATTTCTAAATATTTGGTATATTTGAATATTAATGACATTCGCATTGATGTCTACTTCTAAGAAGAAAAAGAAAGTTTTACATCAGAGTAGATGAAATATCTGATATCTGAAGAATTTCACACACCAGTCTTAAAGAAGGTTTACAAATGAAACCAAAATATTCACTTGTCGATGAATCTTTTTTCCAATGTTTAAAATATGTATATACCTTTCTCGGGAATAGTTTCACAAGTTTATATTCGTGACCATTATAAAAGAAAACAACTTTCTAAAAGTCAGTTTCAGCAGAAGCCACCAATCTACACATTATTTGAAAGACACCCCTGCTCTGTCTATCTATTTACCCCCCCCTCCCCCCAATCTCATGTAAACTATAAAGAAAATGTTATGCAGGCGGTACTTTTGCTCGGAGAACAATGAAGTCTATCTGAATAAAAATTTGTCCTGTTTTCCTTGAATTTTTAAAATTATGAATGTCAAAATATCCCACAGTGTTGTGTATTATATCTGTATACAATGAACATCTGATAGTGCTCCAGCACACCCTACTTATAATTACACTTTGAATAAGTCCTTGGTATAGGTAACATACAGAAAAACAATCAGTCAAATATTCCACTTTTCCAAGAATTATAAGATGCACTGAAGTGTTATTGTATTTTGTATGTATGTAGTCATCTTATGTAAATGTGAAATACTGAGTTGCAACAACACCCGGTACCTATCAGTGTCAAATCAGAAGCTCAAATACAAGAATTATAAAAAATAAAGTACTAATGTTTTTTGTATATCTTTACCCATCTTAATTAAGCATTTTTGTTAGTTCTGAAGTCTGTTTGCGTCGTTAGTCATTTTAACGCGATATACAAACGTGATTGAGAGTTCAGTTCAGTCCAATTTGGAGTAAACGGAGTAATCTGTAGTCAAATTCAGTATGTAAAGAACTCTCAAACAATTGACATAAAATACGCCAGACAACATTTGACCCAGTGGTAACTTGCATTTGCAGATCGGAATCAGCATAACACTGACTTTAAAGAAGACTGTTGACATATCTGTAAAATCAACTGATTATATAAAAGATAATATAGAAGATATCAGCCGGAAACAGTTTAAGATGCACTCTCTCTGACACGACAAGGATTAACTCGACCTCGCCATATATTGTGTTGTTGTGATGATTTCGTTCTACAAATTTAATCGCTTGTAAAACACCCCATGTGTAAAGAGACAAAGCCGATCCACGACGACTTTAAGGGTCATATTCGGAAACGAAAGCCCCGGCCTACATGTAGTTCTGTAGGTAAAAATAGAAAATGAAAGTGTCATCTTCTATTTAGTGAGACCACGGGGAAGGAAAAATGTGGTCATGAATCAAAATTGCCCACAATTGGCAGTTAAATGGGGAAGTTTTGTCAGAATTTATCAATCGCTCTATTTGATTTTCGAATAGATTGTTTTACATCTCGTCCATATGCAATCTTTTTGAGAGAAAATAATTCTGATATAAAGGATTCGGTTTCGATAATGATATTTATTTCCATGTACTTTTTCAAGATTACAAAACTCTTACAATTCATTTTTTGCAATGATTTTATTTGCTACGTTAATTTTTACAATTTTAATCACTTGTCAAATAGCCCTCGTGTTAAAAAAGAAAGCCGATCCAACGGAAACAAAGAGTGATTGCTTGTTTCGTGTTTAACGCCATTTTGGTACTATTACAGCCATTCTACAATGAAATGAAACATGTTAAGTATCGAAGAATTTTGGAGTTTCCCTGACGGCTTCCAGTAAGCCTACTCTCTTTCGAAAACCAGAGAAACGATCAAGGGGTTGTGATCTTTGCAATAGGGCACGCTCTACCCGACCCATAATTTTTCTAAGAAAATTAAACAAAAGAGGTTACTATTCAAGTGAAAAAAGGCGACGAGTGTCATTTGACATTTATGAAGCTTCAGAGCAGCGAAAGTGTGGCCGTCGATGAAAACTCAACAATTAGCGCAAGGACTGTGTGTCAGTATTTATAATTTTCAAATTGAAATTAAGATATTCAATTTGCAAATAAATATATGCTGGTTACTGTTAGTCCCCGAGGGTCTCTACAGCCCAGTAGCTAAGTACTTCGTTACTAGCTTGAAAATACGGATGTATATTTAATTGCTGTTATAAAATTTAGAAATTCATTTCAAAATTAAGGATTATCTCCCTCATGCATAGCTCTTATCATTGGACGAATTTGGCTCCACTTTTTTGGCACGCTGTTTTTGGCTATATTTAGCTCTAAAACTTCATAGTTATTTTGGATTTCAAACATTTCGGTTGAGCATCACTGAAGAGACATTATTTGTCGAAATGCGCATCTGGTGCATCAAAATTGGTACCGTATAAGTTTTACATGTTTAATATTGTATCAGAATATTATTTTTGGAACTACACTGATGGGATGATGTTATTTGCCCAAATGCAATACACGGGACATTTTTTATCACTCTTGTACAGTTTTACATTGGTTTGCCTTCAGTATAACCTATTATTGCAACAATGCAATAGCTTTTATCGCTTTGATTTCAACCGAATACCATGTACTCTATGTTTCAGTGAAACTGACATTTCTTGGGGTTTCATTACATGCATCTAGGGCCATTGATTTTTACTACGGATTACTCCGTTTACCTGGTCAACACATAGGGCTCACAACGGGTGTGACCGGTCGACAGGGGATGCTTACTCCTCCTAGGCACCTGATCCCACCTCCGGTATGTCCAGAGGTCCGTGTATGCCCAACTCTTTCCATATTGGAGTTATGAGATTAATCACTATTTGTTATCTTCTCCTTCCATGCATTCAAAGGGCATTGTCAACAAGTCAATTGAATATATCTTTATCTAGTTTAGTTAATAATGCTAGATATAGGCAAAGTTAAGTTTCGAAATATTTTATTTGAGCACCTAAATTTCATAATGATATTACCATATGTTCGAATAATTTCAAGCTTTCGGATTGGCTGCAATTCAATAAACTAGAAAACTGCGATATTATATTGTCTTTGGGGTAAATATATCATTTGATATCATCGCTTGACGACGTACAATCAAGCAGCTTCCCGTCAATAAAGATGCAGAAACCACTTAAATGCCACGAAATTGGTTGTGAAAATATTCCGAAGCTATTCCGTGAAGAAAGGACTTTCCCCTGCTCTCGAACATCACAAAGCAATATTCAATATTTTGCATCAACTTTGTCACATTTAACAAATCAACCCGTCACTATTCATTTTGTCACCGACATTTGTTGAAAGTTTCAAATAAATTGAACATTTAATCATTCAATCATGCACTAAAACATTTAGCTACCCTCGAGGTACAATATAAAACATCGCATTGACCTGAAAAATGTCAATAATTGTATAATAACATTTCATATCTATTGCAATACATTTTCATTGGGGATGGACATTATTTCTTAAAACTAAAATCGTTATTATTTGAAAGTTGGACACCATACAATTACTGACATTTTCTCCGTAAATAAGACTTTTTAGCCAATCGGAAAGTATAGTATTCACCGAACTCGTATCGCGTTGCATGACCGAGTTTTCTCATTGAATAATTAAAAGCATGAAAAATGTGCCATCAGATCCCCATAAGCGATGCATTGATCAACCATCATTGTCTACAGCTAGGGTGCAAGAACTACTCGACAACGATTTGAGATGTAAGTTTTATTAGGACGACCAAGAATGATAAGAAATCGTATCAATTTTGGAATTTTCAATTCATTTTTAGTCCATGCAATATCATATTCACTTCAATCAATTAGACAATTTTGAATTATTCAATAATATTTAAGAAGTCCCGTGGTTATGCGGGTTAGAATAGGCCCTCAGTACCCCTTCCTTGTCGTAAAAGGCGATTAAATGGAGGCGGTCCTCCGGATGAGATCGCAAAAACCGAGGTCCCGTGTCACAGCAGGTGTGGCACAATAAATACCCTCCCTACTCGAAGAACGTAAGCACCGAACATAGGCCTAAATTTTGCCCTTTACCGCCAGTGGTGACGTCTCCATATGAATGAAAAATTCTCGAGAGGGATGTTAAACAGTATCAATCAGTCAGTCAATCTGTCACGTTTCACGCCGGTACATTTTTATTAACACTAACGTATACTGACGTGGAGAGCTGCAGTTCATGTAGTTTTTCAGAAATGAAGTTTATTTTTTTGTATTTACATTCTACTTTCATTTCTGTCAGAATTCCTTGTAGTTAATTTAAAAATAGATTTACAATATTTTCTATATTCATTAGCACATACTAGAGTAATTTACAACTGCAACGCATTCATATGAAAAATGTGTTATCATTACAATTTGTAGAGATATCTTAGCCAACAATACTAGAATTATGATAGAATATCTTTGAATTTACACTTTCTCATAAAACATTAACTTACGATACATGTATTAATACATTTTGGAATCATGTCACTTGCAAATAATGTTAATTTATTCTAAGAATTTAAAACTGGAAAAATTTAATCGATAATTGACAGATCTTGTTAATTATTTTACGACATTTTCGTTGATGATAAGTTTCGAAGATCATATATGAAAAGTATGTGGGAAAAGACTTTTATGTTGGAAAAGTCAGACTTGACTAATATCTATAGAAATAATGTATGTAAAGTTGTTGATAAAAGTGTTGCTGAATTTAACTATAAACCTTTGCACAATCTTTTACGCAACAATTATTTGCTTAGCAAATGGAAAAAAGATGTTCATTGAAACTGAACATTCTGTGCTAATGTCATTGAAAACAATGCACATTTAATTTTTGAATGTCAAAATGTAAGACAGATGCGGAATACTGTTGAAATGGTGCTCGAAATTGACATTCGATGGAAACATATTGTTCTAGGCTTTGTTTATGAAGATAATCCTAAAGTGCATACATTTAACTTTGAGTTTCATATATTAAAAAAGTAAAATGATGTTAAGACTTGCAAACAAAATTGAAAAGTGTGAATAAATATTAATACCGGTTAAATTACACTGTAATAGAACATACTTAACATTAAAGAAATCACAATACGATTTCCAAGATCACAAATTATTTGAGAGACTTTCTTTGTTACTTTAATGCTTTATATTATTCATATCTAGTGATCAGTCATTCAAAAACTTACTTTGTTAAACACCACTCTGATTCCACGCACAAGTACTCTGAAGTTGAAATAAAAAATATGCTAGAGTTCATCATTGACAATATCTTCGTGGTCTTTGGTGATCAGGTCTTCCAACAGTCTGTTGGAATTCCCATGGGCACGAATTGTGCTCCTTTGTTAGCTGACCTGTTTCTATATTCATGTGAAGCAGAATTTATTCCAAAACTTCTACACGAGAAGAAAAATTCTCTCGCTGTGGACTTCAATTCAACATTTAGATATATCGATGACATTTTCTCCATTAACAATAATAGCTTTCATTCATATGTCGATTTGATATATCCCTGTGAGTTCGAAATAAAGGACACCACAGAGTCGTCCACTTCTGCTTCATACTTAGATATTTTATTGAAAGTAGACATTAACGGCAAACTGACAACTCAACTGTATGATAAACGGGGTGATTTCAGTTTCTTCATCGTCAACTTCCCATATTTATGTAGCAATATTCCATTATCACCTACATATGGTGTTTATATATCTCAACTGATTCGATATACAAGAGCTTGTTCTGCATATAGTCAGTTTTTAAATCGAAGTCAGCTACTGACAAACAAGTTGATGTTACAGGGGTTTCAACAGTCTCGATTGAAGTCAGCATTTCGCAAATTCTATGGTCGTTATAACGATCTAGTTCATCAATACAACCTCGTATTGGGTCAAATGCTGTCTGACGTGTTTCAAACCGATTGTTAAGCCGTTTTTGGCACATTGATTTTGACTGGGGATTACTCCATTTACCTGATCAGGATATAGGGCTCACGGCGGGTGTGACCGGTCACTGTTCGTTATCTTCACCTTGCATTATACCACAAATGTATTCAAATAATCTGTGCTATGTATTTGATATTCAGTTTCCAACAATAGCATTCCACCAGTACTTGAAGGTGACCTGTTCCTCAGTACTTGTTGTTAGGAAAGTGGTAAACTGTTTGTGATTGTGTCTCCCCTGCAACAATATGGATCAATCATTGCTTTATATGTATTAATTGTAGATTAGATTTTACTGATTTCCTTTTGCAAAAGACACCTAAAAGTAATTTGTTTTGTGTTTTTATTATTATTATAATTATCTAAAGCAATTAATGCGACAATGATTTCCACTGTATGACAATTTGATGGTTATGAAAAAAAGATATAGTTAGTCTGTTTGAAACTCACTGCAGGGTGGAACAGTCACCCCGTATGTGATTCAATCAGGGGGTATGCTAGAGATACTGTAGAATAAGTATACCTCCGGTTGAAAGTGAGTACAGTAGATGGTCGTGGTGATTTCTCAGATATTTCGTCTTTTTATCTTTACCAAGAACAATATCATTTCATGTTACTATTTTTTCAAACTTGAAAAATATTGCAATATAGTGATTCAGAGTACATCTTCAAGTGTAAAAGAAAAACAATCTTATCAACTATACTATGTTTGATATCATGTAAATATATTTCTAACATATGCATGTATGTATATATAGCACACACACACACACACACACACACACACACACACACACACACACACACATGAAAGCTTCTTGACAAAATGGAGATTCAAGTTAGTAAAAAATTGTGACCCCTGAGGTTAGGGTGTGGCCACAATAAGGGGATCAAAGTTTTACGTGCGAATATAAATGAAACCTTAACTTGACACAAATCATCCTCAGATGACATTTGTAAAACTGAAAGGCCATACCGGTCTACAATGTCATATGATAAATAATGAATATGTAGTTAAGTGAAAGGTGAAGATAACGAACAGTGATCAATCTCGTAACTCCTACAAGCAATACAAAATAGATAGTTGGGCAAACACGGACCCTTGGACACACCAGAGGTGGGATCAGGTGCCTAGGAGGAGTAAGCATCCCCTGTCTAATAATTAAGTTTGATAATTAATGAAGTTTTAGTCGTTGCCTTTGAAAAGTTTTTTATCTTAACCAATTTGCCTATTTGATGATAGTTTTGCTCAAGCTTTTTTATTGCTAGGAACTGCTGCTCAGGTGAGCGATGTGGTCCATGGGCCTCTTGTGTTTGGTTAGAGCTAGGTCGTAATTTAAATGTTTGTCAGTTTTTCTTCCTAGAGCCGAACTGACTACATTTTTTGCACAGCTGGGCTTACTACATTTTTGCCAGAATTGGTTTAACTACTTTTTTGGCAGAGCTGGGCTGACTGTATGTTTGGCAAAGCTGGGCTGACTACATTTTCGCCAGAGCTGGTTTAAGTACTTTTTTGGCTGAGCCGTGCTGACTATATTTTTGGGCTGGGTTAACTACATTTTTAGAGAGCTGGGATGATTACATTTTTGACAGAATTTGTATAACTACGTTTTTGACTACTTTTTTGGTAGAACTGAGCTGACTGCATTTTTGGCAGAGATGGAGTAGCTACATTTTTATGAACATTACCTGCAGATACAAAAGTCATGTTTTTGCAAGTTACAGTTTTTTGAAACATCTGTCAATATGAGATTAATAATTTTAATCATCACAGATATGTGCATTTGAAAGTTTACATGCAAATGTAGAACAAATCTCTTAACTTTTGTAAACTGATTAATTTTGATATTTGTGCCAATAACATTTATGTTTGTTGATCAAAAGTCTAATTTTTGGTCAATAAAATACAACTTAAATATACATATTTCTTGTGTCTTCTTAATGTGGAAATTAAGGATAAAGGAGACAGAAATCATCTTTAAGATGTTTCATAATCAAAATAGAACACGGAGTAATATGGGGTGTTGAATTTCCCCCTTTTTATCCATAGTGAAGTAACATTATTGTACTTTTTAAAATCACAAAACTGTAATGATAATTAAACATTGATACGATGTTAAATTATATAAAAATCCTCTGTTTTCAAGATAGAAAGATTGAAATTTTTCAAGCACAGAAAGGCCAACATAAAGTGCAACTTCTGCGTCACTCAAGTGCGTGGGTTTTTAGAGAGGCGGCCAAAAAACTCCCAAAAAAACCAACAACAACAAAAAACAACAACAACAAAAAAAAAACTCAAAGAGAACTGAATTTTTAGTCTTAAATTAAATACCGGTAGTGATTTAGTTTCGATGCGTTTTGGATATTTTGATATATTATGGTCTACAATTACATATATAATACATTTGTAGGTACACTCATTTGTGAATTATGATTAGCATTGATTAACATACCATTGTTTACACGTTTTATTTTTTTCTTGTTGGTTGGATGCACACTATCTACATATGAATGTTGTGTTGGTTTTTGTTTTGTTTAGACATTTTGTACAATCATTCATTCATTTCATTTTGCGTAGATTGTGATAGAGAAAATGCTCTGAAGTAAAACCTGGAATTTATTCCGGTTGTTCTAATTGTAATTCTTGTAAAGAAACGCTGTTCGGTGTTTGTTATCAAATCATCCAGTAAATGACGGACATTATATCAAAACGCAGTTTTACTTTGTCTATTTGTTACGGTCAAGGTGTCTTAGTTGTCTTTAAATTCTTTATGCATGGGTGAAAATCACAGGAAACACGCATATTTACAAATGGCTGCTAATAAAGTTATATTGAGACCAGTAACACATTACAAGCACAAATCGTCCATTTGTAAGTGAAGTGGTCAGATGTCACGGATTCTGCCTTGTTCAGTTGTAGAGGTCTACCACAGCTTGCACACGATAATGCAAACACACGATTTCAATAACCATTATGACAATACATACTGTACTCTACTTAATCAAAAGTAAGATAGCAATTCTTTTATTTCAATAACACACGTCAAAAGCAGCTCTTCTTTCTATTTTTAGAAAGTCTGTCGTTGAATTTTGCGTCACCCTTTATTTACTACGCGATTTCACATTCACAACGGTTCTATAAGTACCACATTGTTTATTTTGAGATCAATTTGGATTGTCTCTGAAAAGACCGAAAAGGATTTCCCTTTCCGCAGCAAAATTAATCTTCCGGGAAGTGTTACAGATCATACAATGCTTCTACAACAGAAAACACAAATTTGTAGTTTTTAAAAATATTATGGAGGCATGGTAAGAAAGAGAGAGAGAGAGAGAGAGAGAGAGAGAGAGAGAGAGAGAGAGAGAGAGAGAGAGTTATAAACCAGATTGCATTTTTCAATCATAAAACGACCTGTTGATAATGCCCTATAGATACATGTATTAACACCCCCACACAATGAAAGATTTATTACGTCAGATTCCCGCTGAAATCAAAAAGAGCAAAGTTACTGTTGGCCACTTATCAATCAAATATTAATACATATGAAAATTAAACGCAAACTGATTGACATAATAATAGGACATATAAATTGATTTACTTTATAATAATATGACTTATAAATTGATTGACGTCATAATAATAGGACTTATAAATTGCAAACGTGAAGAGAAAGGTCCGAAGTATAGTAGTATAGGATTTATGCAAAAGACAACATTAATATCACCCCCACCCCCACCCCACGCTTTCCCATTGTGTAGTACCATAATATTTCACAAAATATCAAACACATATTGATTTACAAATCAGGTATGCTAATTTCATTTTGATATTCTAATAGGTCGTGACCGGAAGGTCGTGTTTAGGTCGTACTTTGACTGCATCTGTTAGCTAACCTCTTTTTATATTCTCATGAGAAGAAAAAATATCTTGCTGTGGCGTCTAATTCGACATTTAGATACATCTATTAACAATAATAATTTCCATTCAGATTTCGATTCGATATATCCCTGTGAGCTCGAAATAAAAGAAACCACAGAGGTGTCCAACTCTGCTACATACTTAGATAGTTTATTGAAAATAAATATAACCGGCAAACTAACAATTCAAATTTATAACAAAAGGGATGATTGCAACTTCTCCATTGTCAACTTCCCATATCTATGAAAGGTGAAGATAACGAAGAAGTAATCAATCTCATAACTCTTATAAGCAATACAAAATAGATAGTTCGGCAAACACGGACCCCTGGGCACACCAGAGGTGGGAGCAGGTGCCTAGGAGGATAAGCATTCCCTGTCGACCGGTCACACCCGCCGCGAGTCCTATATCCTGATCAGGTAGACGGAGTAATCCGTAGTCAAAATCAGTGTAGCAATAGTCCATTATCACCTGCATATTGACTGTATGAAAGGCGAAGATAACGAACAGTGATCAATCACAACTGATTCGATACGCAAGAGATCGTTCTGTGTATGAACAGTTTTTAAATCGAGACAGGGGGCCTCGGTGGCCGAGTGGTTAGAGGATATCGCTTAAAAACACACGGTCTCCCACCTCTGTCGGAGCGGGTTCGAATCCCGCTCGCGCCGGTAAGTCAGAAAGTTTCCCAGTTTACTTTCGGAAGGTCAGTGGTCTCTTCCCAAGTACATTGTATCTGGGTTCTCTCTTCCACCAATAACGACTGGGCGCCACCAGATAACTGAAAATTTGTTGAGTGTGGCGGAAAACCATCAATCAATAAATCGAGGCAGGCTACTACAAACAAGTTGATTGTGGAGAGGTTTCAACAGTATCGTTTAAAGTCAGGATTTTGCAACTTCTATGGTCGATATAACGATCTAGTTTGTCAATACAACCTATCATTAGGTCAAATGCTACCTGACGTGTTTTATTTCGATTGTTAGGCCGTTCTTGGCACGTTGATTTTGACTACAAATAACTCCGTTTTCCGTTTTCCCGTTTTAGATATAGGACTCACGGTGGTTGTGACCGGTTGACAGGGGATGCTAATGGACGTAACAAAAATAATCTGAAAATCAAATAGAGCGATGGATAAATTCTTACGAAACCTTTTCCGTTTTATTACAAATTTTGGACAGTTATTCATGTCAACATTTTTGCATCCATGTGACCTCACAAAATACAAGATGACAATTTCATTTTCTATTGTTGCTAACAGAATAAGCCCGAGGCTTTCTCGGGGTTTTTTTTGTGTTTTTTCTTTTTTGGAAAATCTGAGACCAATTATGACCTCATTTGTTCTGTTTGTGGATCGGCTTTGTCTTTTTATGGATGGAAAGTTTTACAAGTTACTGTGACATAAGCGAAATCACAAGAACTTAATAATTCGAGGTCAAAATTATTCCTGACATGTCAAAGAGAATATTGTACATTAGAAGATCTTTACTTGATTTTACACAATGTTCTTGTTTTATACGGTAAGGTTTGGAATTATTTCAGTGTAACTTAATCCAACAATGTTCAACATCAAATTGGGAAAGACTTATATCTCGATATTGGTTCTCAGATTTAAAGATTCATATTCATACAAGTTGCTATAGTTATTGAAATAAATATATTTACATTTCCAATGTACATGTATATGTCTTCCACATCTTTACCAATTGAAATGATAGCCATTTCCTCATGAATGTGAACAATGCGCATATGAATCTTAAAAAATATAGTACCTATATATATATATATATATACTCATTCTTTCAGCCATAAATGAAGCAAAGAAAATTCCACAGCATACACTTAGAACAACAAGAAAAAAAAGAACACGATCCTTTCCTAATACCATTTATGACAACTTACAACCCAAAACATATAAATATCTTTCAGGAAGCTAAGAAGAATTTTACAGTTATGGAGCGTGATTTAGAACTTCAAAAAATTATTCCCAAATCCGACCTACTTCACAGCCAAAGACAACCATCCAACTTGAAAAAATTATTAACAAAAGCCAAATTCAATTCAACGCCTGAAAAATACGCAGTTTCTACATGTGGTGACTCAAGGTGTGGTACATGTCCCTTCCTAAAAACAGGACCTTCTATTACTTTTAAATGCGGAAAATATTTTACTGTAAATGATAACATGTCATGCAAGTCGAAAAACTTACTATACTGCATTATTTGCAACGGGTGTGGCGAGGAATATATTGGACAAACCGGAACACAACTAACAGCGAGGATGCGTGTCCATCGCCAACAAATTAAAGATCCCAGTACAAGAAATACCCCATGCAGCGAACACTTTGACACCTGTGCTAGAGGCAACTACAGCGTATTTCCATTTTATAAACTTAAAACAGAATCAACGTCCATGAGACTTGCTAAAGAAAATTATTTCATTAAACTGTTTTCTCCTAAACTAAACAAACTTTAATCAATGCATATATGAAAAATTCTGATTGTTAAACCTCTTAATTCATCAACTTTTATCATGTAAATGTTCATGCTTATTTTGTCCAAGTCACCTTTCCCGAACTTTTGTATTATGACGTCATGTATCTATTCTCTCCTCGCAAAGACTATCATGACGTCATGACGTCACAATAGACGTCTCTAAGATAAACAACTTTGTATTCATTATTTAAAATTTGTATTCACCTGAGGATGGATGTTAAAATCCAGAAAGCGCTAGTGATTTAAATATATTTTGGAACTGTATATTTTCCTGCTTTTTTTTTTTATTGAATTAAATATATATATATATATATATATATATATATATATATATATATATATATATATATATATATTAACGACTGAGAATTCCAACAGAAAATAAAATAAAATGTAAATATAAAAATGAATTTAATCTTTGTATTTGCAAGGTAAAGCGCTTCGTAAAGTATTGTAACGTGTAGTGGTCACCCAGCCAAGCGCTGTTCACCCTCGCCGTTGCTTAAGTTGCGTGATGAAGAGAGACACTCTACCACATCACTAAAAAAGCTAGCCCGCTAGCGAGGCAGTATAAGTTCCCTCTTATACTGTCCGCTACACTTCCCTCCACTCGGGAAAGCTTCGTCCCGAAGCTTAGCGTGAGTCCTCTCTGAGTGTTTGACACCTGCTCAGTAACGGCATCCGCCGTTCCGGACGACTAGATGAATCAATGTCAGTACCAAGAGCTCCGAAGAGAATCTATCTGAAGCAGGTATCCCGCCAAACACCAGAGTCACTACACTGCCACCAATTTGTAACATGCAGCGGTCACCCAGCAAAGTGCTGATCACGCTCACCGTTGCTTAACTTGCGTGATCAAGAGAGACACTCTACCACATCACTAGAAAATCTAGCTTTCTAGCGAGGCAGTATAAGTTCCCTCTTATAATATCCGCTACAGTATGCTGACACAAAGCGTGGCAGTTCATGCCCTCATGTATTTTACAAAAATGTTATTTCTTAAATATACATTAAATCCTGACACGAAGTGAAGAATTCCTTTGGAGAGTTTATAATAAAGGACCACAAATCATTATACAACAGTGCGACATTTAACTCTGGACACGACAAAAGTCCGGAGTTTCGCCAACCCTTTTATTAAGGATACAAATAAACCCTTTACAAAAAAAGATGGGATTTTATGTTCACAAGACATGCACCAACATTTACACTTGTAACTATTGTAGTTTTTAAGATATTTCACCTGAAATCAAAAAATCCCATGGGATTTTGGAGGGATTTTTAATCCCACTTGGGGGATTTTCACTCCCACCAAAAATCCTGTGGGAGAAAAAATATAATTTCTCCCATAGGATTTTAACTCCCATATTTAAACTTATTATGGGATACAATGTCCCATAGGAGGAAATGTCCCATAATGAACATGAAATGGCAGTAAATATCCTATTTGAGCATGAATGGGAATAGATATCCCAAATAAAGCACAGGATGGGATTTTTATTCCATGAATATAACAATAAAACAGAAAATTGTATCTTAAAAAGTGTTGTTTGTCATGATTCTTAAAATATACTTAAAAGCCAAGGCATGACATTAATTTTTAAATATATATAGTAATTATAAACTCTTATGTGTCGGCCTATGTGTTTGTGAATAAATGTCTAAAAAACATGAGAGATAATAAAGGATATTAGAGCTCTGCATTACTAAACTTTTCCCCATGCAATTTTAATTGTATACATATAACCTTGCACAAAAATCTCCATATAAAATTGGACGGGACTATATTATTGCAACAAGCAGACAAGAACACTATGAAATACTCATTCACACACGGGCACTGTAAGTTAATGTAAATATATAGTATGTGCATGTATAAATATATATACATGCACATACTACATGTATCTATTTACATCAACTTCCATTGCCCGTGCATTCACATGCAGTTGCTCACATTCACTATTCACAACCCTTCATATGTCGTCAGGTGTTAAAATATGTTCACAGGAACCGGTAATTTATCAGTGTATTAATAATAGTGTGGGTATACCATATACCGTACCATCCCCTAATCAGCTGCTATTGGGGGGGGGGGGGGGGGGCTACAAGGGCTGATACTTCACTCAACACTTCGTTTCAAAATAGTTCTTAAAATTATCGTCACCCACCATCCTTGTGGTTTTATAAAGGTTAGCAGTATTATTACTACATATTAAATTACCAGTTCCTGTGATATGTTGTTGAATTACGGAATAGGCCTAACTTACAACTTGTTTAGTGTTTACATATTCTAAAATTAGTGTTAAGTGCTTACGGTGAAAGATGAACTCTGCTAGGTGATGCTAAGTTGTTTAGTGAACCGAATCAGACATCTCAAATAAGATTCTCGATTATTTAACAACACAAGAATCGTTTTACAAAATGCATGCTTCGGTCCATCTTTCCCTCCCTTCTACAATCGTATTCATTCTCAAGTCAAAGTACTTTCTCCGATTGCTGCCATTACCTTAAGCGTCGAAAAGACTTTGACAGGCGTGTCAGAATAAACGGTTAACAGACGTCTCGACTCTAGGGAAGTTCGGCTCTAAGTGTTCTAAACATCTCGAGCGATTTTATAGTGATAAACTTCTATGATTTTCGACATTTGTGTATCAATGTTTTATGAATATTGTAGACTTTTTTACTTATAAAGCAAAGCAATGTTATCGCAAATTTTTAGGTCTACTTACAAATGTATTAACCCCGAGATCCGCCACTAATTAGTTACACAAGTTGTGTGGTTACAACAGTCTTCACTTATCATTTTAATTTCATTGGATGATAAAATAGATGACGTTAATATTTTGAATACCTTGTATACGCAAAAGAATTTAACTATACGATGTTTATTTTTCAAATTATAACTTCAGTGGCGAATGGGCGGATCCCCCGTCCCATTCCCATCCCTCACGCATAATACTAATTATTTCCCCAGCCACTTAATGACCAGATATACACGACTATTGAATGTAAAGCACTTTTCAGTCATTGTGTACTCCCAATTAATTAACAATCTACCCTCGTAAATCATAATCGTTACGCTTCGTTGGACATGAAACCTTAAATCAATCCATTGACACTACTTAGTCAACGATTTTGTATTGTGATACATTTCTATGATTTCGGACATTTATATATCAGGATTATCTGATTTATTTATCAGTGTTCAAAAAGCAAAGTACATGTACCGTTACAACGATTTTATACCTACTTCTTATAATACCCCCCTGGATCCTCCACTAGCTAAATTAATTCTGGTGATGCCTATAACAGCGGTACGTACATGTACTCACCTATCATTCTAACTTATTGAAAGTTAAAATAAATGTAGATATAATGTAAACATTTTGAATACTATATATATATATATATCATATGATGAAGGCATGCCTTCATCATATGATGTTATGATGTTTATTAACTTTAGTGGTGGATAACCGAGAACGACACCCCACCCCTACTTCGCACAATTCAATTTCTAATATTGACAAGCGGCCCATTTTGACCAGATAGACATTACCCTTGAACGTAAAACACTGGTCAGTCATTGTGTATTTCTAATAAACAAACTTCATCATTGAATACAGACCGTTATGTTGCCATTGACACTACTTAGTCGTGAGTTGATTTTGTAGGTGATAGATTCCTATGATCTTTACTCGTATGTTTCATTGCTTATTTGGAGTTTTTATTTGTTTTGTTTTTCCCCCTTCTTCTTCTTCTTCTTCAAGAGCAAAGTATTGATATTGCAGTTTAACCCCCTGGAACCGCCAGTTATTAGGTAGACGTATTGTGTTGATCTACTAATTAGGTAAATGAAGTCAATGGATATCTGCGGTAATATTTAGCGTTATTCACTTTTAATATTAGCTTCCTAACTATATTGAAAGTTGAAATAAACAACGTTAACATTTCGAATACTTTAAATATCTAGGATACATAATCATACGAGGATTATTTTTTAATATTTTGAAATTAGAAAAACAACTTTAGAGGCGGAGGAGCGGAAGCCATCCCTCTTCCTGCAGGATTTATGGTCCAAAATTGACAAAAGGCTCGTTTTGACCAGATAGAAATGGCACTTTCAAACGGAAAATATTGGTCAGTCATTGTGTACTTCCAATTAAAAAAACTACTCCCATTGTAACTCTACTTAGTCCCTGGTATTCTACAATGTACAATTTGAATATTTCATATCTGTATGGTATAAACAGTCACACGATGTTTAGTTCGGAAATAAAAAAAAATGTAGTGGGGACACTGGTCAGTCATTGTGTATTCCCAATTAACAAACTACCCTTTTAAATCCTACTCGTTACGGTTCGTCAGACATGACAACATATCCGAACTAGTCTTGTATGTATGGATGTACTTGTTTATTGTAATTAAGGTCTGCTTCGCAATGAAAACCTGTTATCATTGACAATTAATTGTTATTCCACTTAGTCATCGATTTTTTATGTGATACATTTCTATGATCACGGACATTTATATATATATCAGGGTTGTCTTGTCAGGGTTTATTTATCATTATTCCAAAAGCAAAGTACTGTTATCACGATTTTATGCCTACTTCTTACCCCTCTGGATCCGCCACTAGCTAGATAATTTTGGTGATGCCTATAACAGCGGTACTCATCTATCATTGTAACATTATTGGAAGTTAAAATACAAGTAGATATAATGTTAACATTTTGAATACTTTACATATATACATGTTAAGGAATTCATCATATGATGTTTATTAACTTTAGTGGTGGATGACTGAGAGCGAACATCCCCCTCTTCCTCGCACAATTCAATTTCTAGAATTGACAAGTGGCCCATTTTTACCCTTGAACGTAAAGCACTGGTCAGTCATTGTGTAATTCCAATTAACGAACTTCACCATTGAGTCCTAACCGTTACGCTTCGTCAGACACTAACCCACTAATACTACCTAGATACTGATTTTGTACGTGATAAATTCCTGTGATCTTTACTAGTATGTTTCATTGTTTATTTGGAGTTTCTATTTGTTTGGGTTTTCTATTTTCTTCTTCTTCAAAAGTAAAGTATTCATATTGCAATTTAACCCCCTGGATCCGCCACTTTTTTAAGTAAATGTATAAATATAATTGTGTTGATCTATAATAATTAGGTAAATGAAGTCAATGGATATCTGCGGTAATATTCAGCGTTATTCACTTAGCTTCCTAACTATATTGGAAGATGAAATAGACAACGTTAACATTTTGAATAATTTAAATATTTAGAATAGATAATCGTGTTTATTTTTGAATATTTTGAAATTTAAAAAAAAAAAACTTTAGCGGCGGAGGAGCAGAAGCCACCCCTCCTCCTGCAGGATTTATTGTCCAAAATTGACAAAAGGCTCGTTTTGACCAGATAGAAATGGCACTTGAACGGAAAATACTGATCAATCACTCTACTTAGTCCCTGATATTCTATACAATGTACAATTTCAATACTATATGTACAGGAAATAATCACACGGATATAAAAAAAAAAATAGAGTGGCCCAACTGGTCAGTCATTGTGTATTCTCAATTAACAAACTATCCTTTTAAATCCTAGTCGTTACGCTTCGTCAGACACGACAACATAACAGATTGACCCTAACCGAACAAGTCTTGTAATTAAGGTCTTCTGCTTCCAAATGGAAACCTGAATAAGATATCATTAAGGTCTTCCGTTTCCAACGGAAGATTCCGTTGTTCTTGACACTACTTAAATAATAATAATAAAATTAAAAAAAATAGTGGTCCCACTAGTCAGTCATTTTGTATTCCCAATTAACAAACTACCCTATTAAATTCTACACGTTACGCTTCGTCAGATACGAGATCATAAGTCATTGACCCTAACCTATCTAGTCTAGTATATATGGGTTTTTTGATTACTGTAATTCAGGTCCTCCGCTTCCAACTGAAGACCTCATTGTTATCTCTGTTATCATTATGGTCTTCCGCTTCCAAAGAAAGATTTCGTTGTTATTTTTGACACTACCTAGAGACATAATCTCGAACATTTATGTATTGATGATTTGTTGTTTGTTGTAATTTTTGGTGGAAGCTTTACTGGAGTTGAAATAGTTACGGTTGATATTGGAAATAGATTTTACAATGAAGAACTAATACTGTCTTCATTACTAGGAAAACTTCAGTAGCGGACTGATCAAAGCACCCACCCTTTCCCCAACCCCTCGACCAGCCATCACGTATAGTTCATTTTCCAAAATATATAGATGCAACACTTGATCGTAAAATAGTGATCAATCAATGCATATTCCTAATCAACAAAATACCTTTAAAAGTGCGACATTTAACTCTGGACACGATAAAAGTGCGGAGTTTTTTGTCTATGACAACCACATATTTTCTTCAATAAAAACACTGAAATTTCACTCTGTCATTAAATGTACGTATACGACGCGATCTAATCAAGCCGGCATAGAGGCGCCCCATGCGAAAATTACCCTTATCAAATGTTACATACTTCGGATTTTTATTGAGCTTAATCCTAAATAATGCACATCTAGATAATTTTCTAAAAATATATGAAACTTTTTACTTGTATCAAAATTCTTTCTGTTTTATATCTTCTAAATTTTACCATAGAGTTAACTAACAGTCTCACTTGCGGAATTAAGGGGTGTGGAGATCGCACGATCGCACGATTTGAGCAATTTCCTTTTTATAAAAAATCATAAGATGGTGATTGTTCACGATACACACACACAAAAATAATCAGAAGAATTACTGGGTCTAAATAAGCAAGAGAATTCTAGTAATAGAAATGGAAACAGATACATAGCTAAAATGTAAGAATGGGGGTGTACTGTCATTTAGGGGGAATTTCTATATTGGGACGGTTTTTCCAAGGGGGGTTGGGTTGGACCCGGGTTAATTCTTCGTAAGGGGAAATTCTATTCCAGGCCCATCTTTCCGGGGGGAATGTCTATCCCGGGCCCGTTTTTCCGGAGGGAAAGTCTATGCGGGGGAGAATCTTATGCTTTACAAATGGAAATCTTCAATTCAAAATACCCAGTCTAAGCTTCGATGATTCTGGCTGTATGAACTTCGTAATATTAGGGGTGGGTCCAGGAAATGCGGTTACAGGGAGGGGGCGCCACATTATGAGGCAGGGGGTCTGGGGGCCGCCTTGAGGCCCACAGTGGATCCAGAGCAAAGCGCTGGTGGAGTTCAGCGGGGCGAAGCCCCTGGAAGCTCCGGGATTTTACAGGGCTTGAAATATGTCTTCTATTTAGTCATTTGTGAAATTAATAAAATGACTCAAATTTTATGGGTTTTAGAACAAAATTAAGTTCTCCCAATAAAGTAATGCAAGAAATCAAAAGATTTTGTCATTTATTTCTCCGGGAGTGGAAGAAATTATTGCTTCTTTTATCGTTTAGTACATTTTTCTAAACAAGATACCGCGATTTACCTTAAATTTGAAAATTTTAGGGGGGGGGGTTGCACTGAATATAGGTGTATGGAAATGTATAGATCTATGTACGTGCATTTTAATAACCAATTGGGACTTCACTTCAGAGTAACACAAACTGGGACTAAAGCATGCAATTCCTAACACTAAAAACTGGTCTGAATCCCCCCCCCCCCCCACTCGCTTATATACCCTACAAAATTTACCTGCAATATTACATAGTATTTACTAATGTCAATTATTATAAGTTCTTTTCATTAAAAACATGGAATTTACAAATGGATGAAAAATACAAATTTCACTACATAGACTTAGGTGTACAAGTGGTTTTCGTCAAGTTTCCGCACTCATTTTTCATCTTGATAGCTTTCTCCCTGCAAAAACTTGGTGTGTCCTGCTGAAACTTGATATATCTACGTTGTTTTCAAGTAGTTTCCGCAACGACAATTTGCTGAAAGCTGATCAAGTTTGCGCAAATTTCGGTTTGCAGAAACTGTTCTGTTTTAGTATGCACATTGCTATACTGATAGTCTACCGCAAAGTTTTGATAAGTTTCCGCAATATTTTAGTTCTGTATCAGTTTGTACAATATGGTGTATACCAATTTTCAGCTTTGTGGAAACTTACTGAGACTTTATCATCGCCATGTAATTATAATAGGATGTTTGTGTTGCAATCAATATATAGAATTTTTAAAAAGATAACTGAAAACACTCGGACTAAATGCAAAGACAGCCTGTTACATGTATATTATAATTTACGGAATGTGTTTTACCCCTTTCGTTGTTAGTCTCACCCCCTCCCTTTGGAGGGATGGTGGTGGTGGTGGTGTCCATTTGTACTAATGAAGTATCACCTATAAGGTGTCAGTATATTCTGGTAGATTATTGCAATATACATCAGTGGCGGATTTAGAGGGGGCGTAGGCGGAGAAATAAATGACAAAATCTTTTAATTTTTTTTAATTACTTTATTGGGAGAACTTAATATTTCCCCCCCAAAAAACCTTAAAATTTGGGTCATTTTATTAATTTCACCTTATTAAATTGATAGAAAATACATGTAGTACAAATGACTAAATAGGAGAAATATTTCAAGCCCCATTAAATTTGTAAAACCCAGGAGTTTCCGGGGGCTTCGCCCCCTGGGCCCCAACCAGGGCTTCGCCATGGACCCACTGCCTCATAAAGTGGCGCCCCGTAACCACAATTCCTGGATCCGCCCCTGTACATGTAGATATGAGGAGATACTGTCTGTATAAGTTGATAGCTCATCAAACGCACCTCCTGCGATGTGAAAGTGAAAATAGCTGCAATCCTCGCCGGCGGAATTATGGTAAGGTTCAATTTCAGCAACTATTTGCGATAATGTGCTCCACGAAGATTTCCTTAAAGATTACAATTATTCTAAATGAACCCTGTGCTTCCTAATCCCCGTAATGTAGTTCTTGTTCATCAGTGGCGGATCGAGAGGGTTGTAGTCACTCCACTTTACTTCCATAGTTTTAAACAAAACTGGTCATTTTACCAGTTTGCGATATTCACCCATCTTTGGGGCCGGGGCGGAATAGGCACAAACTTGGGTCGCAATCCGCTCATCCTTTAAACAATTCCTGGATGCGCCCTTGCCCACAGGCACCTTAAATATGGATATTACTACCCCCCCCCCTCAACTTTTTTTCATATTTTTTTTTATGGGAATAATTTCTCTGAAGTGTATGAATTCGTAGTCTATTTCATCCCTCTTCGATTCATGTAATCGTTTCACGTTTTTTTTTTGTAAGCTTTAGAGATTGTCCTTCTACCGGTATAGAGATTGGCCTTCTACCGGTATAATAAAATTCATTTTATTATATACCAGTAGAAGGCCAATCTCTAAATACATGTATCCATACTTCCGGTGCCTGTGCCCTTGCCCGTGGAGAACAATACGTAAAGTGCACTTGTAAATATATTACCATTTTGTCTGTAATGATATTTCAGGGCCGTAAATTAACCTTCAATTTGGAGGAGGCAGGAAATTAGGCGGGGGTCTGGGGGCCGACGAGGCCCCCAGACGCTGAGCACATTTTGTGCACACTAAACACGTTTCGTGCAAAATCCTTGATTCTAGGGCCTTCTAAGATGTTACTTGACTAACTCATTCTAAAAGAAAGATTTGGAATGCTTTTTAAGGGAGGTATCATGTTCTTAGTTATTGGAAACAACATAAATTCTAATGAACTTTAAATTTTAATTTTTTTTGGCTCAAAAGTTGGAGGAGGCAGCTGCCTCCTCCGCCTCCATGTAATTTACGGCCCTGTATTTACGGGTGTATTCAATACCACCTCCTAATAAAAACACGGGGGTGGGGGGGGGGGGTGGTATCGTATAGACTCTCATTATTATCATTACAAACAAAATTACCGGTTCCTGTGATTAGACAAATATTGATTTATATTCACAAAATAAAAATTAAATCAAAATCGGAACCAGGAAAGCTTAATTGATTCCCAACTACATGGAAATGGACATAAGATTTTAATAGTGATATTGTTTAGCTACAGTTCATAATGCATAAGATATGATTGCAAAAGTCTATCTGTTAGTTGGATAATATCTTGTATACAATATAAGAATTTCATAAGTTAACATCAGGGACCTATATACTAACTAGTATATAGGTCCCTGTTAACATCAACACTGTTCCAAGTATCTGATTTAAATCATTACTTCTTTTTACTGGCTAACAATTTATATTTCTATTAATTTGTCTTGAAAATGAAAAATCCATCGTACCACTGGACTTGTTTATAAAATGAAATTGATCCAACTTTGCCCCAAAATCACAGATTAAACAGTGGCGGATCTAGACCTCACTGTGTGTGTGTGGAGGGGGGGGGGGGGGGCTTTTTTGGTCAAGCAAAGGAGATATGGTTTTGGTATTAAATGTTAATGAGAATTGAAACATCCATACTTCTTCATTATACTAGCCCGAATATTTAGAAATAATTGTCAAAGTGCACAAATGATCTTACAAAGATTTGGCCTAAAAGCAAAATATGCTTGACCTGGACCATTTAAATTGGCTTTAAAAGTGTTTCAGGTGTTTTCCCCCAAAAAGTCACTAAAATGATTTTAAAAGATTTGAGATGACCTTATAGAAATTAACAAATTTTGCACTAATCAAAATTTATAATCCATAGTTTTGAAATGTTTGAGTGGAGTATGAATGGTTGGTATGAGTGATTATATATCAATTGTACATCTTACCTTTAAAAGTATATATTATGATGCACTTAATTTCTATTTGTACAAATAAATTAAAAAAAATTAAGCCTAAAAAAAATAATTTTAAAAAATTATTATAATCCGAGGATTAATGTGCATTAAATTATACTTTGTTGTACA
Organism: Ostrea edulis; assembly: GCF_947568905.1. NCBI lineage: Eukaryota > Metazoa > Mollusca > Bivalvia > Ostreida > Ostreidae > Ostrea > Ostrea edulis. Next base: position 20,845,621 of record NC_079172.1, on the reverse strand, counting down.
ATATGAAAAAGGTACAAATTAAACAAATAATAGAAAGAGATTACATATCTTAATGGTAGTATAAGTTAACCACATTCACTAACTGCAAAATTGTAGCTCTCTGAGAAAATATTGGGACAGATCTGTACCAATTAATATTTTCTCAGAGAGCTACAGTTCTGCAGCTATTGCATTCACATGATTATGAATTTCACAATATTTCATATGAATTTAAACGTAAAAATTAAAATGTATCCTTTGTCTTTGTATTGGGTGATGTATATTGCAACATAATTTTCAATGTTCATGCTGAGAATTGCTTTGCCATTATTTTCCAAATATCACCATATAAGCCTACAATATTACATATTATGTATCAAATGAATTATTTATAATATTGACTGAAATAGCATGATATGTTGATCATGATATGAAATGCTTATAAAAGTATTAGATGGCAAATTACAACCTCACAAAGTCATTCACCCAGTAATTGTAGATAAGGAACAATGAGAAACAAAGTCAGGGGCTTGCTGAGCTGTAAAGAACATCCCATGTGTATTATACACAAAGGGATTAGTTGGGGTAAAATTCACCAGACAAAACCTGGGTACAGATATAAAAAAAAAATGGACAAAATGACCATGCAAGGACAAAGTCAATATTAGAAGTTTATTAAAGCATAATAACAAAATGTCACAGGACATAATACTGATTTTTATATAAATTCAGGGGGGAAATCTGTTCCTTTTGTAAAGTTTACAAAAATGCATGTGTAAAATATATGTTATATTTTTATGAGATTGTTTTTCAATTTTATACTATAGATTTTGATAATTATTATTAAATGCTTATTCCTTTTATCATATCTATTGCAAAATATGAATTAAAATAGGATTTTCTTTTACTGATATAGAATACTAATAGGCTTTGTAATCATTGGGTTTACAAATTGCTACACAAGATCTGACATTTTTCACATAGCTTCTGCGTGCATGCATGTCATTTGATTCCATATCAACATATCAATTAATAAGCAAGATTCAAAATGTGAAATTACTTTGAAAAAAAAAAAACACAACAAAAAACTTGATGACTGATAATCTATAATATGCATGATAGTTCAAATTTTCTTATGAATATATATGTATATCAAATGATATGTCAGAACAATCAATTTGCTATTATTGTACGTACATGTATATGCTTTCATAATTTTGCTGTTGTGTGATAATGAAATATTGTCAAATTAAAAAAAAATGTGAAATTACAATTTATTGTCCTTAGGTTTGTAATCAAGAATGAAGGAGTAAATGATAACCTAGTGGTGGATCCAGAGGGGGTGCTGGTTCAGGAAATTTTGCTAAAATAAAGTAAAAATAACACATTTTGAGGGTGGACCCCCCTCCCTTGATAACCAAAATTAATGGTAAAATTCCCCTCTCTCAAAAATTCCTGGATCCATCCCTGTAAGCATTAGACAATCATTAATTTGTCATTCCATTATTCATAATTTCTTCATTGGACACATGGAGGCCAACTCTCACATGTGTGTATATAGACATAATTCCAATTATTTTGAAAATAAAGAGGTCAAAGTACCAATTGAATTCAATATAAAATATATAAAGAATATCTTATCATGGATATAAAGATTAAAACATTTCAATCATGTTAATTAATAGATTTTTAGGTCAATTGATTCTCTCATGTGACCTATTGCTAGTGGTCAGCTTCTGTTGTGACAGTAAACAAAACATCAAGCTTGAAAATATCATGATTCCTAGGGTAGAAATTCTGACTCCAGGAGGAACCAAACTTGATATATAGTGTTTATGTGTAAAACATTTAAATTTAGATAACATCTTCCTTAATGCTATTGATACTTTTAGGTAAAGAAGGAACAGGTAATTGTAAATTTCATGACCTCTATCAGTGATAATAATAATAAAATTTATATACATGCAGCCTTATATAAAACAGTTTATTACTCTAAGGTGCTTTACACAATCTGATTAAAATAAGATCTTTGATCCGCTCCGTTATTGTTATGTCGTTTCAATAAGATCTTTGATCCGCTCCGTTATTGTTATGGAGAGGATCAAAGATCTTATTTATAACAATAACGGAGCGGATCAAAGATCTTATTTTAATGAGATTGTGCTTTACAAGGGCAAGAAGAGGAATGCAACAATAAAATAGAATTAAATGACATTATGACAACTTATACATGTATCTGTAAATTAAATTATCAAAATAAAACACTAATGGCTAAAAGTTGGTTGGTTTTTTGGGTGGGTTTTTTTTGGTATTTGATAATTAAAAACACAGTTTATATATACATGTTAGAATCTAAAGGTTTTGATACTAGCTTTAAAATAGATGGAACCAAAAATGGTCATAGTAATTACATGTCTTTATGATTTAAAAGAATCCTTCTTTAATTTTGTTGACACTAGAATATTATAAATGATGGATGCATTGTCAAGAAAAACAGAAAGATGTACAAAAATTGTGACACTTGCAACTCCAGGGTTCTGATTCAAGGTCAGATCCAAATAGTGTTAAAAGTGTATATCAAGTTTATAATTGTAAAATGTTTCATCAGTATAGACGCTTTTGGGGGAATGAATTACACCTTATACATGTATTATACTTCTACTGAATATTAGAATTTAGCATATAAATGCATGCCTAGAGCAAGAAAAGTTACTGTATTATATAGATTTCATTCATATTGAGGTTAGTAATACTTTTAACTAAATAACTCAGGTATTTAGTTAAGGTCAGTGTCTTGTTGATATTTTTGATGTGTGTATGCATGTACGTGTATGTGTGCGTGTGTGTGTGAAATACAAAAAAATCCATAAAGATTTGTTTCAGAGTTTTGAGTAGTGATCAGTTTTAGCAATCATCAACAGCTAGGGTATGAATCTGTACACTCATCTTTGTTAATTTCTAAAAAGACTTAAATTGCATTTCAAAAGTAGTCAAGTGTTATGTGAAGGAGATTTGAGGAACATATGTTCCTGCTAAATGTGTGTGATCATACATTTGGGGTGTCAATGGATGGAAAATCATCTGAAGATCGAAGTTTTGAAGAAATTGAAATACTTTATTGAATATTAATCAATCTTATTTTCATTCTAAAATCATGTACTCAAAGGAATTTTCTTTCAATTACATATGTAAGTGCATTAAATTGAATTATTTTTCTATTTCTTACTTACATTTAAAACAGTTATGTTTGTCATTTTGTTTCTCAAAGTAGAAAATATTTTCATGTAGATTTTTCTTCCAAGATTATTATTCCTTAGATTTCAATTTAGAACATTCAAGTAAAAGAAAATAAGACTCTAAAAAAGGAGGTCTCCATGTGAATTGAGAGAAAGAAACGGAAATTATAAATTCTGTGGTGACATTAAATTTCATTTCATAATTTTGCCAGCTATAATAAGGTATGATATGAGATTCAGGGTGGTACATTTATGTGCATACATGTACCTTGTATCTCCAATTGAAAATTGATTGCTTTAAATCAATTTCAACATTATGAATATCCTACAAAAGTAAAACATAATGATTTTAAAGTTTAAAAAACACATTGTTTCACTCCTGAAACCTTGACCTCACATGGATATATATTGGTATTTAGTGTTGGTAGGTTTTGGTTCTTTTTGGGTGGATTTTGGATAATGTAGTGAATTTCAGTTAGTTGTAGCACAGTAACATGGAGTGAGCTTGCTTGCTTCCTGATATCTAGTCAATCACTTTTTAAGACATACATATTTTTCAAACTTGCATTGCACATATTTGTTTACATTTTTGGTAGGAGTGTTTTATATGCTCACTATATATGTCATCTTCATATATAGATGTGTAATTGTTTGCAAAAAGAGGAGACATCTAAATTCCTAATAAAAATGATAATTACATTTAAATCATAATTGTGCACTTCATGTACTTTTTACATGCAAAATCATTTCATATAATTATATGGTTTTTGTATTTTCTGTCCATATCTGTAAGTCTGTCTGTCACAAAGTCTTAAATTGTGCATTAAAATGCTTCTCCTCCTGTATGGATTATCTGATAAACTTGAAACTTTGTACAATGCTTCATTGCCATTTGCAGATGTGAACATTGTTGGGAGAGGATTTATTGTTATCCTAAAAGTTATAGTGGTTCGATCCAAGAGGGATGCGGGTGTAAATAGCTTGTGACCATTTCTCCTAGTTGCAAACATATTGCAGAGTCTTGAATTTTTATTTTTTTTTAAAAAAAATTTTTATACAATACTTCATTATCATTTAATGATGTCTAGATTTCTCTGACCCAGGAATCTAATATTTTCCTAATATCTACAGTGGATCAAAAACAAGTATTTTAAGTGTTGTTTTTTTTTTTTTTTACCCTTTATTGAATAATCTTTGTAAAATTGCATGTGCAAAAGTAAAGATGCTTTGAAAATTCAATTACAAAATTAAACATTTCACTGGTTTGTTAAGGTACTCACTACACTAAAGCTTTATGACACTATGTTACAAGATGGTGATTTAAATGTTTTGGGAAAGTATTTGTATTGATCGATTTATTCGTCTATAACACCATAGCTAAGTGGTTAATTAATAAAGCATTGGGCAAGAGAGAGAGAGAGAGAGAGAGAGAAAGAGAGAGAGAGAGAGAGAGAGAGAGAGAGAGAGAGAGAGAGAGAGAGAGAGAGAGAGCATTGGGCTGGTGAACTACAGATCTTGAGCTCAAATCCACCAGTCTTTTGTTCATGTGTTGAAATAATATTTTTGAAAATCATGTTTTTATCCAAATTTGCATTTTTTGCTGTTTTTGGCATACACACTTATTGTATATCATCAGATCTTTTTTAAAATATTAAATCTATTTGTACTGATTTGAGAAACTATTTCCCGGTGTAGTGAGCCACCTTAAATGTAAACATAAAAAGACTCCAGTCTTTGTTTACATAACACAGAATGAAGGCTAAAATATTGTTTTTATTCCTGCATCCAGAAGGTTAAAATTTTGGCTGTGAACACAGATTCAGTTATACTTTTCATGTTTAACATTTAAAAAAATGAAAACAAAATTAAAAAAAAACAAACAAAAAAAACGTAAACGTCCTGTTTGAGAATTTTTCACTTGTATGGAGACGTCACCATTGCCAGTGAAGGGCTGCAACATTTAGGTCTATGCTCGGTGCTTATGCCCCTTTGAGCAGGGGTGGATTAATATTGTGTCACACATTTAGGTAATGTCATATAACTGTAAACAATGTCTCTAGAGGATTTGGGTGTTGCTCAACCGGAAATGTAATAAATGAATGCATAAGATTGGATCATACTTCTTTTTGGACTAGAACATCCAGGACTGAACTTTCTTAGGGTCGAGATGTCTGTTAACCGTTTATTCGTATTTACCTGTCAAAGTCTTTTTGACGCTTCAGGTATAGGAGAAAGTACTTTGACTTCAGAATGAATGTGATTGTCAGAGGGAGAATGATGGACCGAAGCATGCATTTTGTAAAATGATTCTTGTGTTGTTAAATCTTCGAGAATCTTGTTGGAGATGTCTGATTCGGTTCACGAAACAACTTAGCATCATCTAGCAGTAGCAGATTTCCCCGTAAGCACTTAATTAACACTAATTTTAATATATTGTAAACAAATTGTAACTGTAAGCCAGGCTATTCCAAAATTCCACAACATATCAGAGGAACCGGTAATTTAGCCTGTACATAATGATAAGAGTAGGGGTATATACCACACCCCCCTAATAAAAGCACTGGGATTACTGAATCAGAATGACAATTGGGGTGGGGACGATAAAAGCAGAATTTTCGAATTATTTTGAAGCGAAGTTTTGAGTAAGAAATGGTGCCATTCCTTTTGGGTTATTTTTTTCATTGGGGATGGTACCATAGGGCCTACTATTATTATTACAGACAAAAATACCGGTTCCTGTGAATATTCACACCTGACGACCTGTAAAGGGTTGTAAATAGAGAATGTGAACAGCTGCATGTAAATAAGTTAGTGTTCTAACTGCATAATTTAATACCGTTCAATTTTATTCTAATATTTTTGTGATAGGGTTATATGTATACAATTGAAATTGCATGGGAAAGAGTTTAGTAATGCAGAGCTCTAATATAATTTAATTTCTCATGTTGTTTAGACATTTATCCATTAACACATGTATAGGGCTACATAATTTAGGAATGTAATTACTAGATATAAAGTTAATGTCATTCCTTAGCTTGCAAGTAAATTCTTAAGAATCATGACAAACAACACTCTTTAAGATACAATTTTCTGCTTTATTACTATATTCATGGGATAAAAGTCCCCATCCTGTGTTTTATTTGGGATATTTATTCCCATTCATGCTCAAATAGGATATTCACTGCCATTTCATGTTCATTATGGGACATTTCCTCCTATGGGACATTGTATCCCATTTTGAATTTAAATATGGGAGTTAAAATCCTATGGGAGAAATTATATTTTTTCTCCCATGGGATTTTTGGTAGGAGTGAAAATCCCCCAAGTGGGATTAAAAATCCCTCCAAAATCCCATGGGATTTTTTGATTTCAGGTGAAATATCTTAAAAACTACAATAGTTACAAGTGTAAATGTTGGTGCATGTCTTGTGGACATAAAATCCCATCTTTTTTTGTAAAGGGTTTATTTGTATCCTTAATAAAAGGGTTGGTGAAACTCCGGACTTTTGTCGTGTCCAGAGTTAAATGTCGCACTGTTATACGTTAGTTTCTAAGCATATTTGGAGATCGTATTTCTAACTGTTTCATTTCAGAGTGCAAACACAATGAGGTAATGTTACATATTTATTGTATGAAATAAATATAGCACACGATTCTGTGCGCATTTGGTATGCATGTTTATAAAAGTTCAACGAAAACAGGATACGTTTCTATTTAGATAGACGCTAATGTTCCGCGAAAGTAAATAGTACGCCCGCATAACAGAGAAAGAAAGAAAGATAAAAGGCAGTATGATTATCTATCTTAATACTTTATATTATACATATAAGCTGAATGCATCTATATTAAACCACGTGTAAATCCAACGTTTGAAAGTTCCCCTTTTCAGTACTTTCATTATATGAATGATATATACATGTTGATCACGTGTATGTGGAAAACGTGTGACTGATCGGATGTTTTACGCTTCCTGTAATCTGGCAAATTCTCAAATCAGTATGAAAACTTTATTCTAAATGATGCATGCTAAAATAAGGAAAATAACAGGACTCCCCATGTCATTTGAGACAGAGCTGAGAAATAAAGGTTTATATTTGAATAGTGTGGTTGATAATCAAATGTTTTTATTTCTAATATATATCTACTAATTGCAATGAAAGACAACTCCTCATGAACACGTTGAAGTTATAACGCGCTTCATGAAGTATGATGGCGTGAAGCATCGCAATTTATATCCTCATGTATTTTCAAAAAAATTAATTGTCCCTTTATTGGAAGTACTGTCATTGAATTACGATGTCAAATAAATTACAGTGGTCTATATTATCCTGTGTACTGAAATGATGATATTCTTTCTTATATTCTATATTCAATGTAGTGCAGACAAAACCTTCTCAAATGTAGTGTGATAATCATGTTTTCCTGTGTAGTTTAATCATTATATCATCATCTGTAATGTAATAATTATTTTCGCATAAAAAAAACCTTGCATAAAAAAGACCTTGCTGGATCCAGTAAGTGCTCTACCAAGTCCCTATATTTCCTCCTCACGAAAGTATTAACAGCTGTGAAGGAGAAACTTCAAACTTACTGTGCGACTATATATGTCAGAAGTGGTGTTAATCAAATGTGGATTCTAAAAACTTCTAAAGAACTTTTAATACACTTGAAATCGGAAAACTTACTCTGACTGCCTGATCAAGATATAGGGCTCACGGCGGGTGTGACCGGTCGACAGTGGATTCTTACTCCTCCTAAGCACCTGATTCCACCTCTGGTATTTCCAGGGGTACGTGTTTGGTCAGCTATCTATTTTGTATTGCTTATCGGTGTTATGAAATTGATCACTGTTTGTTATCTTCACCTTTCATCTAATGTTATGATAATATTCTCATGTGTAGTGTAATAATACGATTCTGGCAGTCTCCTGGATTTCCCTTTGGCGCGGGCTGTGCTCCTTTATTTGCTGACCTCTTTTCATATTCTTACAAGGCAGAATTTATTCAAATATCTCAGCATGAGAAGAACAAATCTCTCTCTGTGGCCTTCAACGTGACATTTAGATATATCGAAGACGTTTTATCTATTTACAATAATCATTTTCATTCATATGTTGATTCGATATATCCCAGTGAACGTGAAATAAAAAGGCACCATAGAGTCTTTCACATCTCTTCCTTATCACATATTTTATTGAACACAGATGTTGACGGCAAGTTGATTACAAGTTGATTACTGAACTTTTCGAAAATTTTGATTTTAAGTTCCACTTTGACAGCAAGTTTTCAAAAATGAAAATTCTAAAATGTTGTCCATTTATACAAGCAAAGTCCTTCAACACGAATAAGAGACACACATTTGAAACTAACCTGAAAGAGAATAACCATTGCTCATAGAGAGACCTCTATAAACCGATGAAAATGCTGAGAATTGGTAAGCAAATAAGTCAATGTAAAATGTAGGTCTGGATCTCCTATCAAACACAAACAACAAATTCTTAACTCATTTACGAGTCCCTTTTTGCAGATGAGCGTTGAGTAGAAATTATTTGTCCTGGAATATGCACTTATCAGTTTCTTAACAGCTCGCTAAACATACATGCAGCAAGAAGTTGTGAATTACAATTCATACTATTCACAACTATACTATGAGCATTGACAAAATCCACCATGACTGTGTTAATATATAACTAATATTACATGTATAAATACGACAGCACTTGAACAGCGTCTTTCTAAATTCTAAAATAGAATAATAAGAATAGCTCGAATCAAAAGTTACACAGTTGAATTCATTTAATATTCAAACTACACTCGGTAGACCGACGTAACAGGCAATCTTGTTAAAGGTTTGTCTTATACAAGTAGCTTTTTATCCAAATTTAATTCTGATCAATGGAAGAAATTTGAATGAAATATTTTGTTGAACGTTGTGATAGAAGAGTTTGTCGTTTTAATACATTCAATATTCTGTCAATAACAAGCTGAAATGATGAACTGGTCATATCCAGCATTCATTCTTTTTGGAAAGACAATTGCCTACGTTTTACCTATTAGTCCTCTGTTTATAATGTATTTGTCTCTACATGGATCGTGAGAGGCTGTGCAATTAATCAATGTTATATTGCAGATAGGATCAGGATTTTTTTAATTTCGGAATACCAATACTATAATAAATGATATGACATCCTCTAAGAAACGCTCCAAAATAAAATCGTATAGTATGGTATCATATTGCGAACTTTCCACTGTGTAATACAACAGGTGCCTCTTTGCCTTGTTTACAAATCAATTTTCATTAGCGTAATTACGTTCTACATGTAGGAGTTAATTTTCAAATATCACTATGACAAAAGTTATTAAAATTTCCAAGCAACATGTTCAAAATATTGAGTAGGTGATATCTTACGTATTCACCATGTGTCCTTGGGATTTTTCAATTTATATATATAAAAAATGGGGGTATTCACACAAACGTATTCATTAGTGGTATACAACTCACATTTGTTAACCAGTTTAAGAAAACGTGAAACCAGCATGTACTGTAATCAACGTTGTGGTGCAGTTTTGCTATATGGTAAGAAACAATTCAATTCAAATTAATTTAATAAACTTTCCGAAGTAAATTCCCGTGTATGTATTTACTGACAATATTGCTTGATATGAAAGTATTTGAAGGATTAATATTATCCAATCTGAATTTCACGAAAAAGTCTCAAGTTGAAACTTGGACTTAAGCTTGAGATTTTACTCAAATTCTGACTGCTCAAATATTTAGGAAACTCATACGTAAGTCTGAGTTGTTTTTGTTTTAGAAATCCAAGCCACATATATTGGATAGCATGTTAATGACCTTTTTACAAAATGGTGAAACCTTTGCAAATAACGAAAACATAGATTTCAGTTCCCATAAAACTTTACAATTCTATGATTAGATTATTAATATTCTGATTCATTCAAAAGACACCATACAATAATCAAACAAGCAAATTGCGGAAAATGAGAACCGCTATATTTATGTTCTCCCTCCCGGAATTTATAGAGGATGGTTAAATTCCTGCATTCTTTGTTACATACACTCATTTAACAACATATAAAAATATATAAAAACGTCTAAGTTAGAATGTGATCCAACAATACCAAATCTCTTTAAACGATTGTGTGGGTGTGATGTTTGTATCTTCAGAAAAACGAACGTATGTGCAAAATCTGAGCAGGTGTATTTAACTATGAACATGAATAATATTATCTGATATCGTTTCAGGATTAATTTGCGTCATCATTGAAGTCGTGACGTCACATCACTTACTGTGGCCATTTCCACCAGGCAGACATTATAACTTCTCACCCATAAACGCAGCCAACATTACAGAGAAAACAGTAGTTGATAATTTGAAACGGAATGTCTATCTCTTTCGAAACGCAACAGCAACATTAAAATAACAGTACGTAAGTAACTTCAAGGGGTATTTATATTCTAAACATTGGTTTAGATAAACAAAAAGAATCATGTTTTAATCACCTCTTGCACATATAACCTAGTCTAATATGAGTTTTATTGTTTGTTGTTGAAGGTTGCAAGCGAGAATTTTTCAGTCATGTACAGATTTATTTGGTACAATATTTAAAAAAAATCTGCTGGTTCATAAAAACTATTAAATGTAAGATATATTAAAAAACTTCTTTGTTTAAGAAAATTATTTCAGTTAGTTGGATTAGAAATTTAGACTCAAGTCTATCATCAGGTTATGATCTAGTGGCCATAGAATCCTAGATCTCCGATGTGTCAAGGCGTCCATGTTTACCGTACTTTTAGTTTTGTGTTCTTCCTGGGAATGGCGAGGTTGATCTTCAATTTAATACTTTTCCCCCATAATAAAGTATGTAATTGACTTGCGAAACATTGATATAATTGATAATAGTACAATACTGATAAGACTATCTAAACATTCGTAGGGCACATCTACCCTTTCCCCTGCCTTTCCTTGGGTAGTACTTTTGGTGTATTGTAATATCTATACTCTGCATAAAGTAAAAGGAATATGAACAACACCCTGTATTAAATTTATTTTAAGGAAGTGTTTCTGTCTGCAGTACTTGATCTATTTTTATTTTATAGATACCACCAAGCGGAAAAAGAATAACGAACAGACATGTATTGAAGTACTTATCAACAAAGACTATAGCAGAACTGTCTGAAGCCACATCGTTCAACTGTACGGTAATTCTCTTTCTGTTAAAATTAAAGCAAATTTACTGTACGATATTATAATATATATACTATACTATCCTATATATATATATATATATATATATATATATATATATATATATACTATTTTAACATTACAGGAAATTAATACGACCTTTGTAGAGACATACCAAAGTTTCTCTACTATATATTCGTGTCTTGAACTCGTGGAGAAAGATGAGAAAAAATTCGGTCACAGTGAATTATCAAAGTATATTACAGGGGCACAAAAAACATTATCTGACGTTCAATTTGACTTACATACCACACTGCACACATGGGGGATTGGTCTAGAAAAGAGCCAATATGACTGCGTGAAAATCTCTTGTAGAATTCTGGAATTAAACGATGATCACTGTACAAAGTTGAACAGAAGAATGGCGAACCGTCAGATCAGAAGTTACAGGGATTATATCATCATAAATCAGTCATTAGCGTATGTCAAAAGGTTGTTTGAACAATAGCAACTTAATTGAAAGAACAAATAATTAACAGTATGGATGAGGGTATCATGAAATTGTTTTACATTTTGTTTGATAGAAATGTTTTATGGTTGTTTTTTTTTTAATATTTTTGATCAAGTTTTATGAATCCAGTTGAATATGCTCAACTGTAAATATCAGGGATATGGTTATATATATTCACTATTGATTTGTATGTCAGCCCTTCAGTACAACCTTTATATACATTTACTGGTCAGGCGTGTTTTATGAAGTTATTTAAGCAGTCATGTAGTATATTGCAGACACTACCTAAATTATATAGTATAGCTTAAAATTGTATTGTTTTGATCTTTTGTTTAGTTTCCAGCGTTTTTGTTCTGAAGAAGGGATGGATTGTTCCGAAAATTTGCCATTTTTCATTGTTCGAGTCGTTGGGTCATTTTAGAGCTATACACTCTATGTACAGGCAATGTCTCCCTTAACCTTGTATCTGCATAGCCTTTGTAAACCTGACATTTTTGTATATTTGAGTGTTGATTTTTCATCACGAAAAAGGAATTACTATATTCCAGATTTGTGTGTTTTTATTTTCGTTGGTAGTGGTTGTGATAGACATTGTTGTTATATATTATTATATGTTTATGCCAGATTATGAGAAAGATGTGAACTACTGAGTATTGTAGGAACATATCACATTTAGGTATTTTTTACCCGTGTATACTTTTACTCATTTGAATAAAATATCTTTGCAAAGTTTGGTTTTACTTATTGTTGGTGATGATAACAAAAATGAACTCCCGATGGACATAAATGAAACACGAGTTGTTTCTCAAACGGGAATACCCGTGGTTTACTTGTGTTCACATTAGGATAAGGATAATCATACAGAAATACTGAACGCTCGACATTTAATAGTAAGAATCACAGGTCTTTTGGATATGACCTAAAACACGGAGGTCCCGTCGAGGATTTTTCATTCATATTGAGACGTCACCAGCTGTTTTTATACACCCATCATTAGACGAGACGTATTATGTTATGGCGCTGTCCGTGCGTCCGTCCGGCTGGCTGGCTGTTCGTCCGTCCCGGATCATGTTTTTCGGAGGGTTTTTCCCGTAACGGATGCATGTTCAACTTTGAAATTTGGTCATAATATCTCCCTCAATAATTGTAAGAGTGAGTTTGCTTTTCAGCTGGATAGGTCCATCCTTGACCTACTTTATGGTTAGAAGTAGGTTAAACAGTTTTCCGGACTTTTTTTTCGTTACAGATAAAGATATTACCCTGAAATTTAGATATAAGCTTGTTTTCAGAAGAATACAAGTTCAGTTTGCAATTCACGGTCGCTCCGTGACCTGCATTAGGACTAAAAGTAGGTCAAACAGTTTTTCAGACCTTTATTCATTACGGATACACATATTGCCCTGATATTTAATCATAGGCTTCCTCTTAGAGGAATACAAGTTCAGTTTGCATTTCAGCTTGATTGGTCCATCCTTGACTTACTTTTTGGAAAAAATTGGTCAAACAGTTTTCCAGGCTTTTTTCATAAAGGATACAGATATTGTCCTAATATTTAGTCAAAGGCTTCATCTCAGAGGTATACAAGTTCAGTTTGCATTTCAGCTGGATTGGTCCATCCTTGACCTACTTTTTGGACTAAAAATAAGTCAGACAGTTTTCCAGGCTTTTTTTTCATTATGGATGCGAGTATTGCTCTGATATTTAGTAAACGGCTTCCTCTCAGAGGAAGACAAATGCAGTTAACATTTCAGCTGGATTGTCGCACTATGACCTACAATACTTTAGGGGTATCAAGTAGATCAGATAGTTTTCCAGCTTTTTTGGGGGGTATGGTCACAGGTATTGCTCTGAAATTTAGTCATTTCAGAGAAATCCATAATTAATTTACATTTCAACTTAATTGGTGCATCATGACCTACTTTAGGGCTAAAAGTAGATCAAATGGTTCCTGGACTTTTTATCATCATAGATAGATATTGCACTGACATGTTGTTTCAACCTCACTCTCAGAGAAATACATAATCAGCTCACATGTCAGATGGATTGGTGCACCATGATCCACTTTAAGGCTTTTCTATTCAGAATGTGTGTTGTATCAATTCAAAGTGGACAATATGCTTCCAGGTTGAATTTCACTGTCCGACGGGCGTATATTGTACCATTTGCGGTACTCTTGTTAAGGTAATATTTTACAGATTCATGATTACCACTTCTAAATGCCGAGCATTTGGTAAATGAGTAATGGCTACATAAACCTATATTGATGTCTTAGGTTTCGCGCCGACATGGCCTGAATGGGCCTCGACCTCACGACCTCCCGTTTATAAAACAAACGGTATATCACTGACCTACCGCGACCGGTGAGTTCATTCGGGTATAATAAATCAATATATGAATGGAAATTAGATAATGTAAATAACTAAAACGTCGCCGATCCAAGTAAACAACTTTAACTTCTAATGTCATTATTGTGAGGAATGGTGGTGCAAAGTGTTGAAAAGTAGTAAGTTTTGGTGATGTTTATTTTGGAAAGGTTTCATAATTTCAAATGTACATGTACTAAAAGTTTGCTGGAATTGAGAATCCACATTATGGCACAGTATGTCTGAAATTTCTGTATCAAGGCAGTCAATATTTTTCTGAAGAGTAAAGATGGGAGCTTGGTAGAACATTAAGTGGTTCCTGCAAAGTGCCTTTGTAAGGCTTTTAATGAAGTTTTGGGATCCAGTAAAGATACTGCAACTAATTCGTCTCATTTCTCATGGATATGATATTACATATGATTCACTTTGAAACTTTCACTCGTAGAAAGGGTAACAGAAAATAACTTAGATTACTAAATATTGAAATTAAGTTTTTCAGTACAAGTTTGTCTACAATACAAATTGTAACAAGCATTCTGAAAGTATTGCAGAAGCAATATAAGTCCCCTACCGGCGCCCCATTAATTGACGACTGCACTTAATATTTGAGGAAATATACGTTTGATATTGTTTGACCTTGAACTGTGACCCTATACATTGGTACCAAGTCACCATGTTTATCGGCGTCGAACCAATTTAATGTTTTGCTATTCATACACTTCAAACATGTAGTTTTTATCAGGGATGAATATTCTGCAGAAAATATGTAGGGGAAATATTAAATAATCGTGTAAATGGGCACAAAACAACACACCGATATAACATTCATTTATGTATGTTAAATACTCGCGTAATTAACATATTTCTTATGTATTTTCATTCATGGTATACATGTATTACTTTTGTGATTAATGAGCTTGAAATGTCAAACCAATGAAGTATTCTCTTTTTTCAAAATCAGCAATCGAGTCTCGTCGGCTGCCTCTATTCAGACGTCCTACTTATAACGCATTTCTATCGGAACACAATCCTGATCCCAATGAATAAAAAACGTAAAATTTGACAATCAATTTCTTTAAAACTTGTCCATCAAACATTACGAAATTCGAACCTGATCTGTAGTTTGCCACTCTAAAACTACGCAAGTTTAAAATGAATCTACACAAGTACTAGAAAACCAAATGAAAATTGAACAGACTGACAGATGGACAAGAAATCTAATATAGTCCCCCTTCGGATTTACAAACCTGTAGGGCACTAATAATAGGCCTTAAAGCAAAGACAACGTTGTTACAAGCTTTGTCAGCTAAGAACCAATACATATTCTTCCTATAACATATCTAATTATTTCATCACTTCCGGTTTCCTAAACAAAGAGAGAGCAAGATAAACGCTATTCACTTTTGTTTTTATCCTGTCTAACACGAGGCAACCGGAAGTGTATAACATGGCCAGTATGAAATATATTTTTACAAAGCACAGGGGGAGATGAGGGTCGAACCCTCGGTGTCCCATCTATATGACACAGTCATTACCAATGTAATAAGATGTTTAATTGAGAAAACACTCAATTTACCTGGTCGAGATATAAGGCTCATAGCGGGTGTGACAGGTCAACAGGTATGCTTACTCCTAGTCACATGATCCCACCTTAGGTATGTCCAGGTGTCCATGTTTGCCCAATTTTTAATTTTGTATTCCTTGAACGAGCTATGAAATTGATCACTGTTCGTTATCTACACCTTTTCATTAGATCCAAAATCTAAAAACGCTGTTAACCACCGAAGAGATATTCTTGTTGGATTCTGCGCAGACATACTCTGAAGTGATATTAAAAAGATGCTGGAGCTCCTCAACATCCGGTCGTCCAACACTGTTGGAATTTCAATGGGGACGATTGTGCTCGTTTATCAGTTGACTTGTTTTTGCATTCTCATGAAGCAGAATTTATTTAAAAGCGTCTACACTCTTCTTGTGGCCTGGAGCTAGAAATTTTGATGCAAGGTGAAGATAACGAACAGTGATCAATCTCATAACTCCTACAAGCAATACAAAATAGATAGTTGGGCAAACACGGACCCCTGGACACACATAAAATCTAAACAATCAATAAAGGTGGTGTTTTTGAACAATATCGGATAGTACCCGATTCAGATGCACAGACTTTTTCATGAACACATGTTGTTTATTGAAGTGTTCGTATGTACGAGTTTTACTGGCCAATATTGTTTCGAGTAAGAAGTGTAAAAGCTTTGTTTGGACACTATTCGTTAAGGAAAGCACTTTAGTTTCGACAAAAATTACCCTTATTTCATGCCACGATTCAGCGAAAACCAACGTAATCGTGGTGTTGGGATGCTTCAAGTGGGAATGGCACAAAATATCTTAGTATTTGATTAAAGAAAAGCTAACAGATGGAGAAGAAATCTAACATAGCCCCCCCTTCGGATTTACAAACCTGTAGGGAACTAATAATAGGCCTTAAAGCAAAGACAACGTTGTTACAAGCTTTGTCAGCTAAAAACCAATACATATTCTTCCTGTAACATATCTAATTATTTCATCACTTCCAGTTTCCTAAACAAAGAGAGAGGAAGACAAACGCCATTCACCTTTGTTTTTAAACTGTCTAACACGAGACAACTGGAAGTGCATGCAACGGCCAGAATGAAATTTATTTTTACAATGCGCAGGGGGAGACGAGGGTCGATACATCGGTGTCCCATATATATGACATAGTCTTTACCAATGTAATAAGATGTTTAATTGATAAAAAAGGGTGGGGGTGTTCACAATTCTCGATTTAATAGCAAGATGATTATATCTTTAAATTATTTGTTATAACTCTTATGTAACATTGATAGAGTTTTCACTGGACAAATTAAAACAATATCATATTGTAGAGAATCATAATCTTTAACACAATACCCTCACAAGGTTTGTCAACCCATTATATATGTGTGGCCACAGATTCCACTTGATCAGACATTTATTCAGACCAAATTTTCCCTCTTTGTACCTTAATATTTATTACAATAATTTTTACAAGCGTTCATCAAATTTAAATTTAATTTATTCTGTTATCAAATAGCATAGATCAATTAGCGTTATTGTTACGATGAAATACCCTCCCGCCAAATGTCAATTAGTATATTAACCAGCATACATGTGGAATGAGATTTCAGACATAAAACATATCCGGCTTATGTGATTATTGTTTTGCTATATGAGAGGATGTTGAATTACATGTAGATGACCTCTCATTATGACAATTTTGACTTGTTCAAGCAATCACAAAAAATAACCTAAGAAGATTTTTCATTATCATTAGTATCCCTTGCCTTAAAACATTCCCCCTAATGTTGATCAGTAGTCCTTATTACAAAATGGAAGTGAGGACACACGAATTTCTTAAAAGTAAACTTTGAGCAATTGAAAGAATTATTCAGCTGATTCAATATCTTAACGATTTAGGAGTTCCAGCACATTTTATGTTAAGGTGGTAATACTTATCGCGACATAATCGGAGAAGAAAGGATTTTCCGTATCCTACAGGATAAAAATTGTGAGAAAAACTTGCATTACAAATGAGAGAAATCGACAAATGTAATGACCTACGGAACTAGTGTCAACCGACGGAAAAATACAAGTAAAATTATTTGAAAGAAAAAATACAAGTTCTCTTTCAGAGAGGCGAGTCAAATGGCGTCTAACGAATGCAAGGTGAAGATAACGAACAGTGATCAATCTCATAACTCCTACAAGCAATACAAAATAGATAGTTGGGCAAACACGGACACCTGGACACACCAGAGGTGGGATCAGGTGCCTAGGAGGAGTAAGCATCCCCTGTTCACCGGTCACACCCGCCGTGAGCCCCATACCCTGATCAGGTAAACGGAGTTATCCCCAGTCAAAATCAGTGTGCCAAGAACGGCTTAACAATCGGTATGAAACACGTCAGACAGCATTTGACCCAATGGGAGGTTGTATTGACGAAATAGATCGTTATAACGACCATAGAATTTGCGAAATGCTTACTTCAATCGAGACTGTTGAAATCCCTGTACCATCAACTTGTTTGTCAGTAGCTTACCTCGATTTAAAAACTGACTATACCCAGAACAAGCTCTTGCATATCGAATCAGTTGAGATATATAAACACCATATGCAGGTGATAATGGAATATTGCTACATAAATGTAGGAAGTTGACGATGGAGAAGCTGAAATCATCCCGTTTGTCATACAGTTGAGTTGTCAGTTTGCCGTTAATGTCTACTTTCAATAAAATGTCATACCAATTGTTAGGCCGTTGTTTACCTACTGATTTGACTGCGGATTACTCAATTTACTTGGTCGAGATATAAGGCTCATAGCGGGTGTGACAGGTCGACAGGTATGCTTACTGCTAGTTACTTGATCCCACCTTAGGTATGTCCAGGTGCCCGTGTTTGCCCAACTGTTAATTTTGTATTCCTTGAAGGAGCTATGAAATTGATCACTGTTCGTTATCTACACCTTTTCATTAGAGCCAAGATTTAACAACGTTGTTAACCACCCAAGATATATTCTTGTTGAACATCAATCCGATTCTACGCAGATGTACTCTGAAGTTGATATTGAAAAGATGCTGAAGCTCCTCAATATCTACATAGTTTGGGTAATCCGGTCGTCCAACACTGTTGGAATTTCAATGGAGAGGATTGTGTTCGTTTATCAGTAGACTTGTTTTTGCATTCTCATTAAACAGAATTGATTTAAAATCGTCTACACTCTTGCTGTGTCCTGGAGCTAGACATTTAGATACATAGACGACGTTTTGTCTACTAACAATGCTCATTCTCATTCAAGTGTCGGTTCTTATATTTTCCCACTTTTCGTTAGTAATAGCGGGAAAATGTTGTATTGACGGTACAGTATATTGTACAGGTAGAATGGAATGATCCATTATTAGTCAATAGAATGTGGATTAGAAAAAACAGGTTTTCGAGCTGCAATTCAGCTATTCACGTCTAGCCGCCGTTCACCACAAGATAGACGAATCTTAATGTACAATTAAATCTTATGTTTTCATTCATGCCATGCTAAGGTTAAAAATTTCCAAATAAGTTGTGGGGTTCGTTCACAACCCCCTGCATCCAGTGGAACTTGACAACAGATACAGATTTTCTAGAGTTTTTAGCGATTTTCGTTGTGTTTTTTCTAGTTTTGTCCTGGCCGGCCCTGATGTTATATAGAGGGGATTTGAGGTATATTTAAAAATGATTGTTATTTATGTATTGTTCATATTCTGTATATGGAGTTGGAAGGTTACCTTAGTTTTTGTATATGGGGAAAAACGACTTGTTTTTCTGCGAATTCTGTAATGTGTATTTAAAATACAATAAATCACGGGCGTCCAGCAATCACGGCTGGCTGTCACGCAATGTATGTTAGAATTATGTTTTCGTGTTAAAATTGAAGTATAGTTAATACGATATATTTCAGTGAACTTGAAATAAAAGACACCATAGACTTTTCATATCTGAGTATTTTATTGAGCGTAGATGTTAACGGCAAACTAACTACTCAACTTTGTCGCAAACGGGATGACTTCAGTTTCTCAATTGTCAATTTACCATATTTATGTAGCAATATTCCATTATCACCTGCATATCGTATTTATGTCTCAATTGATTCGATACCCAAGAGCTTGTCCTGCGTATGATAAGGGTTTTTGTTATCGAGGCAAGCTACTGACAAATATGTTGATGTTACATGGGTTTCAACGGTCTGTTAGAGTGAGCGTATCGCAAATTCTACTTTGACGCAATGAAAGGTTGTACTGGCAAACTAGATCATTATAACGACCATGGAATTTGCAAAACACTGACTTTAAACGAGACTGTTGAAACCCCTGTAACACTAACTTCGTTGTCACTAGGCTGCGTAGGTTTCAAAACTGGTATTCTTTATAACAGTTATGAGATTGATCACTGTTCGTTATCTTTACCTTTTCTTATGGATCAAATCCCATGGGGATCCGGGTTAGAATAGGTCCTCAGTACCTCCTTGCTTGTCGTAAGAGGCGACTAAATGGGGCGGTCCTTCGTATGAGACCGCAAAAATCGAGGTCCCGTGTCACACCAAGTGTGGCACGATAAAGATCCCTCCCTGCTCAATGGCCATAATTGCCGAGCATACGCCTACATTTTTTAACCCTTCACCGGCAGTGGGTGACGTCTTCATATGAGTGAAATATTCTCGAGAGGAACGTTAAACAATATTCAATCAATCAATCCTATGGATCAAAATATCAGAGGTTTCTGATAGAACAAGTTAGAGATGGAACGCATATTGTCCGAAAAAATAATAACGAAAAACATCTTTTATGCAATTCAATTTGTATCCTAAGATTTTGAAGAAAGTTCAAAGTAGATTTGTCCAATTTGGAATACAGGGAGTTACTGTGAAGTGAAGATAAGAAACAGTGATCAGTCTCATAACTCCTATAAGCAATACAAAAAAGATACTTTGGCAAACATGGACCCCTGGACACACCAGAGGTGGGATCAGGTGCCTAGGAGGAGTAGGCATCCCCTGTTGACCGGTAACACCCGCCGTGAGCCCTATTTCCTGATCAGGTAAACGGATATTTGAAGAAAACCCAACGTATAACGATAAATTTGCGAACATCATTATCGGACATCGCGGGACATAAAATATGTATGTCCCGGACTACATTTACACTCATCCATTTTTTGGATGACTAATCACCAGGCTCTGGGATCATGAAACTATCTTAAAGTTAAGCCAAAATCTGACTTTAAATTAATATTTTAACTTAGCTAAGATTGCTTACTTAAGCAAATCTTAACTAAGATTGTCTTAACTTAAGTCTAAGTCTAGAATTTTAAATTGCTATGGCAACAAGGAACTCTTTTGCGTAGAAGCAAGAATAGGATATAAAACATAAATGTCTTATACAACATAGTCAGTGTCTAAAACGTCTAGTTTATGATCACTAATGCTGACGCAGGCACATACATATAACCCCCCCCCCCTTTTATAAAAAAGAAACTTTTTTCGTTATTACATACATGTACTGTACACACAAAGTTTGATGTATTGACCTCGTCGCCTCCCTCTTTTTAAAAGTAGTAATGAATGAAAGTGGAAATGTAAGAGTGATTTATGCGATAATTTTATTAAATTCAATGCCTTTATTTATTTTGTCGACTGTGTATCGTAGCAAAGAAGGATAACTCTAACTAATTTCAAATTCGGGCTCGGACTGCACATTATTCGTGTCCAAATGCAGACTGCAAGTAATGATTGTTTTCTTCTACCACATTGTCAACAAACTCAGTCATGTAAATGCATGTACATTTATAGTCGTAACTTTTTAGGCAAACGGTTGTACGTGTACATGCTACTTTCACGTTCACATTTACTTTACAAACTACGTTCAGGTAGTGAAACGGACAATCGGTCGGTAAATCCTGCGATATTTTGATCACATAAGAAGTTGTATTTATGTCTATATATTTGAATGCGTCCTCTCACAATTTTTCCGGGCTAGCGGTGTTACTTTTCGATTACAGGGATTTGAGTTTTTTTCCTCTAAATAAACTTTTTACGTGAATACTGTGCTTATAGAAAAGCAAATGTTTTCATTATATGATTTTAAACGTCAAGATCCTGTGATTTGGTTCTTGGTCGGGGCAGACGTCTTCAACAACGGACATCACGCTCATTTTCTCTTACTCACTTCAAAAATGCAACCAGCGCGGCCATTTTGAACGAACTTAGCGACAGTCTTAGAAAATTAACAGAGCTCTAAGACAGACTTAAAATTTACGACAAAATACCAATCTTAAGTCTAAGTGATTTTTTGTGATCCACTTTAAGACCAGTCTTAAGATTTAAGTGCAACTTTATTGATTTAAGGATATGCGGGACGATGATCACGTGATGGTTGCGAATTTAATATAAATTTAGAACCGGACGCAGCGTAGTTAAGCTTCCCGAGAAAAATCACAATACTGTAGAGACACACTATACGACGTCATAATAAAAAAAAGTACATCACGACGTTGTATCGCGGGGAAAATGTCATCATATTTTGTTGTAATTTTCTACCGCTGTCAAGTGTTTTGTGTAAATATGTTGATTGAATTCTTGTCAAATGATAATTTTCATTTTATGTCATAGTGATTACAAGTCTCTTTTTCATATATATACATTGCATATATTAAATATATGTATAGTATGCGCCACCATAATTTTGATACTATAGCCTACAATTTATAGTCACCGAAATCTCTCCTACATGCACATGCAATTTGCATCTCTAGGCATTTACCAAAAGAAAGTCAACCGTCTGTAAACAATGACTCAGTGCAAGTGTAAGATGATGATCGTTTGTTGATATTCACTATAGTAGTGTGAAACTAGAACTGGACACACATTTCTCTGAATCTTGCTTGGGAGACGTACAAACTATTCAGGTGCTTTTATAATCGATCCTTGTTTTCGAAAAATACCCCCCCCCCTTATGACGGCAATCTTTACTTTTGGTCAAATATTAACGTCCATACTAGGAACGTTTAATTTTTGCAAGCATTTTCATGTAAATCTAAGTACACTTTATCTCTGAAACTATTTCATACTCCAAATTATTTTTACTAACTTTACGAAACACTGCTATGGAAATGGTAACTAATTAAAAAAATATGACACACGTCAGAATGTATGCGAGAAGCAGACGTGTGAAAAAGAAAAAGGTGCAAAGTCACAACATGTGCGATACATAAATACTTTGAAAAATAGCATGGAGACGATCGAGTCAAGCGACACTAGCTACCATGGCCGCGGAAATGCTGTTAATCTAGGAAAGGAAGTAGTAGCTCATATTGACGTTAATTAGACCTAACCCGTGGTTTCAAAGAAGACGTATTGTTTAGAGCTAGACTAGACGTTTTGTTCGAAGCCATGTTTAATATGTACATGTATATTTAAAAAAAACTAAATTTTAATTTGTTTCCATTAACTCAATTTTTGTTCCATAATTATGAAAATTCTAAATATTTCAATAGGTTCAAAACAAATATAGTTTCGAACAATGTATTCCAAAACAGGCACGAAGAATTAGCCCCCCCCCCCTCCCCCTTGCACTCCCCTCCCCCGTCTTTGACAATGAGCTTTTTTTTTTTTTAAATTTTGTAGTGCAAATAAATTGAGACTGTCCCATCCCCCATTACTTTTAACAGTAGTTGTTCATGAAAAGAATGTAAGCTTGAAAGTTATTAATAACAAATATTTCGCCAAGCCTAACCCCAAGTGAACATATCAATGTATAACTTCAAGGACGCCTACCTCAAAATCAAGATTAGCTTCACCCCTTCATATTTCTACAGGAAGTTGGGTATATGAATAGCTTTTATTTACAGTGTTTGCAAAAAAATTCATTGACAAGTTTTTGAGCAGTGCTTCATTTAGTATCTGGACTACCCTGTTTTTGAGTACCAATTTCCACCCCAAATCCTTAAATTTTCCCAATTTCTTATTATATGGTTATGTTTAAGCATTTTATTATTATATATTTTATATTTTACATATATTCTAAAAATTATTGTAAAAGATATAGATAAAAATTCCATCAAATCATTTTTTTGAATTGAAAATCGGAATAATCTTGTAAAATTCACAACTTTCGAAAAGGGGGGTAATTCAAAGCTTATTATCTCCCTTGTATACCTAGAAAGTGGCCATGAAATTTATACACATTGTACAAGAGATCCTGATGGTGCTTCATGAAAAAAAGAAAAAATATTCATTGACGAGTTATTTTGGCCACATCGTCCCGCATGTCTTTAAGACAATCTTCAAGTTTAAGGCAATTTCATGATCCTGGAGCCAGATGTGAATATTTCCGTTTTCCATTTTTGTTAAAGAAGCAACTGTCATATAATGTCAAAAAGTCTAGTCTTTAATTTATCGTGAGGAATGATGGTGTAAAGTGTTGTAAAGTAATACATTTTGATGTTGTTGATTTGAGAAAAGCTTTGCGATTTCAAGTTTGCTAAAATATGTTTAGAACATTTTAGAAACGGTGTGTTTCAATCAAACAAACAATGATTGACAACGAATGAGAAAAATCCAAAAGTAAAATTCAAGAAATTGAAAGATAAACTTCTGGACATGCTGTGCATATCATTGAAATATAATTTGCTTTTCACCGAAATCTCAGAGGAGGGGGGATTGTGAGGAAACGCTGAGAAAATTTAATGTGTGAGGTGTTGCTGTTACAATGTACATGTAACGGGTAAAATTTCACTCGGAAATGTGCACAGAGTTGGGCGCAACCAGAGTGAAAAACCAAGACCGATTGTGGCAAGATTTTTGTATGATACTCGTTGCAGTTAGAATAGAGGCCAAAAACTTGAACGGCACACCATACGAAATCAATGAGCAGTATCCCCCTGAAATTGAAGAAAAGAGAAAACATCTGTATCCCATAATGAAAGGGGAGAGAGGGAAAAGTCAAAAGTTGTTTTGGTAAAGATAAACTCTATGGGAATGGGACACTTGTAACTGTTGACGTGAATAAAAATACATCACCCGTGAAGATCGCCAGAAAGTAAGTGAGCGACGATACAAAAGATATAAGATTTGTTTAACTTCGGAGAAGGAGTAGGATTACGCCGAGAGACAAACACAAAAATATGATCCGAAACAATTGAAGTTTTTGTCGTTAAACAATTGCGGATTAGTAAAGCGTATCCTGGACTCTGGATTTCATGATTTCCTCAATTAAAATGATCTTTTATACTTTATTGAATCAAAGACTGAATAGGTATTTTTTTTGCACTCTCTTATCTGTTACACGATGAACATAAAGTCTGGATTATTCCCCTTTGGATACACATATTCCTCTATAAATTGGATGATGTTTGATAACAATATCAATTGCTAGATTATAAAGAGCGAGATTAGTATAAGCCTCTAGGCTTGTGTCTCAATCTATGACAAGACATTGTTTCTAAACATTATTATCAAATTATTTACGAATAAATATTGTTTAAACTAGATTATAGATGTGGTATCAAATCTACCACGTGGAGTTCGTTAGAAATTGATATATAGGTGGACAACAGAAGGCATAGAGAAATGATCATGCATATTAAAGATTCTCTCTCTCTCTCTCTCTCTCTCTCTCTCTCTCTCTCTCTCTCTCTCATGTAAAGTGAGGATATTGAATAGTGATCAACCTAAAAAATCTCAACTTTGTTAAACCCTCTATCGGTTCCATTTAAAACAGATCACTACTCTGGTTTATGAAGCACTTTTCGAGATAGACAAATCTGTTGTAGAACACTTTTTCCTAATCAACGTAGTATTCAATCTGGTACCACCTCTGTGTGGAGCCTAGAGCTTATTCATTCATAGTTGGTGCTATTATCACTATGTACTGAATGCGTAGAACTACATTTACTGATGAGGAATTGATGAACTATCGTTAAATGCAGATATTTCACTCGATAATTCTTAATTACAAGATCTTATTCTATGCCTGTATAGAAAAGAGAGGAACAGATTAAAAAAAATTGTGAACATTTCGCTCTTGAAAACATTCAGCACCAAGACACATTTAATTTCATTAAAAATGTGTAGTAAACTTGCATAGAAGAGAAAGTGCAGATTTTTGTGGTTGATACGATGCTGAGCATAAGATATATCAACGTTTTATGCCACATTCGATGAATTTGTGTAATGAAGAAGGAGACCTTAACCGAGGGTTTCTTCCAATGTAGGATGGTCAGATCATGCTCTAATAAATCTAAAAAAAATGCTCAACATCCAATCATAATATGCAGCTCTTTAATCAAAGAAATTTCATATAGTTCTCGAGAGCACCACCCATATTCATCCGGCACATGGTTATAACACGTGCCTTATTTCATCCTTTAAAAGTCCATGCATAGCATTCTAATGTATGCTATTTTTTAAAAATGAAACTGAAGGTTATCCTGAGATATGACATCGGAACTTTGTACTATTTCCCACTTTGCCAATACATAGTGCATATTGCTTTACTATAACGTGCAGTCTGAGTGAAGATCATGTTTTACTTTTACGTGCACTCTGATTGAAGAGCATGCTTTAATATAACGTGCAGTCTGAGTGAAGAGCATTCTTTAATATAACGTGTAGTCTAAGTGATGAGCATGCTTTCCTATAACGTGCAGTCTGAGGGAAGTGTATGCTTTATTATAATCTGCAGTCTGAGTGAAGAGCATGCTTTACTATAACGTGCAGTCTGAGTGATGAGCATGCTTTACTATAACGTGCAGTATGAGTGAAGAGCATGCTTTAGTATAACTTGCAATCTGAGTGAAGAGCATGCTTTAATATAACGTGCAGTCTGAGTGAAGAGCATGCTTTACTATAACGTGTAGTCTGAGTGATAAGAATGCTTTACTATAACGTGCAGTCTGAATGAAGTGCATACTTTACTATAATGTACAGTCTGAGTGAAGAGCATGCTTTAATATAACGTGTAGTCTGAGTGATGAGTATGCTTTACTATAACGTGCAGTCTGAGAGAAGAGTATGCTTTAATATAACGTGCAGTCTGAGTGATGAGTATGCATTAATATAACGTACAATCTGAGTGACGAGTATGCTGTAATATAACGTGCAGTCTGAGTGATGAGTATGCTTTAATATAAAATGTGGTTTGACTAGAATGGAAAACTTATTTTAATATGCCGCACCGTCTGGGTGGAAACATGTTTTATCATGACATGCAGTTCGAGTGGAAAGCACACTTTCTTATAGGATGCAGTTCAAGCAGTGTTTTGAATGTAAAACTTATACGGTACCAATTTGGACGCACCAGATGCGCATTTCGACAAATAATGTCTCTTCAGTGATGCTCAATCGAAATTTTTGAAATCCGAAATAACAAAGAAGTTTTAGAGCTATTATAGACAAAACAGCGTGCCAAAAAAAAAAAGTGGAGTCACATTCGTCTAATGATAAGAGCTATGCACGAGGGAGATAATCCTTAATTTTGACATGAATTTCTAAATTTTATAACAACAATTAGATATACATCCGTATTTTCAAGCTAGTAACGAAGTACTTAGCTACTGGGATGTGGTTTGAATGGAGATCGTGTTTTACTATAAGATGTGATTAAGTGGATTAGTGTTTGAGTATAAGATGGGATTTAAGTGGATTAGTGTTTTACTATAAGATTGGATTTCAGTAGATTAGTAATTTACTATAAGATGTGATTTGAGTAGATTAGTGTTTGTCTGTAAGATGTGATTTGAGTAGATTAGTGTTTTACTATAAGATGTTATTTGAGTGGATTAGTGTTTGTCTGTGACATGCAATATGAGTGCATTAGTGTTTGTCTGTGACATGTAAATTTAAGTAGATTAGTGTTTGTTTGTAAGATGTGATTTGCGTGGATTAGTGTTTGTCTGTGAGATGTAATTTGAGTGGATTAGTGTTTTACTATAAGATGTGATTTGAGTGGATTAGTGTTTGTCTATGAGATGTAATTTGAGTGCATTGGTGCTTGTCTGTAAGATGTGATTTGAATGGATTAGTGTTTTGCTATAAGATGTGAATTGAGTGGATTAGTGTTTGTCTGTGACATGTAATTTGAGTGGATTAGTGTTTGTCTGTAAGATGTGATTTGCGTGGATTAGTGTTTGTCTGTGAGATGTAATTTGAGTGGATTAGTGTTTGTCTGTAAGATGTAATTTGAGTGAATTAGTGTTTGTCTGTAAGATGTGATTTGCGTGGATTAGTGTTTGTCTGTGAGATGTAATTTGAGTGGATTAGTGTTTGTCTGTAAGATGTGATTTGAGTGGATTAGTGTTTGTCTGTGAGATGTAATTTGAGTGGATTAGTGTTTGTCTGTGACATGTAATTTGAGTTGATTAGTGTTTGTCTGTAGGGTGTGATTTGAGTGGATTAGTGTAATCCGATAGTTAGGGTGAAGATAACGCACAGTGATCGATCTCACAACTCCCACAAGCAATACAAATAGATAGCGGGGCAAACACGGACCCCTGGACACACCAAAGGTGGGATCAGGTGCCTAGGAGGAGTAAGCATCCCCCGTAGACTGGTCACACCCGCCGTGAGCCCTATATCAGGTAAACCAAGTTATCTGCAATCAAAATCAGTGTGCCAAGAACGGCTTAACAATCGGTATGAAACACTTCAGACAGCATTTGACCCAATGCAAGGTTGTATTGACGAACTAGATCGTTATAACGACCATAGAATTGGCAAAATGCTGACTTCAATCGAGACTGTTGAAACCCCTGTACCATCAACTTGTTTGTCAGTAGCTTACCTCGATTTAAAAACTGACTATACGTAGAACAAGCTCTTGCATATCGAATCAGTTGAGATATATAAACACCAAATTCAGGTGATAATGGAATATTGCTACATAAATGTGGGAAGTTGACGATGGAGAAGTTGAAATCATCCCGTTTGTTATACAGTTGAGTTGTCAGTTTGCCGTTAATGTCTACTTTCAATAAGATATCTAAGTATGAAGCAGAAGTGGACGACTCTGTGGTGTCCTTCATTTTGAGCTCAGAGGGATATATCAAATCGACATATGAATGAAAGGTATTATTGTTAATAGACAAAACCTGATCGATATATCTAAATGTCGAATTGAAGGCTACAGCGAGAGATTTTTTTTTCTTCTCACGTAGAGGTTTTTGAATAAATTCTGCTTCATATGAATATAAAATCAGGTCAGCTAACAAAGGAGCACAATTCGTGCCTATGGGAATTCCAACAGACTGTTGGAAGACCTGATCACCAAACACCACGACGATATTGTCAATGAGAAACTCTAGCATATTTTTATTTCAACTTCAGAGTACTTGTGCGTGGAATCGGAGTGGTGTTTAACAAAATAGGTATCATAATGTTATTGACAAGAATTTTAAAATGTTGGTTTGATCCGAGAACCGAACTACATTCGTGGGTTGTTATTTACAAATGTTTACATATGTATGTTGATGTCTGCTTTTAGAATATTAATGCTGTCTGCTTTCAGAATATTGATATTAAGTTAAAATGGCATTTTGTTTCACAAGTTAATATCTATTAGAACGTTTATCGCCCCCTTATTTATTTAGGCATGTTTTTGTCATCAAGATGAAATAGGTAACTGCAAATCACAACAAATCTATCCCCACAGAAAGTTCATCGTCTGCAATAATCATTTCTGAGAACTAACTGGGATAAGTGTCTCTTTCGTTTCAATTTAATTTAGAATTATTGAGCTATGTAATTGGCAGATAAAAATGAGCAGGATATACTACTTGATAAAAAAAAATCAAAACTGAATGATAGAGATGGCACAGAGAATTGACGTGTTATCACGGCAATTGACATTCTGTTATAACAATGAACTACATCACCTATGCTAATGACATCTACAAACGAGGTATTTTCCCATGACTGCTTTAATATTGGAACATCTATATGTCTCATCAATTTCTAAATATTTGCTATCTTTGAATATTAATGACATTCGCATTGTTGTCTACTTCTAAGAAGAAAAAGAAAATTTTACATTAGAGTAGATGAAATATCTGAAGAATTTCACACAACAATCTTAAAGAAGGTTTACAAATGAAACCAAAATATTCAATGGCCGATGCATTTTTTCAATGTTTAATATATATATATATATATATATATATATATATATATATATATATACCTTTCTCGAGAATAGTTGCAAAATTTCATATTCGTGACCATCATAAAAAAACCCGTTAAAATCGGTTTCCGTGATCAGAGGTCACCGCACTATCCATTATTTGAAAGACACCCTTGGTCTGTCTCTGCATCTCATGTAAACTATAAATAACTGTTGTGTTCCGAGAACAATGGAGTCTATCTGAATGAAAATTTGTGCTGTTTTCCTTGAATTTTTAAAATTATGAATGCCAAAATATCCCACAGTGTTGTGTATTATATCTGTATACAATAAACATCTGATAATGCTCCAGCATGACCTCCTTGTAATTGCACTTTGAATAAGTCCTTGGTATAGGTAACATACAGGGAAAAAAATCGTCAAATATTCCACTTTTCCAAGAATTATAAGATGCACTGAAGTGCTAGTGTATTTTGTATGTATGTAGTCATCTTATGTAAATGTGAAATACTGAGTTGCAACAACACCCGGTATCTATCAGTGTTGAATCCACAACGTGAGGTGGACAGAAGCTCAAATACAAGAATTATAAAAAAATAAAGTACTAATGTTTTTTGTATATCTTTACCCATCTTAATTAAACATTTTTGTTCTGAAGAAGGGACAAGTCCTCCCGAGAATTTGACAGTCTGTTTGTGTAGTTGGTCATTTTAACGCGATATACAAACGTGAATGAAAGTTCGGTTCAGTCCAATTGGAGTAAACGGAGAAATGCAAGGTGAAGATAACGAACAGTGATCGATCTCATAATTCCTATAAGCAATACAAAATAGATAGGTGGGGAAACACAGACCCCTGGACACACCAGAGGTGGGATAATCTGTAGTCAAATTCAGTATGTAAAGAACTGTCGAACAATTGACATAAAATACGCCAGACAGCATTTGACCCAGTGGTAGCTTGTATTTGCAGATCAGAATATTTGCGTTATGCTGAATTCTAATTAGACTGTTGAAACCTCTGTAAAATCAACTGATTATATAAAAGATAATATAGAAGATAATCCCAGAAACAGTTTAAGATGCACTCTCTCTGACACGACAAGGGTTAACTCGATCTCGCCATATATTTCGTTGCTGTGATGATTTCGTTGTACGAATTTAGTCGCTTGTAAAACACCCCATGTGTAAAGAGACAAAGCCGATCCACGACGACTTTAAGGGTCATATTCGGAAACGAAAGCCCCGGTCTACATGTAGTTCTGTAGGTAAAAATAGAAAATGAAAGTGTCATCTATTTAGTGAGACCACGGGGAAGGAAAAATGTGGTCATGAATCAAAACTGCCCACAATTGGCAGTTATACGGGGAAGTTTTGTCAGAATTTATCAATCACTCTATTTGGTTTTCGAATTGAATGTTTTATATCCCGTCGATATGCAATCTTTTTGACAGAAAATAATTCTGGTATAAAAGATTCCGTTTCGATAACGATACTTATTTCCATGTACTTTTTCAAGATTACAACCTCTCAAAATTCAGTTTGTTGCGATTACTTTATTTGCTACGTTAATGTTTACATTTTTAATGATTTGTCAAATACCCCTCGTGTTAAAAAACAAAGCCGATCCAACGGAAACAAAGAGTGATTGCTTGTTTTGGGTTTAACGTCATTTTGGTAATATTTCAGCCATTCTACACGAAATGAAACATGTTCGGTATCGAAGAATTCTGGAGTTTTCATGACGGCTTCCAGTAAGCCTACTCTCTTTCGAAAACCAGAGAAACGATCAAGGAGTTGTGATCCTTCCAATAGGGCACGCTCTACTCGGCCCATAATTTTTCGAAGAAAATTAAACAAAAGAGGTTACTATTCAAGTGAAAAAAGGCGACGAGTGTCATTTGACATTTATGAAGCTACAGAGCAGCGAAAGTGTGGCCGTCGATGAAAACTCAACAATTAGCGCAAGGGTTGTGTGTCAGTATTTATAATTTTCAAATTGAAATTAAGATATTCAATTTGCAAATAAATATATGCTTAATATTGTAAAGAATATCATTTTTGGAACTACACTGATGGGATAATGTTATTTGCCCAAACGCAATACACGGGTCATTTTTTTTTTATCACTCTTGTACAGTTTTACATTGGTTTGCCTTCAGTATAACCTATTATTGTAACAATGTAATAGCTTTTATCGCTTTGATTTCAACCGAATACCATGTACTCTATGGTTAAGTGAAACTGACATTTGTTGGGGTTTCATTACATGCATCTTGGGCCATTGATTTTTACTACGGATTACTCCGTTTACCTGGTCAACACATAGGGATCACAACGGGTGTGACCGGTTGACAGGGGATGCTTACTCCTCTTAGGCACCTGATCCCACCTCCGGTATGTCCAGGGGTCCGTGTATGCCCAACTCTCTCCATATGGGAGTTATGAGTTTAATCACTATTTGTTATCTTCTCCTTCCATGCATTCAAAGGGCATTGTCAACAAGTCAATTGAATATATCTTTATCTAGTTTAGTTAATAATGCTAGATATAGGCAAAGTTAATTTTCCAAATATTTTATTTGAGCACCTAAATTTCATAATGATATTACCATATGTTCGAATAATTTCAAGCTCTGGGATTGGCTGCAATTCAATAAACTAGAAAACTGCGATATTATATTGTCTTTGGGGTAAATATATCATTTGATATCATCGCTAGACGACGTACAATGAAGCAGCTTCCCGTCAATAAAGATGCAGAAACCACTTAAATGCCACGAAATTGGTTGTGAAAATACTCCGAAACTATTCAGTGAAGAAAGGACTTTCCCCTGCTCTCGAACCTCACAAAGCAATATTCAATATTTCTCATCAACTTTGTCACATTTAACAAATCAACCCGTCACTATTCATTTTGTCACCGACTTTTGTTGAACGTTTCAAATAAATTGAACATTGTATCATTCAATCATGCACTAAAACATTTTTAAGGTCAATGCGATCATTTAGCTACCCTCGAGGTACAATATAAAACATCGCATTCACCTGAAAAATGTCAATAATTGTATAATAACATTTTGTATCTATTGCAATCCAACATTTTCATTGGAGATGGACATAATTTCTTAAAACTAAAATCGTTATTATTTGAAAGTTGGACACCATACAATTACTGACATTTTCTCCGTAACTAAGACTTTTTAGCCAATCGGAAAGTATAGTATTCACCGAACCCGTATCGCATTGCATGGCCGAGTTTTCTCATTGAATAATTAAACGCATGAAAAATGTGCCATTAGATCCCCTGAAGCGATGCATTGATTAACCATCATTGTCTACAGCTAGGGTGCAAGAACTACTCGACAACAATTGAGATGCAAGTTTTAATAGGACGACCAAAATGATAAGAAATCGTATCAATTTTGGAGTTTTTAATTAATTTTTAGTCCATGCAATATTATATTCACTTCAACCAATTAGACAATTTTGAATTATTCAATAATATTTAAGAAGTCCCGTGGTTATGTGGTTTAGAATAGGTCCTCAGTACCCATTCCTTGTTGTAAAAGGCAATTAAATGGAGGCGGTCCTTCAGATGAGATCGCAAAAACCGAGGTCCCGTGTCACAGCAGGTGTAGCACAATAAACACCCTCCCTTCTCGAAGACCGTAAACACCGAACATAGGCCTCAGTTTTACAGCCCTTTACCGGCAGTGGTGACGTCTCCATATGAATGAAAAATTCTCGAGAGGGATGTTAAACAGTATCAATCAATCCGTCAATCTTGAAAATACATAAAGGTATGAACCGTCACCTTTCACGCCAGTACATTTTTTATTAACGCTAGCGTATGATGACGTGATGAGTTGCAGTTCATGTTCTTTTTCAGAAATGAAGGATAGTTTTTGTATTTACATTCTACTTTCATTTCTGTCAGAATTCCTTGTAGTTAATTTAAAAATAGATTTACAATATTTTCGATATTCATTAGCACATAATTTACAACTGCAACTCATATGAAAAATATGTTATCATTACATTTTGTAGAGATATCTTAGCCAACAATACTAGAATTATGATAGAATATCTTAGAATTTACACTTTCTCATGAAACATTAATTTACGATACATGTATTTATACATTTTTGAGTCATGTCACTTGCAAATAATGTTAATTTATTCTAAGAATTTAAAACTGGAAAAATTAACTCGATAATTGGCAGATCTTGTAAAGTCTTTTACGACATTTTTGTTGATAAGTTTCGAAGATCATACATGCATATGGAAATTATGTGGGAAAAGACTTTTATGTTGGAAAAGTCAGACTTCACTAATATCTATAGAAATAATGTGTGTAAAGTTGTTGATGCAAGGTGAAAATAACGAACAGTGATCAATCTCATAACTCCTACAAGCAATACAAAATAGATAGTTGGGCAAACACGGACCCCTGGACACACCAGAGGTGGGATCAGGTGCCTAGGAGGAGTAAGCATCCCCTGTTGACCGGTCACATCCGCCGTGAGCCCCATATCCTGATCAGGTAAACGGAGTTATCTGCAGTCAAAATCAGTGTGCCAAGAACGGCTTAACAATCGGTATGAAACACGTCAGACAGCATTTGACCCAATGCGAGGTCGTATTGACGAACTAGATCGTTATAACGACCATAGAATATGCGAAATGCTGACTTCAATCGAGACTGTTGAAATCCCTGTACCATCAACTTGTTTGTCAGTAGCTTACCTCGATTTAAAAACTGACTATAAAAGTGTTGCTGAATTTAACTATTAACTTTTGCACAATCTTTTATGCAACAATTATTTACTTAGCAAATGGAAAAAAAGATGTGCATAGAAACTGAACATTCTGTGCTAATGTCATTGAAAACAATGCACATTTAATTTTTGAATGTCAAAATCTAAGACAGATATGGAAAACTGTTGAAATAGTCCTCGAAATTGACATTCGATGTAAACATATTGTTCTAGGCTTTGTTCATAAAGATAATCCCAAAGTGCATACATTTAACTTTGTGATTTCATAAATCACAAAAGCAAAATGATGTTAAGACTTGCAAACAAAACTGAAAGTGTGAATAAATGTTAATAAAAGGTTCAATTACACTGTAATAGAACATACTTAACATTAAAGAAATCACAATACGATTTCCAACATCACAAATTATTTGAGAGACTTTCTTTGTTACTTTAATGCTTTATATTATACCACAAATGTATTGAAATTATATGTGCTATGTATTTGATATTTAGTTTCCAACAATAGCATTCCACCAGTACTTGAGGGTGACCTGTTCCTCAGTACTTGTTATTTGGGGAGTGGTGAACTGTTTGTGATTGTGTTTCCTCTGCAACAATATGGATCAATCATTGCTTTATATGTATTAATTGTAGATTAGATTTTACATACTGATTTTCCTTTTGCAAAAGACACCTAAATGTAATTTGTTTTGTGTTTTTATTATTATCTAAAGCAATTAATGCGACAATGATTTCCACTGTATGACAATTTGATGGTTATGAAAAAAGATATAGTTAGTCTGTTTGAAACTCACTGCAGTGTGGGAGAGCCATCCTGTATTTGATTCAATTAGGGGGTATGGTAGAGAGACTGTAGAATAAATATCTAAATTGAAAGTGAGTAGAGTACATGTTCTTAATGATTTCTCAGATATTTCGTCTTTTGACCTTTACCAAGAACAACATTATTTCATGTTACTATTTTTAAAAAAAAAAATATTGCAGTATAGTGATTCAGAGTACACCAGAGTACATCTTTAAATGTAAAAGAAAAATAATCTTATCAACTATACTATGTTTGATATCTATTTGTAACATATGTATACATGTATATATAACACATATATGTATAATATATATATATATCGAATCCAGGAAGCCCCTGGCACCCTAGGTGAGGATTATTCGGAAGTCTCTGCGGAGACATTACCCCCAATATCAAATGTATGTTAGGTAGAAATAAAATATATTGATATTGAAAGAAAAAATCTTTAAAAATATTCTTCTCAAGAACCAAAGATCCATTAGATTGGAGATTTAAGTGAAAACGTTTTGATATTGAGTAGATTCAAATTGTTCTGATCATATCTCCCGAAGGTAGGGAGGGGCAACATTAGGGGATCAAAGTTTTACATGCTGATATATAGGAAAATCTTCTCCAGAACCACCGGGCCAATTTCAATCAAACTTGATAAAACCATAATTAGGTAAAGGGGATTCAAGTTTGTTCAATGAAGGGCTATGCAAAAATGCAAAATTGGGGGGGGTAGGTTCATTTAAAACTATTTCGCAAGAACCAAGGCCAGAAAATCTTAAATTTACATGAAAGCTTCTTGACAAAGTGGAGATTCAAGTTAGTAAAAATTGTGACCCCTGGTGTTAGGGTGTGGCCACAATAAGGGGATCAAAGTTTTACGTGCGAATATATAGGAAACCTAACTTGACACAAATCATCCTCAGATGACATTTGTAAAAATGAAAGGCCATACCCGTCTACAATGGCATATGATAAATAATGAATATGTAGTCAAGTGAAAGGTGACGATAACGAACAGTGATTAATCTCATAACTCCTACAAGCAATACAAAATAGATAGTTGGGCAAACACGGACCCCTGGACACACCAGAG
Source organism: Ostrea edulis (assembly GCF_947568905.1). Lineage (NCBI taxonomy): Eukaryota > Metazoa > Mollusca > Bivalvia > Ostreida > Ostreidae > Ostrea > Ostrea edulis. The sequence goes on along the minus strand of NC_079172.1, from coordinate 20,808,957 downwards.
GTGGGATCAGGTACCTAGGAGGAGTAAGCATCCCCTGTCTAATAATTAAGTTTGATAATTAATGAAGGTTTAGTCGTTACCTTTGAAAAGTTTTTTATCTGAACCAATTTGCTTATTTGATGATAGTTTTGCTCAAGCTTTTTTATTGCTAGGAACTGCTGCTCAGGTGAGCGATGTGGCCCATGTGCCTCTTGTGTTTGGTTAGAGCTAGATCGTAATTTAAATGTTTGTTAGTTTTACTTCCTAGAGCTGAACTGACTACATTTGGTTTAACTACTTTTTTGGCAGAGCTGGGCTGACTACATTTTCGCCAGAGCTGGTTTGATTACTTTTTTGGCTGAGCTGGGCTGACTATATTTTTGACAGAGCTAGGCTGACTACATTTTTGCCAGAGCTATTTTGACTACTTTTTTTGCAGAACTGAGCTGACTACATTTTTGGCAGAGATGGAGTAGCTACATTTTTATGAACAGTATCTGTAGATACAAAAGTCATGTTTTTGCAAGTTACAGTTTTTTCAAACATCTGTCAATATGAGATTAATAATATGTAATTATCACAGATATGTGCATTTGAAAGTTTACATGTAAATCTAGAACAAATCTCTTACCTTTTGTAAACTGATTAATTTTGATATTGATGCCAATAACATTTATGCTTGTTGATCAAAAGTCTAATTTTGGTCAATAAAATACAACTTAAATATACATATTTCTTGTGTCTTCTTTATGTGGAAATTAAGGATAAAGGAGACAGAAATCATCTTTAATATGTTTCATAATCAAAATAAAACACGGAGTAATATGGGGTGTTGAATTTCCCCCTTTTTATCCATGTTGAAGTAACATTATTCTACTTTTTAAAATCACAAAATTGTAATGACAATTACAAGTTGATACGATGTTAAATTATAATAAAAAAATCCCCTGTTTTCAAGATGAAAAGATTGAAATGTTTCAACCACAGAAAGACCAATATCAAGTTTAACTTCTGCGTCACTCAATGGTGTGGGTTTTTAGAGAGGCGGTCAAAAATTTTTTTTTTTTAAAAATACAAAACAAAACAACAAAAACAAAGAGAACTGAATTTTTAGTCTTCAATTAAATACCGGTAGTGATTTAGTTTCGATACGTTTTGGATATTTTGATATATTATGGTCTGCAATTACATATATAATACATTTGTAGGTACACTCATTTGTGAATTATGATTAGCATTGATTAACATAACATTTTTTACACGTTTGAATTTTTTTCTTGTTGGTTGGATGCACACTATCTACATATGAATGTTGTGTTGGTTTTTGTTTTGTTTAGACATTTTGTACAATTATTCATTCATTTCATTTTGCGTAGATTGTGATAGAGAAAATGCTGTTCGGTGTTTGTTATCAAATCATCCAGTAAATGACGGACATTATATCAAAACGCAGTTTTACTTTGTCTATTTGTTACGGTCAAGGTGTCTTAGTTGTCTTTAAATTCTTTATGGATGGGTGAAAATCATAGGAAACACGCATATTTACAAATGGCTGCTAATAAAGTTATATTGCGACCAGTAACACATTACAAGCACAAATCGTCCATTTGTAAGTGAAGTGGTCAGATGTCACGGATTCTGCCTTGTTCACTTGCAGAGGTCTACCACAGCTTGCAAACGCCAATGCGAGCACACGATTTCAATAACCATTATGACAATACATACTGTATTATACTTAATTAAAAAGTAAGACAACAATTCTTTTATTTCAATAACACACGTCAAAATCAACCCTTCTTTCTATCTTTAGAAAGTCTGTCGTTGAATTTTGCGTCACCCTTTATTTACTACGCGATTTCACATTCACAACGGTTCTATAAGTACCACATTGTTTATTTTGAGATCAATTTGGATTGTCTCTGAAAAGACCGAAAAGGATTTCCCTTTCCGCAGCAAAATTAATCTTCCGGGAAGTGTTACAGATCATACAGTGCTTCTACAACAAACAACACAAAGTTGTAGTTTTTAAAAATATTATGGGGGCATGGTAAGAGAGAGAGATAGTCACAGTTATTAACCAGACTGCATTTTCATTCATAAAACAACCTGTTGATAATGCTCTATAGATACATGTATTGATACCCCCACACACAATGAAACATTTATTACGTCAGATTCCTGCTGAAATCAAAGAGAGCAAAGTTACTGTTGGTCACTTATCAATCAAATATTAATACATATCGAAACTAAACGCAAACTTATTGACATAATAATATGACTTATAAATTGATTGCCTTCATAATAATATGACATAAATTGATTGACTTCATAATAATAGGACTTATAAATTGATTGACGTCATAATAATATTAGGACTTATAAATTGATTGACTTCATAATAATTGGACATAAATTGCAAACGCGAAGAGAAAGGTCCGAAGTATAGCAGTATGTATAGGATTTATGCAAAAGACAACATTAATACCACCCCCATCCCCACCCCACTTTTCCCCATTGTGTAGTATCATAATATTTCAAAAAATATCAAACACATATTGATTTACAAATCAGGTATGCTAACTTCATTTTTATACTCTAATAGGTCGTGACCAGAAGGTCATGGTTAGATCGTACTTTGACTGCATCTGTTAGCTGACCTCTTTCTATATTCTTATGAAGCAGAATTTATTCAAAAACTTCTACGTGAGAAGAAAAAAATATCTCGCTGTTGGGTATAATTCGACATTTAGATACATCTATTAACAATAATAATTTCCATTCAGATGTCGATTCGATATATCCCTGTGAGCTCTAAATAAAAGAAATCACTGAGGTGTCCACCTCTGCTTCATACAAAGATAGTCTATTGAAAATAAATATAACCGGCAAACTAACAACTCAAATTTATAACAAACGGGATGATTGCAGCTTCTACATTGTCAACTTCCCATATCTATGAAAGGTGAAGATAACGAACAGTGATCAATCTCATAACTCCTATAAGCGATACAAAATAGATAGTTGGGCAAACACCGACCCCTGGGCACACCAGAGGTGGTATCAGGTGCCTAGGAGGAGTAAGCATCCCCTGTCGACCGGTCACACCCGCCGCGAGTCCTATATCCTGATCAGCTAAACGGAGAAATCCGTAGTCAAAATCAGTGTAGCAATAGTCCATTATCACCTGCATATTGACTGTATGAAAGGCGAAGATAACAAACAGTGATCAATCTCAACTGATTCGATACGCAAGAGATCGTTCTGTGTATGATCAGTTTTTAAATCGAGACAGGGGGCCTCGGTGGCCGAGTGGTTAGAGGATATCGCTTAAAAACACACGGTCTCCCACCTCTGTCGGAGCGGGTTCGAATCCCGCTCGCGCCGGTAAGTCAGAAAGTTTCCCAGTTTACTTTCGGAAGGTCAGTGGTCTCTTCCCAAGTACATTGTATCAGGGTTCTCTCTTCCACCAATAACGACTGGGCGCCACCAGATAACTGAAAATTTGTTGAGTGTGGCGGAAAACCATCAATCAATAAATCGAGGCAGGCTAGTACAAACAAGTTGATTGTGCAGAGGTTTCCACAGTCTCCATTAAAGTCAGGATTTTGCAACTTCTATGGTCGATATAACGATCTAGTTTGTCAATACAACCTATCATTGGGTCAAATGCTACCTGACGTGTTTTATATCGATTGTTAGGCCGTTCCTGGCACACTGATTTTGACTTCAAATAACTCCGTTTTCCTGATTGTTAGGACGTTCTTGGCACACTGATTTTGACTACAGATAACTCTGTTTTCCCGTTTTAGATATAGGACTCACAGCGGTTGTGACCGGTCGACAGGGGATGCTTACTCTTCCTATATCAACTGATCCCACCTCTGGTGTATCCAGGGGTCCTTGTTTGTTCACATCTCTATTTTGTATTGCTTATAAGAGTTATGATCCCTCTTCTGGTATGAACAGGGAGCCGTGTTTACCCTTTTCTTAATTTTGTATTCTTTATGGGATTTATGACATTAATCCCTGTTCGTTATCTTGACTATTCACCAAGAAAAGTGTTTTCTCCTCGCCAAACACTCGACGTTTACAAAAGAGAGTTACGGTCTTTCCTATGAGATATAAAAACGATGTCCCGTCTCTCGCCAGATGAGGTAAATGAAGCGACATGCTTAGCTTAAAATTAGTGGCACTTCTTTTACAGTGATTGACGTCTCAAAAAGAGTGAAAAAGTCACTAATGGACGTAACAAAAATAATCTGAAAATCAAATAGAGCGATGGATAAATTCTTACGAAACCTTTTCTGTTTTATTACAAATTTTGGACAGTTATTCATGTCAACATTTGTGCATCCCTGTGACTTCACAAAATACAAGATGACAATTTCATTTTCTATTGTTGCTAACAAAATAAACCCAGGCCTTTCTGGGGTTTTTTTGTGAGGGTTTTTTTGGGGGGGGATCTGAGACCAATTATGATCTCATCTGTTCTGTTTGTGGATCGGCTTTGTCTTTTTATGGAAAGGAAGTTTTACAAGCTACTGCGACATAAGCGAAATCAAAAGAACTTGATAATTCGAGGTCGAAATTATTCCTGATGTGTCAAAGAGGATATTGCACATTAGAAGATCTTTACTTGATTTTACACAATGTTCTTGTTTTATATGCTTTTTTGACTGTGGATAACTCCGTTTACCTTATCAAGATATAGGGCTCACGGCGGGTGTGACCGGTCAACAGGGGATGCTTACTCCTCCTAGGCACCTGATCCCACCTCTGGTGTGTCCAGGGGTCCGTGTTTGACCAACTATCTAGTTTTTATTGCTAATAGGAGTTATGAGATTGATCACTGTTTGTTATCTCCACCTTGCATGCTAAGGTTTGGAATTATTTCGGTGTAACTTAATCCAACAATATTAAACATCATATTGGCAAAGACTTATATCTCGATATTGGTTCTCAGATTTAAAGATGCATATTCATACAAGTTGCTATATTTATTGAAATAAATATATTTACATTTCCAATGTACATGTATATGTCTTCCACATCTTTACCTACTGAGATGATAGCCATTTCCTCATGAATGTAAACAATGCGCATATGAATCTTAAGAAATATAGTACATCTATTTTAACGACTGAGAATTACAACAGAAAACAAAGTAAACAGTAAATATAAAAATGAATTTAATCTTTGTATTTGCAAGGTAAAGCGCTTCATAAAGTATTGTAACGTGTAGTGATAACCCAGCCAAGCGCTGATCACGCTCGCCGTTGCTTAACTTGCGTGCTCAAGAGAGACACTCTACCACATCACTAGAAAATCTAGCTTTCTAGCGAGGCAGTATAAGTTCCCTCTTATAATATCCGCTACAGTATGCTGACACAAAGCGTGTCAGTTCATGCCCTCATGTATTTATTAAAAATGCTATTTCATAAAATATGCATTAAATCCTGACACGAAGTGAAGAATTCCTTTGGGGAGTTTTTAATAAAGCACCACAACTCATTATACGTTAGTTTCTAAGCATATTTGGAGATCGTATTTCTAACTGTTTCATTTCAAAGTTCAAACATAATGAGGTAATGTTACATATTTATTGCATGAAATAAATATAGCACACGATTCTGTGCACATTTGGTATGCATTTTTATAAAAGTTCAACGAAAACAGGATACGTTTCTATTTAGATAGACCCTATTGCTCCACGGAAGTAAATAGTACGCCCGCATAACAGAGAAAGAGAGAAAGAAAAAAGGCAGTCTGATTATCTATCTTATTAATTTACATTATACATGTAAACTGAATGCATTTATATTAAACCACGTGTAAAATCCAACGTTTGAAAGTTCCCCTTTTCAGTACATTCATTATATGAATGATATCTACATGTTGATCACAGGTATGTGGAAAACGTGTGACTGATCTGATGTTTTACGCTTCCTGTAATTTGGCAAGTTCTCAAATCAGTATGAAAACTTTATTCTAAATGATGCATACTAAAATAAGGAAAATAACAGGACTCCCCATGTCATTTGAGAAAGAGCTGAGAAATAAAGGTTTATGTTTGAATATTGTTGTTAATAATCAAATGTTTTCATTTCGAATGTATATGTACTAATTGCAATGACAGACAACTCCTCGTGTACACGTTGAAGTTTTAACGCGCTTCATGAAGTAGGATGGCGTGAAGCATCGCAATTTATATCCTCATGTATTTTCAAAATTTCTAAATGTCCCTTTATTGGAAGTACTACCATTGAATTACGATGTCATTTAAATTACAGTAGTGTGATTATTATATTCTCCTGTGTACTGTAATGATTATATTCTTTCTTATATTCAATGTAGTGCAGACAAAATATTCTCAAATGTAGTGTAATAATCATGTTTTCCTGTGTAGTTTAATCATTATATCATCATGTGTAGTGTAATAATTATTTTCTCATTAAAAAACTTTGCTGGATCCAGTAAGTGCTCTATCAAGTCCCTATCTTTGCTTCTCACGAAAATATTAACAGCTGTGAAGGAGAATCTTCAAACTTACTGTGCGACTACATATGACAGAAGTGGTGTTAATCTAATGTGGATTCTAAAAACTTCTAAAGAACTTTTAATACACTTGAAATCGGAAAACTTACTCTGACTGCCTGATCAAGATATAGGGCTCACGGCGGGTGTGACCGGTCGACAGTGGATGCTTACTCCTCCTAAGCACCTGATTCCACCTCTGGTATCTCCAGGGGTACGTGTTTTGGTCAGCTATCTATTTTGTATTGCTTATAGGTGTTATGAGATTGATCACTGTTTGTTATCTTCACCTTTCATCTAATGCAAGGTGAAGATAACGAACAGTGATCAATCTCATAACTCCTACAAGCAATACAAATTAGATAGTTGGGCAAACACGGACCCCTGGACACACCAGCAGTGGGATCAGGTGCCTAGGAGGAGTAAGCATCCCCTGTTGACCGGTCACACCCGCCGTGAGCCCTATATCCTGATCAGGTAAACGGAGTTATCCACAGTCAAAATCAGTGTGCCAAGAACGGCTTAACAATCGGTATGAAACACGTCAGACAGCATTTGACCCAATGTTATGATAATATTCTCATGTTTAGTGTAATAATACGATTCTGGCAGTCTCTTGGATTTCCCTTGGGCACGGGCTGTGCTCCTTTATTTGTTGACCTCTTTTCATATTCTTACAAGTCATAATTTATTCAAATATTTCAACATGAGAAGAACAAATCTCTTTCTGTGGCCTTCAATACGACATTTAGATATATCGAAGACGTTTTATCTATTTACAATAATCATTTTCATTCATATGTTGATTCGATATATCCCAGTGAACGTGAAATAAAAGGCACCATAGAGTCTTTCACATCTCTTCCGTACCACATATTTTATTGAACAAAGATGTTGACGGCAAGTTGATTACTGAACTTTGTGAAACACGGGATGGCCTTGGTTTTTCCATCATCGGATTCCCATATTTATGCAGCAATATTCCATTGTCACTTGTACATGTATATGGTGTTTATGTCTCAACGAATTGGATACGCAAGAGAATGTTCTGTGTATGATCATTTCTAAAATCGAGTATTTACTCCCCAACATTACATGTACATGCACATGTGTCTATTCACTACCCATTATTACATGTACCTTGGTCTGTTTACTCCCAACACTACATATACACATGTCTATTAACTCCCCAACTTGCATGTCGAACTGTCTATATATTCCCCAATATATTACATATTTATCAACTCTAAAACAATTAATTTCATCTACTGAGCAATAACCTAGAAAATGTAGTTTTATCAGTGTTGCACGGTTGATAAACCCCATATGAAAATATTTATTGCCTTGATAGAGAAATGTCAGGCATACTGTGCCATAATGTGGATTCCCAATTCCAGCAAACGTTTAATAAATTTGAAATTATGAAACTTTTCCAAAATAAATATCATCAAAACTTACTACTTTTCAACACTTTACACCACCATTCCTCACAATATATTAAAAGCCTGACTTTTTGACATCATAGTTAGAAACTTCTTCAGTAAGAATGGAACTCAGATATATGGATTAGCTCCCTCGTGCATAGCTCTTATCCTTGGACGAATTTGCCTCCACTTCTTTGGCACGCTGTTTTTGGCTATATTTAGATCTAAAACTTCATAGTTATTTCGGATTTCAAACATTTCGGTTGAGCATCACTGAAGAGACATTATTTGTCAAAATGCTCATCTGGTGCATCATTATCCATATCTTGAGATTAGTCGACCTTGAAATTTCTTTGTTAAAAGCTATTCTCATTCTTCGCACAAATACTAAGGAATTAATGATAAAATATGTTGGAGTTTCTCATTCACTTTATATATGTAGTCTTTGGTGATCAACTCTTCTATCAAACTGTTGGAGTTCCAATGGGGACAAATTGTGCTCCTTTATTTGCTGCTCAACTCTTCTATCAAACTGTTGGAGTTCCAATGGGGACAAATTGTGCTCCTTTATTTGCTGCTCTTTTTTTGTATTGTTATGAGAGTTTGTTCATATACTTCTATATGAGAAGAACAAATCTCTTGTTGTGTTTCACTCGACACTTACTTGGATCGACGACGTTTTAGATCTTAACAATATTCAAATGTGATTCATTTATTGATTTAATATACCCCAATGAATTCAACGGTTGCGGTAGGTCAGTGATATACCGTGTGTTTCGTAAACGGGAGGTCTTGGGTTCGAGGTCCGCTCGTGCTATGTCCGCGTCAAACCTAAGACATAGATATAGGTAGTCATTATTCATTCACCAAATGATCGGCAGCTAGAAGTGGGAATCATGTGTCTGTAGAATATCACCTTAAAAACAGCTGGTGACATCTCAATATGAATGAAAAATCCTCGACGGGACCTCCGTCTTTAAGGTCATATCCGAAAGACCTGTGATTCTTACTATTAAATGCCGAGCATTCAGTATTTCTGTATGATTATCCTTATCCTAATGCGAACCGAAGTAAAATTAGATAATATATATTATATATATATGATATTCGCGCTTGAGAAACAACTCTTGTTTCATTGATGTCGATCGGGAGTTCATTTTTTGTTGCCATAACCATCAATAAATAAAACCAAACTTTGCAAAGATATTTTATTCAAATGAGTAAAAGTATATACGGACAAAAAATACCTGAATGTGATATGTTCCTACAGTATTCAGTAGTTCACATCTTTCTCATAATCTGGCACAAACATATAATAACATATAACAATACTGTGTATGGCAACCACTACTAACAAAAATAAAAACACACAAATCTGGAAAATAGTCATTCCTTTTTCGTGATGAAAAGGCAACACTCTGAAATATAACAATATCGGGTTTACAAAGTACATGGATACGAGGTTAAGGGAGACATTACATGTACAGAAAACACTAAAATCACCCAACGATTCCAACAATGAAAATTGGCAAATGTTTGGAACAATCCATCCCTTCCTCAGAACAATTATGCTTATTACATGTGGAAACTGGAGAAATGAACAAAACAATACAAATTCTGAGCTATACTATCTAATTTACCTACTGTCTACAATATACTACACGGTTGCTTAAATAAAACATTAAACTTCATAAAACACGCCTGATCATTAAATAGATAAAAAGTTTGTAAATCAATAGTGAATATATATAACCATATCCCTGATATTTACAGTTGAGTATATTCAACTGGATTAATAAATGTTTGATCAAAAATATATATAAAAAAAAAAAACAACAACCATAAAACAGTCCTATCAAACAAAGTGTAAAAATTGTATTCTCACAACAACCATGAGTTTGAGACATTTTTGCATGCTGGTAAATATTTGTTCTTTCAATTAAATTGCTATTGATCAAACAACCTTTTGGCATACGCTAATGACTGATTTATGATGATATAATCCCTGTAACTTCTGTACTGACGGTTCGTCATTGTTCTGTTCAAATGTGTGCAGTGATCATCGCTTAATTCCAGCATTCTACAGGATATTTTCTTGCAGTCGTATTTACTCTTTTCTAGACCAATCCCCCAAGTGTGCAGTGTGGTATGTAAGTCGAATTGAACGTAAGACAATATTTTTTTTGCCTCTGTAATATACTTTGATATTTCACTCTGACCGAATGTTTTCTCATCGTTCCCTATGAGTTCAAGACACGAAGATATAGTAGAGAAACTGTGGTATGCCTCTACCAAGGTCGTATTCAATTTCTGTAATGTTAAAATATTATATATATATATATATATATATATATATATATATATATATATATATACAGGATAGTATAGTATATATATTATAATGTCGTATAGTATATTTGCTTTAATTTTAACAGAAAGAAAGAGAATTACTCTAGAGCTGAATGATGTGGCTTCAGACAGTTCTGCTATAGTCTTTGTTGATAAGTACTTCAATACATCTGTGTTCGTTATTCTTTTTCCGCTTAGTGGTATCTATCAAATAAAAATAGATCAAGTACTGCAGACAGAAACACTTCCTTAAACTAAAATTGATGCAGGGTGTTGTTCGTATTCCGGTTACTTTATGCAGAGTACAGATATTACAATACACCAAAAGTACTACCCAAGGAAAGGCAGGGGAAAAGGGTAGATGTGCTCTACGAATGTTTAGATAGTCTTATCAGTATTGTACTATTATCAATTATATCAATGTTTTGCAAGTCAATTACAGACTTTATCGTTGGGGGAGGAGGGGGGGGGAGGGAGTATACATATATGTGATTGAAAAAGTGAAGATCAATCTCCAAATTCCCATAAAGAACACAAAACTAAAAGTAGGGTAAACATGGGCGCCTGGACACACCGGAGACCGAAGATTCTATGGTCACGAAATCATTAACTGATAATAGACTTAAGTCTAAATTTCTAATCTAACTAACTGAAACTATTTTCTTAAACAAAGAAATTTTTTGTATATCTTACATTTAATTCTTTTTATAAAAATGCAGATTTTTTTTAGAAAAAATATTGTGCCAGAAAGATCTGTAGATGACTGAAAAATTCTCGCTTGTAACGTTCAGCAACAAACAATAACACCCATATTAGAATTGATTATGTGTGTAAGACGTGATTAAAACATGATTCCTTTTGCTTATTTAAAACAATGTTTAGAGTATAAATACCCCTTGCAGTTACTTACATACTGCTCTTTTAATGTTGCTGTTGCGGTTCGAAAGCGATAGACATTCCTTTTCAAATTATCAACTACTGTCTTCTCTGTAATCTTGGCTGCCTTTATGGTTGAGAAGTTATAATGTCTGCCTGGTGAAAATGTCCACAGTAAGTGATGTGACGTCACGACTTCAATGATGACGCAAATTAATCCTGAAACGAAACGATATCAGGGAATATTATTCACGTTCATAGTTAAATACACCTGCTCAGATTTTGCACTTACGTTCGTTTTTCTGAAGATACAAACATCACACCCACACAGTCGTTCAAAGAGATTTGGTATTGTTGGATCACATTCTCACTTAGACGTTCTAATCAGGTTTTGAATTATTCATGCAAACGAATTAGTTTTTATATGTTGTTAAATGAATGTATGTAACAAGGAATGGAGTGATTTAACCATCCTGTATAATATCCGAGAGGGAGAAAATAAATATAGCACTTCTCATTTTCCGATAGTTGCTTGTTTGATCATTGTATGGTGTCTATTGAATGATTCAGAACATTAATAATCTAGTCATAGAATCGTAAAGTTTAATAGGAACTGAAATTTATGCTTTCTTTATATGAACAGGTTTCACCATTTTGTAAAAAGCTAATTTAACATGCCATACAATATATGTGGCTTGGATTTCTTAAAAACAAAGGACCAAACACAGACTTAAGTTTGTTTTCTTTTATTTGAGCAGTGAGAATTTGAGTAAAATATCAATCTTAAATCCAAGTTTCAACTTAAGACTTGTTCGTGACATTCAGCTTGGATACTATCAATCATTCACATTTTTCATATCAAGGAATATTGCCAGTAAATAGATCCACGGGAATCTATTTATTACATTAATTTGACTTGAATTGTTTCTTACCATGTACCAAAACTGCACCATAACGTTGATTAAAGTACATGCTGGTTTCACGTTTTCTAAAACTGGTTAACAAATGTGACTTGTATACCACTAATGAATACGTTTGTGTGAATATCCCCAATTATATATATATATATTGAAAAATCCCAAGGACACGTAGTGAATACGTACCTAAGATATCACCTACACAATATTCTGAACTTGTTACTTGGGAATGTTAGTAACTTTTGTCATAGTGATATTTGAACAATAATTCCTACATGAAGAACGTAATTACGCTGATGAAAATTGATTTTCAACTGTATGACAAACGGGATGATTTCAGCTTCTCCATCGTCAACTTCCCATATTTGTGTAGCAATATTCCATTATCACCTGCATATGGTGTTTATATATCTCAACTCATTCGATATGCAAGAGCTTGTTCTGTGTATAGTCAGTTTTTAAATCGAGGTAAGCTACTGACAAACAAGTTGATGTTTCAGGGATTTCAACAGTCTCGATTGAAGTCAACATTTCGCAAATTCTATGGTCGTTATAACGATCTAGTTCTTCAATACAACATCGCATTGGGTCAAATGCTATCTGACGTGTTTCATACCGATTGTTAAGCCGTTCTTGGCACACTGATTTTGACTGCAGATAACTCTGTTTACCTGATCAGGATATAGGGCTCGCGGCGGGTGTGACCGGTCAACAGGGGATGCTTACTCCTCCAAGGCACCTGATCCCACCTCTGGTGTGTCCAGGGGTCTGTATTTGCCAAACTATCTATTTTCTATTGCTTATAGGAGTTATGAGATTGGTCACTGTTCGTTATCTTCACCTTGCTTGTAAACAACGCAAAGAGACACCTGTTGTATTACACAGTGGAAAGTTCACAATATAATACGATACTATACGACTTATTTTGGAGCGTTAATTTTAGGCTGTCATATCATTTGTTATAGTATTGGTATTCCGAGAGAGAAATAAAAATCCTGATCATGTGTGCAATAGAACGTTGATTAATTACACAGCCAGTCACGATCCATGCAGAGACAAATAGATTATAAACATAGGATTAATAGGTAAAACGTAGGCAATTGTCTTTTTAAAAAAAAAGAAAGAACGACTGCTGGATATGACCAGTTCATCATTTCAACTTAATATTGACAAAATATTGAATGTGTTCAAATGACAAACTGTTCTACCACAATGTTTAACAAAATGTTTCATTCAAATTTCTTCTATTGATCAGAATTAAATTTGGGTAAAAAGCTACATGTACTAATACAAGACAAACCTTTAACGATATTTCCTGGTACGTCGGTCTACCAAAGGTAGTATGAATATTAAATGAATTAATCTGTGTAACTTTTTATTCGAGCTATTGCTAGTATTCTATTTTAGAATTTAGAAAGGAACTGTTCGAGTTCTGTCGTAAATATAGATGTAATATTAGTTACGTATTGACACAGTCGTGATGCATTTTCTCGGTGCTCATAGTATACTTGTGTATAGTATGAATTGTAATTCACAACTTCTTGCTGCATTTATGTTTAGAAAGCTATTACGAAACTTATAAGTGCATGTTCCAGGACAAATATTTTCTCCTCAACTCTTCTCTCCAAAAAGGGACTCGTGAAAGAGTTACGGTTTGATAAGGGATCCAGACCGACATTTCATAGCACTTATTTGCTTACCAATTCTCAGCATTTTTATCGGTTTATAGATGTATCTCTGTGAGCAATGGTTATTCTCTTTCAGGTTAGTTTCAAATGTGTATCTCCTATTCGTTTTCAAGCACTTTGCGTGTATATATGGAGAACATTTCAGAATTTTCATTTTTGGAAACTTTCAAAGTGAAAATTAAAATCAAAATTTTCGTGTTAATCATAACTGCAGCTGAAAATTTTATAAATGTGGAGTTGAACACAAGAAGAATTTTTTTTATTCTCATAGAGAATTTTTTCAACAAACTCTCATAAGAATACAAAAAACAACAACAACAACAAAAAAAAAAAACAACAACAAACAAACAGGCTAGCAAATTAAGGAACAGAATTTGTCTTCATTGGAATTCCAGCAGTCTGTTTATCATCAAAGACTACATATATATAGTGAGAATCTCTAACATATTAATGGCGGGTGTGACCGGTCAACAGGGGATGCTTACTCCTCCTAGGCACCTGATGCCACCTCTGGTATGTCCAGGGTTCCGTGTTTGCCCAGCTATCTATTTTGTATTGCTTGTAGGAGTTATGAGATTGATCACTGTTCGTTATATTCACCTTTCATATTAACATAACATAATATCAATTTCTTAGTATTTGTGTGTAGAATGAGAATAGTTTTTAGCAAAGAAATTTCAAGGCTGACTGATCTCAAGATATGGGTATTTCCTGAAAAAGCTTCTAACTATGATGTTAAAAAGTCTAGCCTTGAATATATGGTGAGGAATGATGGTGCAAAGTGTTAAAAGTAGTAAGTAGTAAGTTGTGATGATATTTATTTTGAAAAAAGTTTCATAATTTCAAATTTACATGTACTAAAAGTTTGCTGGAATTGAGAATCCACATTATGGCACAGTATGTCTGAAATTTCTGTATCAAGGCAGTCAATATTTTCCTGAAGAGTAAAGATGGGAGCTTGGTAGAACATTAAGTGATTCCTGCAAAGTGCCTTTGTAAGGGTTTTAATGAAGTTTTGGGATCCAGTAAAGATACTGCAACTAATTCGTCTCATTTCTCATGGATATGATATTACATATGATTCACTCTGAACCTTTCACTCGTAGAAAGGGTAACAGAGAATAACTTACATTACTAAATATTGAAATTAAGTTTTTCAGTGCAAGTTTGTCTACAATACAAATTGTAACAAGCATTCTGAAAGTATTGCAGAAGCAATATAAGTCCCCCTACCGGCGCCCCATTAATTGACGACTGCACTTAATATTTGAGGAAATATACGTTTGATATTGTTTGACCTTGAACTGTGACCCTATACATTGGTACCAAGTCACCATGTTTATCGGTGTCGAACCAATTTAATGTTTTGCTATTCATACACTTGAAACATGTAGTTTTTATCAGGGATGAATATTCTGCAGAAAATATGTAGGGGAAATATTAAATAATCGTGTAAATGGGCACAAAACAACACACCGATATAACATTCATTTATGTATGTTAAATACTCGCGTAATTAACATATTTCTTATGTATTTTCATTCATGGTATACATGTATTACTTTTGTGATTAATGAGCTTGAAATGTCAAACCAATGAAGTATTCTCTTTTTTCAAAATCAGCAATCGAGTCTCATCGGCTGCCTCTATTCAGACGTCCTACTTATAACGCATTTCTATCGGAACACAATCCTGATCCCAATGAATAAAAAACGTAAAATTTGACAATCAATTTCTTTAAAACTTGTCCATCAAACATTACGAAATTCGAACCTGATCTGTAGTTTGCCACTCTAAAACTACGCAAGTTTAAAATGAATCTACACAAGTACTGGAAAACCAAATGAAAATTGAACAGACTGACAGATGCACAAGAAATCTAATATAGTCCCCCTTCGGATTTACAAACCTGTAGGGCACTAATAATAGGCCTTAAAGCAAAGACAACGTTGTTACAAGCTTTGTCAGCTAAGAACCAATACATATTCTTCCTATAACATATCTAATTATTTCATCACTTCCGGTTTCCTAAACAAAGAGAGAGCAAGATAAACGCTATTCACTTTTGTTTTATCCTGTCTAACACGAGGCAACCGGAAGTGTATAACATGGCCAGTATGAAATTTATTTTTACAAAGCGCAGGGGGAGATCAGGGTCGAACCCTCGGTGTCCCATCTATATGACACAGTCATTACCAATGTAATAAGATGTTTAATTGAGAAAACACTCAATTTACCTGGTCGAGATATAAGGCTCATAGCGGGTGTGACAAGTCAACAGGTATGCTTACTCCTAGTCACATGATCCCACCTTAGGTATGTCCAGGTGTCCATGTTTGCCCAATTTTTAATTTTGTATTCCTTGAAGTGATATTAAAAAGATGCTGGAGCTCCTCAACATCCGGTCGTCCAACACTGTTGGAATTTCAATGGGGACGATTGTGCTCGTTTATCAGTTGACTTGTTTTTGCATTCTCATGAAGCAGAATTTATTTAAAAGCGTCTACACTCTTGGTGTGGCCTGGAGCTAGAAATTTAGATGCAAGGTGAAGATAACGAACAGTGATCAATCTCATAACTCCTAAAAGCAATACAAAATAGATAGTTGGGCAAACACGGACCCCTGGACACACCAGAGGTGGGATCAGGTGTCTAGGAGGAGTAAGCATCCCCTGTTGACCGGTCACACCCGCCGTGAGCCCCATATCCTGATCGTTTTGTCTACTAACAATGCTCATTCTTATTCATATGTCGATTCGATATATACTAGCGGAAAAAAGAAACTGCATTATAAAATTTAGTATAATTTTTCTATATTTATTATTTATATTCATAAAATCTAAACAATCAATAAAGGTGGTGTTTTTGAACAATATCGGATAGTACCCGATTCAGATGCATAGACTTTTTCATGAACACATGTTGTTTATTGAAGTGTTCGTACGCACGAGTTTTACTGGCCAATATTGTTTCGAATAAGAAGTGTAAAAGGTTTGTTTGGACACTATTCGTTAAGGAAAGCACTTTAGTTTCGACAAAATTTACCCTTATTTCATGCCACGATTCAGCGAAAACCAACGTAATCGTGGTGTTGGGATGCTTCAAGTGGGAATGGCACAAAATATCTTAGTATTTGATTAGAGAAAAGCTTTGCGATTTCAAGTTTACTAAAAGATGTTTAGAACTTTTTAGAATCCACATTTGATTTATATCACTTCTGGTATATATAGTCACACAGTACGTTTGAAGTATCAAATATCAAATACCTCTGAGTAGTGAATGATTCATTGTTTTACACTCTCTCAAACCAAAATTTGGATAACTCCGCCTGAGTTACATACAGTACATCATGTTAGCATTCCCCTCATACGAGTGGGGCTATTTATAGACGCTTACCAGACTTAATGAGCGGCAAATGTATTTATGAATTCCGACTTATTTCCTTTTAAAGTAATTTTCTCATCGTTTTCTTTTACATGCACATGCTTACATGTTTTCAGGCATGTAATTAAGTGAAAGTTAAAAATTAAAAAAGTAATTAATCTGCTTAAAGTAATTCTGTACAAAAGATAATAGATGACCATCGGACCACATAGCTTTAAGTCACGTTAAAAAATCATAGTAACTTTATGACAGCCTATGAACTATCCTAATCAAGACATTCCTCATGTCATTTGAGTAAAAATGGTTGCCTCCGAGGACATCATGAGAGAAAATGAAGACAATCCTCATATACTATTTCACAATTTACGAACACATTTCGTTTGATAAAACAGAAATGTCGTATCATAAGTTAAAACTTGCGATATTCTTAAATCAGAATAGTATTATTTTCGTAAGATAAGAAGTTTAGTAAAGCTAACGCCAGGTACGGAATTAGTCTGGCTGACGTATGTTTACTCTTCAGGTCACTAAAGTATCTAGACTTTGAGGAGGTACTCTACATCGTCATAATGGCTGACTTCCTTTTAAAACATGGATGTAAATATAAATATCAGCAATACTTGCCTAGCTGAGTAGCTCAGTAGGTTAGCACGTCGACTGCTGAACTGTAGATCGCAGGACTATATAAAGTAAATTTGAAACTTTATAATTTCTTGATGAGTCTAATAGACCAGTTAATATTATTATTAAGCTCGTCATCAGTACCGTATGCTGTATTTCATAGATCTCATCTGTCTTCTCCCATATCATTGACGGATCCGGGATTTCAGATTGGGGGAGGGGGCATGTAAAAGTCAAGTTATGAAGTATTAGCCAAAATACTCAGCCAAAATGGGTGCCAAATCTGGAGTTTTCATCTATATATGCCAGTAATGCCTTTGTGGCGGAAGAAAAGGGGGAGGGCTAACAATCCGCCACTTTATGAAAGGCGAAAATATTAAACAGCTGTTAATTAGTGAAGAGAGAGGGGGGTCTTTATCCTTCACACCGTCCTTAAACAGCTATTGCTTCTGATGTTTTCAGTCATCTCTGCAAATGTTTATGTATATTTACGAAATATTTATTCGTGAAATACTGAGAAAACGTGTAAATATTAAGTGTTTTGACATCCATTGTTTACATTAGTACCGTTTTTTCGCCAACCCGGGAGTAGATAGGAACCTGGATATCTTACATGTTCGCCGTAAACCAAGTTGACAACACGCAAACACGAATAAAAAGTTATGATCGTTACTTTTAACTCAAATAAGCCAGTTCATAGTCTATTGCTATGCTGAGAAATGTGTGCTTGTCTCCGGAAGTTCTCCACCGGAAGCGAGACTGTGTGGCCCTATCCAGTTGAAAACTTTTGTCACTTCAAATTTTGAAAGGGTTTGGCAGGGACTATATTTTGTGGTGGAGGGATTGATTAATCAAAAAGTTCTAAATCTACATGATTTTACAGTTTCTGTTTCATCCAATATTTCTTCTATCTTTATACTCCTATGCACGTATTTCAGTTTTATAGTTTATGATACAAGTAGTTGAGACTTGAATCAAGTTCAAATGTTGTTATCAATTTGATTGATATACATGTAATATGTTTCCAAACAGAACACCGATTCTTTAAATCAATTTACTCCAAATTTTGTATAAAGATTAAGTATTTTCGCCAATAACTTAAAAATGTGGTCTCTAACTCCCACTTTTTAAAGTTCCATTTTAACTTTTAAGACAAGACATTGAAAATTATGTGAAATTTTAGAAATTGACATTACTCCTAAGGTGTCCTTTTAAATTCTCAAATTTGATATCAATGTGTTTTGTATATTAAGTGCGAAAAGGTCTTTATTTATTTCCATCACTGGTATTAACGTTTTTTATATCTGTACTGTTAGAAGACATGGTTATGTATCTATTTTATGTCATGATTCATTTGTGTTGCTTATGTTGTGTTGACACTAACAGCAAAATCTAGTTTAATTGCATAAATCTTGTGTCAATTATAAATGCAAAATGGTCATGCTTAGAACACTGTAGCTCAATAACAATCATTGTGACCCCAGTTTTTCTTTTTAATTTTCTAATTCTCCTTCAACGTAGAAATCAAAAATACACTTCCCAAAAAACTTGGTTTACTCCAAATTTCAAGTGTGAACCTCTTTAAATTTGGGATATATAGGAACATTCTTTATATATATATATATATATATATATATATATATATATATATATAAATATCTGCCTCCCAATCATCAAATATTGTCATCCACGCATCCTCGTATAATGCAAACACAGACCTGTGATGTGCATTAGATGACTAAAACACACACTTAATATGACGATACCCGCATTTTGTTTTTTAAAATATCAACTTCGTTCAACACCATAAAACAAGAACTTATTCCATGATTTCTTTTTTATGTTTGTCAGCCCTGTGACATCATAACAGTAACAACCACCTTAAAGAAATAAAAATGGTCATTTATTCAAATACAAAATCAAATAAATGACAATAAACAAAGAAATGTACGGTTGGAATTAATAGACTAGGGACAATATTATGCCAAAAAGCACCGGTTCAGTAAGAAATCTTTGACTAGAAAAAACACAGTTTTACATTATGCACCCGCTTTAAATATGCAATATGGATGACAAGGAAGTGTTCCTGAGTCATAATTGAAAGATACATAATACAAACACGTACCAATAAATGTAAAAATATGTACATGTACTAACAAATCTATATATAATACTACATCATAAGACAACCATTCATGATTTAAAACATATGTACCTGTATCGCAAAAAAGACAAAATGGGGCGTCATTTGCCGGTGGTGACAGGAGCATTGCTGTAGCTAATGTTACAATTCAAAAGAATTACGCATGCGTATGGAAAATACTCCAAAACAAAATCTGGTCCTGCGCATGAGTAAGAGCTAGTTAAATCTAAAAATACATAGAGACAAACCCCATAAACCATGTATCTGCATAGAGATGTTATATAATCAATCCCTGCACGCTATCTTTTTGTCCCGTGGATATCCGGGTTAAAATAGGTCCTCAGTAACTCCTTGTTTGTTGTAAGAGGCGATTATATGGAGTGGTCCTTCGGATGAGACTGCAAAAACCGAGGTCCCGAGTTACAGCAGGTGTGGCATGTTAAAGATCCCTCCCTGCTTCAATACCATAAGCGCTGAGCATAGGCCTAAATTTTGCAGCCCTTCACCGGCAATGGTGAAAAATTCTCGAGAGAGACGTTAAACAAGATGAAATCAACCATACACACTATCTTTTAAAGTTATATCACTGTACTCGGGTCTGATTCGCACAAAATATTGCGCTGGAAAAAGTCCCATTTTGATTAGTAGATGTAGCACTATATGGATTATCGATGAATATTTATATTCCGCGATTTTGAAATAGAAAAACCCGTATACGAGCAAAATATTCTGGCATTCCGTAGCTTAGTTTTTGTGATTGGATAATCAATAAAATGTCTAATGAAAAACACAACATTCTGATCAAGCAAATGACGTAATAAAACAAGTTCAAACAAAATGACTAGATTTGCAAATGAACAAATAAACATGTAAATTACACAAATTGACCCCCAACCAATATACATATAAAAATCACTAATAACATCAAAAAGATGCATTGCGTGAAAGTAATCAGACTGAACGTAAAATGAATCAAAAACCGATCTTTTTCCTAGAAACCAAAAAAAAAAAAAAAAAAAACAAAACCAAAAAAACCCCAAACAAACAAAATTAAAAAAAAAACCACACCATAGAAATCCATTTTCCCACGCCTGCTGCTTCCTCAGTCTATATATTATGATTAGGTCATGACCTTTTTCTAAGAAACGAAAAACATCAAAATCCATTTCCCACGCCTGCTGTCTATTTTGCTTATGTCAGTCTACGATTGACAATATAAATTAATCCCATCATTATTCTTATTCAAGTCGGGTATGACCGGTTAACAGAGTATGTTTACTGCTTCTTAGCACCTGATGTTTCCAGGGGCTATTCTCCATTTTGTATTCTCTATAGGAATTATTGATTTTCACCTTTTCCATTCAAGGAAAATAGAATCCATGCAATCCTCAATAACTATACATACCATTTAGGAAATATAAAGGTGTGACCTTGAAAACAAACCTAGGTTAAGGGCTTCCATAGTAAAATGCAATATAATTTTGGGGTGAAATTACACCTCAAATTAATTAGTGACACCATTATGAAATAAAAAGGTGTTACCTTGAAAATTTAGGCGGACAACCTCAACCGTGTACCCTAAATATATGTACACAATTTTCAAAATTCAACATAAAGGTATATGACTTTTGTAAAAGTGGATGAACCATGACAGAAGTGGAAGATGATCTATAAAATGAGAAGGTACATAAGTTTTCTTCCAATATGTGAAAGCTTTAGGGAGAACCATTGTAGAAAACTCAACTGAGGGACCAACAGAGCGTTGCACCAATATATTTCCCATCTAAAGACCGGAACATGAAATGTCGATGTCCGGTTTTCTGGTATGACCGGTATTGTGTGAAATTAAGTGGAAAGAACATTTCAAATTCGGGCCTGAGGTTTGGAGATCAGTCGACTTAATGTTGAGAAAACTACAATGACCTTGCCACAGACTTCCAATCAATAGAGAAGTAAATCAGATGCACCCAACCAGGAGATATAATAAGAAAGATTAGTAGTATAATGCACAATGGACGTAGTCGACTTTTTTCAATGAAAGGGATGTAAATTTACGTTCGCATTATCTATATAAGGCAAGATGTGTGTGGGAATGTATCATAGATACTTAGAAATTTACACATTTTCTGGGAGTGTGTAACGAGGGCGGGAGCTCAATGAATGGGGGAGCTACTGTGGTATGGATTTGTATTGTACTAATTTGCTAAGATAATAAGACCATTTTATCCCAATAGGTATATATGCATTGCTATAACATGCAGAAAATATTCAAGCATCCCTAGATCTTATTGGTAGGGTTGAATTGAGATAGAATTATACGACTAAAGCTATGAATATCCTGCAATCATTGACTTTGCATATTCTTGGTAAGTTACTGATTTGTTACATTAGCACCAAAAATTATATTTGAAAAATTATATAACAACTCTGCAAGTTTTATTCAAAACGGTGAAATGATCATTGTGTATCAACTCTAAAAGTTTTATTTAAAACTGTGAAATTTTCTTTTATTATACCATGTAACAATACAAATCTAATGAAAAGCTTGATGATGCATTACTTATAAATGTGCATATCAGGATAATGATATCACGTATGCTATATTTTATTCAGTAAAAGATTTTATATTTTTTAAATGTTTCTGGAAAAAATGCATCTAATCAGAAGAAACAAAGAAATGCAGCTTGTATGCTGTCCGGTCTCATTTCATTTCGGTATTTATTAAATTAAATACATCAAGTGACATTGATCTAAAATATTTCATGTTCCTGTTTTTAATTTAGGTGGCCTGATGGGACTGTTTGAAGTGTATACAATACCTATCGTAAATCGCTGGCAGCATCCGTGTTATTCACATCTACCAACAGCCATATCGATAGTTGTTCCTCAGCGCCACAGGCCTCTCAAAGATGTCTTAGAAAATCTTACTAGAAAGTCGGAGGTTTTTGCGGTGTCCTCAGAACGGCTTAGAGATAAATACTATGTGAGTATCTTTATTGTTTATACACATACAGATCATTACAGACTAACTATAATCAAAGCTAATAAAGAAATCAATTTTAGTTTTTGGCAAATATATGGGGACCTGTACTGTGACGTTTTATCGCCAGCATACGCCATGAATCTACCTCTTATATTTACATTTTACTCTCATTTTTGTCGCAATTCTCAGCCGTTAAGATAGTTGTGCTATATTTATCAAGATTCACACGAACATTGTTCACAGTATTGAGGAAATGGCTAACATTTCAATTGGTAATGATGTCAAAGGTAAAAACATGGAAAATATAAATATTACACCTTCAAATCAAATAATTTATTACTTGCAAGTATTGTGGCAGTGTCAGAATGGGTTACGAATTTATGCGAGTACAATTAAAGGTTAATGATACTTTAAAAAAAACTTTTTCTCTTTTTATGATCGAATTTTTGAAAAATTTAAAACATATATATGTGTAATAATTTCCTTGGAAACGAATTGAGACTGTGCATTCCCTCCTTAATTTCCACACAATGTTGTTTGACCGGTCTTTACATACTCATTTTGACTACGGATTACTCCGTTCGCTAACGGTGAGTGTGATATGTCGACAGGTGATGCTTGCTTTTCCTAGGCACCTGATCATACCTCTAGTATGCCCAGGGTCCGTGTTTGTCCTACTCTTAATTTGTATTCTTTATAAGAATTATAAGATTGAGCACTGTTCATTACATTCATTTTTACATTTGATCATAACGGTTTATTCTGCTTAATCTTTTTATTAATCGAAATTGATGTTGTCCTTGCATATAGATAAAAGGAGAGCGAAGAAGAATTACGGACGGTGATCTGATAAAAAGATATGAAACAGACATAGTGCCAAACACCGAGATCGACGAAAACCTAAATACAGATAATGTGAGTGCCATCCAATCTACAAAATATTATAATGTATCCGTAATGAAATGTGAATTCTAAGAATATGAATGTATCACAAAGCAATTTTTATTTTTAGGTTACTGTAGTATTTCTAGAACAGTACAGAATATTATCCACCCTTGCAGTCTTTTTCGATGAAATGATTAACGATGAGAATGACTATGAAGGAAACGAAATTGTCGAAGAGATGCAGAGATCAAAACGTCATTTGTACGGTATAATGTGTGACCTCCACACGACCTTGAACAGTCATATTCCAGAATACGTTACAAGAAATGTGACGGATGACTGGCAAACGCCGATGAATGGCACACGCATCGGGAGATATGTTAAAGGCTTCATAATTTCAAACAATGCCCTAAATATTGCAAACAAACTCTCGGAAATGTACAGTCAACTGAATTCTAAGAATATGAATGTATCACAAAGCAATTTTTATTTTTAGGTTACTGTAGTATTTCTAGAACAGTACAGAATATTATCCACCCTTGCAGTCTTTTTCGATGAAATGATTAGCGATGAGAATGACTATGAAGGAAACGAAATTGTCCTAGAGATTTAAACATATTTCAGAATTCATTTTCCATTGAATATCAACACATTGTTTTCATTTATTTTTTTTTTTTCAATTGAAATATGAGACTTTTTTCAATCAGCGTTGTTAGTAGTCTGACTTGATGATTTTAAGTATCTGCATAATCCATCTTCATTGTATTGTGTGAGGAAATTCATTCATATTATTCATGGTTTCAAAAAATAGAAGATACATTGAGTCATGTGATTTTTAGTCTATATTTACCCATATGAAGATTCCATTTTACGTTTATATTTAAGTATATATATTTACCGTTTTTGATTGTGTTTTATTATGTTGTGTTTCTGCAAATAAATAAATGTTTCATAAAAATGAATTATTTCTTTTGTCTTACGTCACCTAGAAGCTACCTGAGTTTTTATGATAAAAAATATTTCTGTCGTGTGCCGTCTTTTCACATCAATTCATTTCACATACCACAACCAATCCAACGTATCCTTGGATAAAATGGAATCGAGATTGTCCAAACAAAGGATGGTGTTTCCTTCAAAAGTGATACAATTAGCAAATAGTAAATATACAGTTAATAATGTTATTAACAAAACTCTTCTTTAAAAGTATTGGGGCGGTAACGCCAAAAACAAGTAAGCCTCTTCGTAAAATTCCAATACAAGATTAACATACGTGTTCAAACCAAAAATCGTTGGAACCAGGACGGGACCTGACTTAGCGGTTTTCGTTTGTGTACAAGACTCTACAGGAACCATCCATTTAAGGCCTGGAAGTCCTCTAGGAATCACATCATCTTAGTTTTCAACATAAACGCTTTCATTTATGCAAAGGCAGCTGTCCATTAAAGGGGCATGGACACGATTTGAGCTGAAAAGTTTCAAATTTTATTTAGAATTTTTATTGTTTACAGTTATGCTTAACTAAAGTATTTCTATTGGTCAACCGAAATTTGAATATCAGTTGTTGAGTTACAAGTGAGATACAGCACTCACAATTATTTGTTATGTAAACAAGGTTCGTGCTATGTTTTTCTTTAGATATAGATTGCCTAATAAAAAATAGCATTTTAAAGATATAATGAAATGTGCCAAACACTAGAAACTATTTCAAATGTGTTCAGAATTAACTTGTAAATTGGAAAGAAAAAATCTACTTTAAACGAACTAACCTAGGTAAACAAATACATTGCACGAGCTTTGTTTACATAACACCACAATAACTGACATTCAAAATTTTGTTGACTATTAGAAATACCTTAGTTAAGCATTTTAAACTTTAAAAATGAAAATTGTCAGCTCAAATCGTGTCCAGGCCCCTTTAAAAGAAACAAGCATACGATTTCGAAGTCATGGGAGACCAGAACAAAGTTAGACAGACCTTCACACTCTTTACTATGCCTCTATTGTGATACGATCAGTTACAAAGTTTTCAACCTAGAGCCTTCACTGGTCGCGTTCACCTAGTGGTTATGGTGCTTGCTTCACAACCTGGATGCCTATTCTCAATCCAACCTAACATAGACAGTGACTGTCCCTTCACCAGTCGTCTCAACATAAATGAAAGTCGCGGGTCTTTCGGATATGACAGCTGGAGACTCGAGGGTATAGAAGATAATAATATAAAACTTATACGGTACCAATTTTGATGCACCAGATGCGCATTTCGACAAATAATGTCTCCTCAGTGATGCTCAACCGAAATTTTTGAAATCCGAAATACCAATAAACTTGTAAAAGCTATTTTAGGAAAAACCAGAGTGCCAAAAAACTGGAGTCATAATGAAATAATAATGAAGTAAATAAGTTATGTACAAAATTACTTTCTTGGTTTTTATTTTAAGGTGGAACTATACCTAGAGTTGTCGTTCGTACATCACACAGTAGAGGGAAAATTCCGTGTTCAGCTAATACAAGAAAGCTTTCGGTACACTACAGTCTGATCCCGATATACAGAGATGTAGTGGATCGATCTAATTTGTTCATTATATCCAACGATCAATATAATCGATGTTGAACTATATAGATAATATCAACAGATAGTTTGATATAAGTCGAGTAGACTACTGCTGCTGAGTCTGCTTTCTATATCTGCTATGTATCAGGTCCAGCACACTCTGAAATCAGACACAAAGTCTATATCTGCTATGCATCAGGTCCAGCACACTCTGAAATCAGACACAAAGTCTATATCTGCTATGTATCGGGTCTAGCACACTCTGAAATCAGACACAAAGTCTATATCTGCTATGTATCGGGTCTAGCACACTCTGAAATCAGACACAAAGTCTATATCTGCTATGTAGCAGGTCCAGCACACTCTGAAATCAGACACAAAGTCTATATCTGCTATGTATCGGGTCTAGCACACTCTGAAATCAGACACAAAGTTTCTATTTGCTATGTTTCGGGTCCAGCACAGTCTGAAATCAGACACAAAGTCTCTATTTGCTATATATCGGGTCTAGCACACTCTGAAATCAGACACAAAGTCTATATCTGCTATGTATCGGGTCCAGCACAGTCTGAAATCAGACACAAAGTCTATATCTGCTATGTATCGGGTCCAGCACACTCTGAAATCAGACACAAAGTCTCTCTCTGCTATGTTTCGGGTCCAGCAAAGTCTGAAATCAGACACAAAGTCTATATCTGCTATATATCGGATCTAACACACTCTGAAATCAGACACAAAGTCTACTCTCTATTTGGGTTATGTCCGGTTGGTACTATAACACCCAGACTTCGTTTGCAGGGGTATAACAGCAATGTGATCAGTTTGGGTGATACAATGTCAGGGCTGAAAATGTTTCTGTTTACTTTAAGAGTAAACTGATCCGCGATATATTCACATCCTTAACCGCTGATCCACAGACCTATACCGCAGACCCCGATACCCCAGGCCTGGAATTCTCGAAAGAAACTTAAGTGGAAACTTCAACTCAAGTCTTAGATTTTACTGAACTTTTGTCTGCTCAAATAGAAGAAAACTCAAACTTAAGTTTGAGATTTTTTCGAGAAACCCAAGTCAGAATACTTGGCCCAAGGACAGTGGGTTTTATAATTTTGTTGAAGGTATCGGGGCTCATTATAATTATGCATTACAATTAATGTGCTAGATTTTCTTTGTTTACGTAACCACGCAACAAATTTCTGTATTGGATCGTCAAAACCGAGGAAGAAGTTTTTAAAAGAAATAATGCAATTTTGCTATAATAAAACCCTAGACCCAAGGATTTTCTGATAGTGCTGCTACGGCATCCATACTCATTTTCATTTTGCATTAAGTTTGATGTCCTAGAGACAAGAAGACACCCTTAAAGAGATACAGTTTTACTACCTGGGTTGTGGAGTCCCACTTTAGCACCAGATCCCCCGACCAGAGACGCTCTGAATTTTATAACAGCTATCAAACAATAACGAAGAAAATCTTGAAAATTTTCATTTTCAAATTTATCCCCCCCCCCTCCCTCATACCCCAAAGGGACAGGGACAAAGAATGTTTGTCATTGCCCTAAAAATACTGCTTGCATATTTTAGTCTCATAAAATAGTAGAAAAATGTTCAAATGTTATCGCACGATTCCCGTCGACGGGACATAAACAGATAAAATTAGTTTTAAGAAATGAAAGTCGAAAATTTATAAACTGCTGGTTAAGGTAATTCCACGCTGCTGTGATATCATCAAATTTTGCAAAATCAATGATTTATTTAAATTTATGCATGATAGGAACATAGATTTTGTTGGAAAGTGTCTAAAATAATTCAACAAAGTCAATTACGTTAGACAATACACTCACTATACTGCTTATCTTATAAAAGTTTCAATGGAAAAGTGTCAGTCAACATGGCAGCAAAACACAGAAAGGTATTTTAATTAAGAGTTGTAATAAATAATGGTACCCGGTATCAGACATTTTAAGTATATTTTGGAATGATTGACTTCTCAATCATTCAGATTTTGAATTAAGGTGTTTCATGATCCTGGATCTTATAGTTCCTAATGAATGCTTCCTTTCACATATCATTAAACCGTTTCCTTGATTTCATTACGTCATTTATATGAAAGGTGAAGATAACGAACAGTGATCAATCTCATAACTCCTATAAGCAATACAAAATAAATAGTTGGGCAACTCGGACCCCTGGACACACCAGAGGTGGGATCAGGTGCCTAGGATGAGTAACAAAAAGTAAATTAAATGATTTATTTGAAAACATATAAATTGTTGCATATGCATAAATTTTTACAACATGGTGTCTACTAGGCAAGGTGAAGATAACGAACAGTGATCAATCTCATAACTCCTACAAGCAATACAAAATAGATAGTTGGGCAAACACGGATCCCTGGACACACTATAAAGCACACCAGAAATACAATTCATCACAGCTTTTACGCATCAAGATATCTATATGTACTTCGAACTCACCTCCACCCACCTTAGCTCCATCCACTTTACCTCAGTCTTGCAGCTCCATCCATTTCACCGCCACCCGTACCAGCTACATCCATGACGTCTCAGTCTGCAGATCTACTCTTATTAATTGACAATGATTTTAGTAATCAATCAGGTTGAGTCAGCAATGGAAAATAATTTACCATCCACAGATATTTCAGATGACATTCCTCTAGGGGCAGAGATAAGTAAACAAAAATATGAGACAACGAATTCATAGATCTGTAATCCTTATTGCCTAACCAATTTGACGACCCATTTACCATTGCTGCAGGTTCCATCAACTTCCAACATGACAATAAGCTAAAATCCCCCTTAACTATTTACCAGTGGACTGATGCTTTCCTCATATTCTCCTCCACCTTTAGACACCTTTTAGAAGCCCTTCAACTCTTCAAAAATTGCAGCGTAGTTAGAGAGATTTACACTGTCAAGTGATGGTGCTTGGCGTACATATGATAAAGCAATCCACCAATCTTTTGTGGCAAAAGCCAGTTGAAGAGCTTCGCGTCAAAGCATGCATTAACATCACAACAAAAGCTAGATTTCCAATTACAACGGCCATCCTTCGTCGAATCGCCCATGCCATTAACATTGTTGGACCTCTTTTGGGAAATAGGTTACTACTCAATGCTTGCTATCTTTTGGCTTTTCAAGCGTTTTTAAGAATGGGTGAATACACTACTCGTACTGCTAATGCTAGTTTTACAGCGTTCTGATATAAATTTCAAATTTTCTAATGGTTTTTTGTCTGGAGTTACCATTATAATGAGAAAAAAACTACAAACATACCATTGAACTAAAACCAGTTACAATGCATCTTTCCACCTGTAGGTCTGTTACTTTCTGCCCTGTGAAGGCTTTGTACGATTACACTACTCACTTTGCTCACACCCCAGGGCCACTTTTTCAATTCATGAGTGGGGAACCGGTCACACGTCACACATTCATATATCAGCCAGCAGCTATTAAAGTTAGTCTCATTCATATGCCTCGACCCAAAACAGTGCAAAGGACAGTTTTCAGATCAGCGCTGCAACTCATGAGCATCTGTAGGATTTTCTGAAAACTACATTCAGAAGCTGGGAAGATGGCGCTCAAATGCAGTCCGCAGATACATACGCATCTCTTCATTTGGGATATAACCTCCAAAATGTATCTCCGTCCACATTTGAGTTCAGCAGTTGGCTGCTGTTTTAGTATATGGCTTTCAGATTCCTTCCTCCAGTCCTATTTTCTGAGTCCAGCTTTCGGCTGCTCATTATACTTTATCGGAGTCCAGCATTTGGTTGCTCATATTTATTGTACCTCTTTCTTTTCTGTACTTGGTGGAAAAGTTGGCTACCAGAATTGTCTTCACCAATGCATATTTGACTGCTCATATAGATTGCCATATTTTCGGACCACAAGGTTACATTTTGGCCAATCCTGCCACAGGTCCACAAGAGTCATGGTCATCAATTGGCTGGATGTCTCAGCTTTAAGACTTTCATAAATATCAGTACACAAATATACTAAATATCCCTCACAATTTTTACCATTCCTTTGCTGGCTAGCCACTTTAGAATAGCTTACAAAAGACACCACAGAGTCGTCCACTTCTGATTCATACCTAGATATTTTATTGAAAGTAGATATTAACGGCAAACTAACAACTCAACTTTATGACAAACGGGATGATTTCAACTTCTCTATTGTCAACTTCCCATCGTATGTAGCAATATCCCATTATCACTTGCATATGGTGTCTACATATCTCAACTGATTGGATACGTAAGAGCTTGTTCTGCATATGGTTAGTTTTTAAATCGAAGCAGGCTACTGACAAACAATTTGATGGTGCATGGGGTTTCTATTCAATTTGATAAACAAAACAGAAAAATCTAAAGAATTAGAACATTAGAAAAAGAAATAAATGATATTGAGGAATCAGACTATCACAACATTGATATGAATAGAAAACGAAATATCGAGGCAGAGTTAGACGGCCTATATAACAAGAAATATACGAGCAAGATCCAAATGGATAAATGATAATTGTACGAGTATTTTCTTATCTTTAGATAAAAGTAGACAAAAAAGTGTTATAAAAGATTTTTTTTTTAAAAAGGAGCAAACAATTAAAACCGTTGAACACCATGAACACATCAGAGATACTCCAAGAGCCCATATGGAATAACAGACAGTTTACGTACATGGAAAACCAATATTCTTCACGAATTGGTAAAAAGCGGATAAAATACGTAAAATATATATTTATAGAGCATGCATTCAACACAATCAATGCTGTAGAAAGTGCATTACGTTGTAAAGTTAACTATACATGTGAATACAAGGTCGTTAAATCAATCTTCAAAAATCTAATTTAAAAAACTAAGAAAATATGCAAAGTATGTTAACATCATAAATAAAAGAATGGTCTTACTTTACAAAAACGAGTATCATATTCTAAATAATGTAAAATCTTCTATGCAGTTTTATTAAGTAAATTTACTTCTCTCATATCTACGAATGTAAGATATGAAAGATATTTCTATCTTTCATATCACGTGACGTTTATCTTTCATATCCCATGGCGTAATAATCAATACACAACTAGCCTGCAACTTACCTCCATCGACGAACACTAGCGTCCACAAAGTTCTTGTACAAAAAATTACAGATTACAGATTGTAATGTCCCTGATAATCTCTAGGTGTATGTGACCGGACACAAAAATACACATTCCTTAAACAACTACCGCACACTCAACAACAGTCACAAATTCCTCATATCGAAAATGCTGTCGAGTACATCTATGTCATCCGGTGCATTATGCCAGTTCACAGAAACCCATCCCGCACGGTCTACTAGTTCTAGGCCTACCTCCACATTCACTCTACCAACGTCTACTGTCCCTATATGTGTCTCAGATGAAACAAGTTCCTCCAATGGCCATGAGACTCGTGTGGAAAACGAAAGTATATCCATACTTGGAATCTCTCTTAACACACTCGTCATTAAATAACTGTTCAATTAATATCAATAGCAATTCTCCTTTAAGAAGAAAGCATGCAGTTGTGGATTCAGATTCTGATTAGGTCTGTCCAAATGTTTCGCGCTGTTGGACTGTCGAGTGACGTCACGCATCACCCTGATTATTGATTTATTGTGTACTTATTCAAAGAGGAATAACTCTAACACAATTCACTTATACACCCATCGGCCGATTTTTTTCAGCAACGTAGTTGCCAAAATGAAGGTCGTAGATTTCGATTCTGGTGTTATTTTTAATGTACAGCGAAAAATTAATTAATTGAAAAATTCTCAAAATGGCGTCGCTAGGTACAAGGAAAACTTCTAGAAATATGAGAGAAAAATCCTCTCTTATGAGTTGCCATGAAATATTAGATGATTTTACCCTTGGGGTTGCCAAAAAGCGGTAAAACAGCTTTTTTGCAACTCTCGGGTGGAATCACCTTATATTTCATGGTTACTCATAAAAGAGTTTTATAATCTCCCCTGTATCAGAAAAAAATTCAAAACAAAATATGAAATAAACCAAGAAGATTGGAAACGGATATGTAATCAAAAACTCAAATTTGCATTGGACAGAAATATTGCAGAATTTAATTATAAACTTTTAAACAATACACTTTGTTGCAAGCAAATGCTAAGCAAGTGAAAGAAAGAGTAAATTGAAATTGGTGTTGAAGTTTCATCATAAAACTTAATATCAAATGGAAAGATATATCGACTGGATTTCATCATGAAAATAACATAAAGAATAGTGATCAATCTCATAAATCCCATAAGCAATACGAATAGATAGTTTGGCAAACACGCAGGTGGGATAAGGTGCATAGGAGGAGTAAGCATCTCCTGTCGACCGGTCACACCCGCCTTGAGCCCTATATCTTGATCAGGTAAACGGAGTTATTCGTAGTCAAAATCAGTGTGCCACGAACGATCTAACAATCGGCATGAAACACGTCAGACATATAGAAGTTATATTTATATACTTTTTATCTTCATCACACTGGATGACAAACGCAGTTTCCGCATGGTTGAAACACGGAAACTTAAGTATACATGAAAGTTTCTGCCAAGTTTCCGCATGGGAACTTCATGTGTCAG
Organism: Ostrea edulis; assembly: GCF_947568905.1. Lineage (NCBI taxonomy): Eukaryota > Metazoa > Mollusca > Bivalvia > Ostreida > Ostreidae > Ostrea > Ostrea edulis. The sequence continues at coordinate 20,776,004 of NC_079172.1, read as the reverse complement.
CATGTTTCCACATTGTGGAATCTTAGGGTGCCCACGTATCCATATGGTTTCTGCATAGGAAACGTGCTGAAACCTGAAATTTCTGCAAAGTTTCAGCTCTCAGAAGGTTCTTGTATACATGTGGTTTTGATAGGTTTCCGTAATGTTTTAGTCGAGAATCAGTTTGCATATACTATACTCGTAAAATGTCAAGTGGTTTATACCAAGCCTTCGCACTGCGTAAACTGAAACCATTGCCTATATTTATCCATTGCTACAGTAATCTATGTTGATATATATCTAGTAAATCTATGATATTAGCACAGAATAACTCATTTTAGGAAAGCAATTTATTCAAGAAATATGGGTCACAATGTTACCAGATAAATTATATTTACCAAACAGCACTATTGTCATTTTCATTTCAGGTAAAAACAATTGCATTCCTCTTCATATGGATCAAATATACACACCATTGAAAGTACTATGATATAGGTCTCATGGTGGGTGTAACCGGTCGACAAAGGATACTTACTCCTCCTAGGCACCTGATCCCACCTCTGGTATATCAAGGGGTCCATGTTTGCCCAACTCTTTATTTTGTATCACTTATAGAAGTTTTGAGATTGATCACTGTTCGTTATCTTTGCCTTTCATGATACATACTGTAGCATATATCATCAAATGATAGAGATATGGTATGATGTTCATATCTTAAACAGGGAAGAGATATTATGAGGCTGGCAAGGACATCAATGCTCCTTGTAGATATCAAATAAAAATGACGATCAAACAAAGTATGGTAATAAAAGTAAAGTACATGATACGCCCAAGTGGAAGTACACTACATGATGTAGGCTATATAGGCATACTCTAGGATCAACCAATGTATAGGCATACTCTAGGATCCACCACTGTATAGGCATACTCTAGGATCCACCACTGTATAGGCATACTCTAGGATCCACCACTGTACAGGCATACTCTACGATCCACCACTGTATAGGTATACTCTAGGATCCACCACCACAGCACGTTTGATGGAACTAGACCTTACCGTGTCCTACATCCTGATACATTTTCATGTATTGTCATAAAATTCCAAAATGACCTAGTTTTTAATTACAACCAAGATGTATCACTTTGCAACTGCCTACAAGTTTAAGGGTTCTTACAGTGCTCAGTATATGATCCTGTCATGACTTACAGTGTATCATAATAATGATGTTTACTATTAATGGACAAGGTGAGTGCCTCTTTGTGGAAAGGCCGTATTAAAAATTTGAGATTGATATGATAAAAATTTGCAATATGATGTGTTGCGTATTAAGTCTTCGGGCCTGATCGTTCATTTTAAACTAAGTTTATCAAATGATATATGATACTGGTATATTTAAAATGTGCTTTAAGAAATGCACACGTATGTTTTATGCAGCAAGGAAATTAAAAGAAATCATTAGACTGTTACCTGTTGTTCTTCATCTGTGAATTTAGGAATTGGGGATATTTTGTATTTTTCAACACAGCAAAATAGATTTAAAACATTATCATGGTTTAATGAGGATGATTTTTTCCCCCAGCAACTTTCCTATATCCTACACAGTAGTTCAAGTTCGCTTGTCCCTATCGTACAAGGTATCTGTTAAGTTTTGATGTCGGAAAATATTATAAAATATATAGTTTCTACCTGTCTATTTCATAATATGACAAATCTAGTTATTCAATACTATCGTGGGGACGACATAGCGAGTGCGACATGGTGCTTCCCCATTTAGAAATTTCCTTCAGTATTCATGTCAAAAGAATTGCATGTTAAAGAATACCCTGGATTTGCATGTCTCTATTCTTCAATTTAAGAATAAGAATATCGATCTCAACCATAACACACATTACTTGATTTCTTAGGGGGGAAAGAAGCATATTATGATACAACATGAACACGGAAAAGATGCATATGATAAAAATAATTATGCAGACAGGGAGTTTTAAAAATAAACAAAGGAAAATATTTCCTGATTCGTATACTGTTATTCCGTAATATTTCAAAACCCTGTTAATTCAAAAGTTTTATTATTTATATCTTAAAATTTATTGAACACAAATGTATACAAACACACACACAAATAAAAAAAATTAAAACCGCTGGTTTATAAAAAAAACCTTATTATTAATTATTTCAAAATTAAGTTAGTTGTATTCAAAATTTAGAAATTCCTCGGATTATGGTCTTTCGGCCTAGAAAGTGACCTACATATATCATTAATAATCAGACTATGTTAAAACTGTCTAACGTTATATGACAGCATCCATTAGATGTCCAACATGAAGAATTCTATATATTAACGTACGTAACCCACTGATAGCACTCTGTTTTTCTTAAAACTAGTTCTTACAAGTTTATTGCTATGTCGGATTTCCAATATTTCGGCTTGCGCATCACTGAAGAGACATTATTTGTCGAAATGCGCATCTGGTGCATCAAAATTGGCACCGTATAAATTTTACATTATGACCCCTGGGTTTTAAGACCTCTGCTGGTGGACTGTTAGTCTCCGAGGGTCTCTATAGGCCAGTAGCCAAGTACTTTGTTGCTAGCTTGAAAATACGGATGTATATTTAATTGCTGTGATAAAATGTAGAAATTCATTTCAAAATTAAGGATTTATCTCCCTCATGCATAGCTCTGATCCTTAGACGAATTTGACTCCAGTCTTTGGCACTCTGTTTTTCTTTTTAGTTCTTACAAGTTTATTGTTATTTCGGATTTCCAATATTTCAGCTTAAAATGCGCATCTGGTGTCCAATGTAACTTCTCCATACCATCATCACACATTCTGAAATGATGTCTTTTGTGTTTTTCGTAATCACATTCTCCTAAGTCAGATTTTAATTCCTCATTTACGTCACGATAATTACGTCACAATTTTTGGTCATGAATCTACATATATTGCGTTCATTCGGCAATTTTTGGAATTTGATATTTGTCGACGTTTATTTATATGTTGTGTAGACCATCGTTTTAGATAACCGACATAGGCACACAACAATAACTGCCCATGCATTTAGACCTAATTATTTTGGAGACGAATGAGCGCAAGTTTACAGCAAAACTCTTTTTTTCCACATCCTTTTATGCATGGAAACAAAAAATATTGCACAAAAAATGTGAAAATAAAGAACAGTGATCAATCTAAAAAAAAATCCTTCATCTATAAAGAGAGTAATCAGCTTGTATATCTGTATACAATTTTACAAGTCATTAAAACAGTTTCAAGTCACTAACATTATTGTTCATTGGTCTGTGATGTTACCAGCTGGTTACGTTGCTTAAGACTTATATCCTAAGAATCTCTTAAGTCTATCCTATTTAGGATAGCCCTAATAGAGCTTCTACGTCCATCTTAAGATATGTCTTAGAACCATCCTAAGACTCGTCCTACGGCATATCTTAAGTCATGTTTTAGGACTATTCCTAGGAAACCTTCGATAGCATGCCTGCTGGTGTACAGGAATAAGCATCCTCTATTAATAAAAATATATATATATACAGTTTACACCAGATTAAAATAATTCAAAGGATTATTTTACGTTACAATTATATAAGACCTCTTTCAATTTATTTCATACAATTTATCCATATTTTTTAAGGAAATTGGATCAATAAATTTCACTTGAAGGATGTTACAAATTCATAATACAAAATTTATCTTGCGTTTCCTTAAAGTGTCCAAAGTACTTCCTAGCGTCAAACCAAAATACTGTAACAGTTCACATTTATGTGTGCAAGGAAAATAAGCGTTTTTTAATATGCACTCTGGTTGATTTAGAATTTCTTATACAATAGTGATTGTAAGATTTATTGGACTGGAAAAAAAATCTTTACTTCAGTTAAATCAACGTGGACATTTAATGATATTCCCTGCAAACGAAAAGGAAGGTATGTAAATCAAGAATACACGTTACCATTCCTCATGATTTTAAGATATTCGAAAACGAAACTTTGAAAATTTTTACTAATCTTTTTTTTTTTTTTTTTTTTTTACCAGATTTCAATCTAAAAACAATACTTTCAAACAATAATTCTGTACACGAATAATTCGGTCTCCGCTCAATAGAATATCTTTACAATATGCTTCACCTATATGGCGGACCGGCTTCCGGGTATTATATAGGTAAAATTTAAAAGTTTTTGATAGAAATTACAGGGAATGGGCCAACTCGGTGGAAATTCTATATGATCCTTCATTACAATCGCCTACTATTGGACGGAAGTTAAATTGTCATGATCAGTTCAAACCATCCGTCACAAAATGTAAAAAAGGAAAATTTAGCTCCACGCATGCCCACAATATACACCGGAATTTCGTATCTGCCGATGAGTGTATGCCGTAGGTGAAAACTTTCCGAAAAACTTTAATCATTCATGGTTTTCTGTGAAAATTTTTAATGGTCAGCTTCAATAAATATAAGTGCTAGGCAATCTAAGGTAAGTCCAGAAATTTAACGACTGACAAATTGATAAAATGTTTTGGAATACTCTACATCTGATTTTTGCTGCTGGTATGTTACTACAAAGCGTAATATATACATATATCATTTATTAGTTTAAATATTTTAAAACTTTATGTATTTTGTTTTTGTCATTTCTACAAATTCTTAACTCTACCATTTTATTTATATCTCTTAAATTTTATTTCATTAAGATGTTTGTTTACTTGTTTATATCCTTTTTAATATTTATTTAGTTATTTATTTAACGTAAATTTTTATGGGAGAAATTAAAAAGGCTCAGTATATCTTCATAACAAACAGACATGCCTCTCATAAGTGACACCATGTAAATATGCAGATAAAAAGTAAAACTTAAAATACCATGTACAACACGTGTATATGCAATACATCAAATAGTGTTTCATTGCGAATCGAGTTAAAGGGACTCAATTAAGCTAAGCATGCTGCCCATCCCATCAATCTATTGAATATAGTTAAAATTAAATAAAAGGAGCAACATGGAAACAAAATGCCTGTAACTATCTAAGATCCGAATGATGTGTTTATCAATGAGCTAGTACTATTTTCTATTTTTGTTCCAAGTTTCGCTAAACACAAGGAAGCGTGTGGCGGTGATAGAGAGCGTCTTCCGTTTTGCTACATTTACCATAATAAATTCTTCCCTGTCGCAAACAAATAACACATTGTGGATATAGGAATTTTTTTTTAAATCTCTTTACACGTTTTTTGTTGTCAATACGAACTCCCATACCCCAGATAATTTATTTAAATAGATCAAACTAGGGTACGTGTTTACAACGTTGGAATGCATGTCCTACTTAAATGCGGAAGGTTATAAATGCCTTGAGTTAATGAGATTCACATATAAAAAGTAATAATAAAATTCTACCCTTGGAAGAAGCTTATCCTTAAAGAAACTGATAATAAAATTGACTTTCTATTAGAACCAGGAAGCATTTTTGTTCAAGAAGTACATTTTCGAAATGCTTTACGATCCAATGAAAATCACATCGAAAATACCCACGTGTTATTTTCATATATATGACCAGCAATATTTTTCAGACATTTGAAAGTAAAAACAGCTGACCTGTTAAATAAATCACTATGTATTTTAGAGTATAAAATTCGTCAGCATATATCGTACTGAATACAGTAAAATGGCAAAACATTTCCTCCAACAGGTTGTAGCATAAAGCTGAAAGCTATTTACATTTGCATCGTCTAATCTTTCCTATTCATTCGCAGTTTTATCCCACTTAGTTTTTTTATGCTTTGAATCTTGTCGCGTAGTATTCTAGCAACAATGATACATTAAGTATGACTTTCGTCACGTTTGACCTTATTTTCAGTGATAATAGCCCTCTGTTCTCACAAATAAAAAACTTAATTTTCTCCCACAAGGGGTACGGTAGAAGATATTTCATTCAACAACGCCCCCAGTTTGCTTATAAAATTCTAATTTCTCAATTTTCTGCATGACAAAGCAAATCAAATAATATACATTTTTTCTATTATTTACAGGATTGTCGTTCTTGAGTTGCGCCATCAACTCATACCCATTAAACCCCGAGAAACGATCCACAACGATGCGATGGGAGAATCCTTGTTTTCAACACACGCGAACAAGCTCCATTTCGCTACCACCCGCTGATATACCACTCAAAGATGCCTTACAACAATTATATCGAAAAGCTAACCTACAAAAGGAAGTGGCACAAGTCCTCATGAAGAGATATGTAAGTGCAATCTAATTATTTTGATACATATTAATGACTGATATTTGATGACACATTCATATAGAGACCCCTGACCTTTATTTCTTTATGAATTTACAGATCCCTACTCAGGGTAGCAGGATAACGAACGGTTTTCTGATTGAATACCTAAAGACGGCTAACATGGAAGGATTAGAATTTGTTGAAGAATCTTCTCAAAGTGCCAACTGTGGAAATAATGTAAGTTCACTTAACCTACAGAACGGGTGGTTGTTAATTTCACAATTTAAACATTAACATAGATCTAGAAACATGCATAGTAGGTATTGTCTTAAAATATTTACTCCTAATAAGATCATTTCCCCCACTTCTTAATCTAACCTTCTGACGATGTTGGTTAACAATATAAAGAATAAAACTTTCTAGTTCAATTCTTTTCCCCGTCTAATTTTACTCTTAGGTACAGTGGGGAATCACAACTCCCACACGGCCATTTTTAATCTAAATATCATTAATTACAGATATCGGCATCTCTACTGAATGATTACAAACACCTCTCAACTCTGGCAGTGTTTCTAGAAAAGATGGTGGAGGATGAGATGTACTTTGAGCACGCAGAGCTTTACGATTTTATGGCACCCGTACAAGAGAAACTATATGAACTTATGTGCGATATGCATACTACCATCTATACGGTTGTGAATGCCACTATTTCAAATCACGTGACTCGTGACGTCATGATCGATGATCTGAGGGGCATGTCTAACGAACGATCCAGCAGATTTTACAGAGATTATACAATTGTGAATAAGGACATTGAATTTCTTTCGCAATTTTCACAGAAATATTTAAATATATCCAAAAGTCTTTCATGATTTGAATACTCATTGAATCCATTTGTTTTATTTTTATATGTATGAGACTAACTAGGAAAAAAGCCTACTTTTTATAGTATTTTATGTATGTTACATCACGTTTGGATGTTTGGACGTTGTATTTTACATTTTAGTTTTCATTTATACAATGTGGTTATTATTTTGTTGGGATACCTCATCTATATTTTACAAATTGTGCAATGTTTTTTTTATTTTAAATCTATTTACATATCTTTGTTTATCTGACATTATATTTTACCAGATATACAAATAGATATCTTGGTGCGTAAAAGCTGTGATGAATTGTAGTTTTAGTGTGCTTTATAGTAGACACCATGTTGTAAAACTTTACGCCTATGCAACAACTTATATGTTTTGAAATAAATCTTTTTATTAGCTTTTTGTCTTATATAAATGACGTAATGAAATCAAGGACGTGGTTTAATGATATATGTAAGGAAGCATTCATTAGGAACTACAAGACCCAGGATCATGAAACACCATAAGTCAAAATCTGAATGATTGAGAAGTCAACCATTCCAAAATAAACTTGTTATTTAGCACTGTTCTATCAAATTTCTAGTGTCTGCAGAGTTTCAGTTCAAACGTAATGAACATATATTTACCTTCTTTTTATTCTGTATTGATAATTGAATTAACAATCGAGTTCGATGTATAAAAAAAAAATTAAAAAATAAAAAAACTTTCAATTTATCTGAAATTCATCAGCAACTGGGAACACCGAATAACATCTTGAAGTACAATGCAAATGTCAGTCCAAGGGCCATAACTCAGCTAGAAGTACAAGTACGTTAGGTTTGTGTATTGCTTAACGTCTCATTCGAACATTTTACATTCATGGGGGACGTCATTAGCTCGATCACGCCTAAAAAATAGCTGTAAGAAAGTATTTCGAAAATCTAATTTGCATGACATTTGCAAGGACGGTAACTCTACTAAAAGTGAGTTGATTAGGACGAAACGTATACTCGATCTAAAACTTATCAAAATACAGCTTGGTTCGATTTCAGCAGACGTAAGAAAGGTGAAGATAACAAACTGTGATCAATCTCATAACTCCCATAAGTAATACAAAATAGAGAGTTGGGCAAACACGGAAACCTGGACACACCAGAGGTGGAATCAGGTGCCTAGGAGGAGTAAGCATCCCCTGTCAACTGGTCACACCCGCCGTGAGCCCTATATCTTGATCAAGTAAACGGAGATGTCTGTATAAGAATCTAAATGAGGCGGAAATCCAAGATAGCTGGTCCTGATACGTGTGTTCGACAAATATAAATAGAAGCAATACATGTATATTCCTTTTAAATCAAATCCCCTAGCTGGGTAGCTCAATAGGTTTACATGTGACTACTGGTTTGTGGATCGTGTGTTCGAGTCCAATTGGGGTTTTACTATTTCAAGATTGCTTTCTATAAAAACTGCATTTGTTACTAAATGAAACTATATATGAAACTTTTCAATTACAAAACATTATTCTACTTATCCTTCAATTCCAATCCATATATGATCTTTCTGTTATTAATACGCCATAAGACTCATCGCATTTTCCCGATGAATTTCAGATAAATATGATATAAAGTAACATTTGGTTGAAATAGAATTTTCCAATATTTATGAAGTCCAAGAGCCTCTAGATTTAATGTTATATCCGAAAGTCTCTTGGCATTCCATTCTAATCCCGGGAGCTTGGTGTAGGAACAGTCTCTACCTATCACTGGGATCGAGAATCGAACAGTATTCCCGTTGTGGACACATTTGATCATTACATATAGGATAGTATGCGTGAATTATCCGTACCTTTACCTTTCTTTCCTTCAGCTTTTAATTTGTTTTCAAGGTGTTCGTGAGTAAATGACTTCAGATTTTTAATTTTACTGTAGATTTTGTTTTACCTTTTAACCTAGGTCAATAGCTCTTAATCAAATAGAATTTCTCTACATCACGTTAACAAATCAAATGAAAACATGGTCTAAGTGTGTAACTTAATATGACTTATAATGTATCTTTGAATCTTTATTACTAATTGTAAATTTTTTTGATAATGGAGATTGAGAAAATTTGACAGTTGAGAGAGAGAGAGAGAGAGAGAGAGAGAGAGAGAGAGAGAGCGTTTGCAGTGTGTACATTTTATGAATTTGATATATATCTAAATAAAGACCCTGGGTATCAATAACTGATAAATGAAATACAAGAATTCCAGGCAAATTATCTATAAATGGAAATTTACATGTAGAAATATGATAAAGTAATCATGGTTTTCCTTCGTTGGAAACGAATTTCGGTCTTATTTCGGTTCGTGTATTACATTAAGTACCAAACAACCTGAAAATACGCATTGGCAAAATTCAAGAGACAATTTGTTTAAAAAATCTAAACTATAACGCATAAAAGCCTTACTAAAAATATAGGAATCCTGCAGGAGGCATAGAGAAGAAAAGATTGAATCACCGGTTGTTTTTTAAGAGATTCATCTCTCAACTGATTCGATACGCAAGAGTTTGTTCTGCATATGATCAGTTTTGAAATCAAGGTTGGCCACTGACAAAGAAGTTGATATTACAGGGGTTTCAACAATCTCGTTTAAAGTAAGCATTTCGTAAATTATGTGGTCGTTGTAATGATCTAGTTTGCAATATAACCTATCATTGGGTCAAATGCTATTTGACGTGTTTCATACCTATTGCAAGACAGTTCTTGGCACACTGATTTTGACTACAGATTATTCCGTTTACCTGATCAAGATACAGGGTCACGGCGGGTGTGACCGATCGACAGGGGGTGCTTACTCCTATTAGACACCTGATCTCACCTCTAGTATGTCTTGGGGTCCGTATGTGCCCAGTTCTTATTTTACATTCCTCGTGGGAGTTATGAGATTGATCACTGTTCGTTATCGTCGCCTTTCATATAAATGTAGTGGAACTTCTTTCTAATGGCGTAAATAATGCAGCAGGCAATATAAAAGCGTAGTGCCATAAATGAGTTGACTTTCGTGTTTTACGCAATACGTATATATAAATTTCATTGAAAAATATGTTTGCTTAAGGTAGTACTCTACATCGTCATAATGGCTGACTTCCTTTAAAAACATGGATGAAAAAATCGATATCAGCAATATTTGACTTTTCCTTTTCCATTTAAATACCTAGCCGAGTAGCTCAGTAGGTTAGAATACCGACTGCTGCAAAAAGAGGGGAAAAAAAGAATACCGACTGCTGAACTGTAGGTCGCAGGTTCGAGTCCAGCAGGAGTTTTAATTTTTTTTTCAGATTACCTTCTACTAAAACTGTACTTTTTGACAAAATAAAGTAAATTTGAAAATTTTCAATTTCAAAATACTGTTGTACATATCCTCCACTTTTCATCTACATCAAATTTCTCTGGTGTAGCATACCTCCTTAAAAATCATTCTGAACTAATTTTTGCTTCTAATTATTATGAAATCCAAAGCTTTTACTACACATACAAGACATCTAGACACTAATTCTAACATTGAGTTTTAAAACTCTGAACAACAACAGGGTTCTCACCATACATTTCTCACCTTCTTCTACCCGCTTACATGTACTTCCTATAGCAAAGACAAAATTATTATGCTATATCATGGACTTGCTTTAATTTTTTTTCCAGTTTCTTTATTTCCGTGAGTCATATGGCTCATTGGATTCACACACACACACACATACATATACACAGGCAGTACAGTAGATATATAGATATAATACATACAGGAGCAGTATATGGAGAGTGGATAAACTTATATAACGTTATACAGTAATATCATTGCATTAAGTTATATATAAACTCAGTATGTATATATATTATAGGTATTCATAACCAATTACACTGATTCATAATATGTACTGTATCTGGTATATGCGGGGGGATGCTCCATGTACTAATTGATAACAGTGTCATTACGTATTTTCGCGGCACATTTAAGAGATTTACCTAAATTACCCAGTTCTTTGATGTTATTTACACTCGGAAGCTTGTTTAACGTAACACTGATATAATACACACAGGAACATGTACAGGATTAGAGAAACACATTTGTGCTAAATGCACAACTTTCAAACGATTCTGCAATCTCGATCCGTGTGTTTAAAAACGAAATTAGGTATTTCCCAATTTTCCCCCACCTTATAACATGGTAACAGAAAACCACGCATTCCATTCAATATGAAGTTGTGTTTATTCAGTTAGAATTGTGGCTCCTGTTTCAGAATAAATATAGGCTGAGTTGAATATAGTAACTAAAGAAAGAATGATTGTCTAGAAAGATATTAGGGTAAGGTTAGGATGAGCGATTCCTGCCCACGCTCTCCTCTTATTCCCTCACTAGAAGTGGGATGGTTGCGATTGGGCAAGTATAACTGGAACACCCAATCATAGATCATGTCCAATACTTATTTAAAACAAAGCGGGTGAAAAAGGAATGTGACAATGGTTCCCTTTGCTTTCCATTGAAAAGGTGAAGATAACGATCAATGAAAGGTGAAGATAACGAACAGTTATCAATCACATAACTCTTATAAGCAATACAAAATAGAGTTGGGCAAACAGAGACCTCTGGATATACCAGAGGTGGGGTCAGGTGCCCTGGAGGAGTAAGGGCCACCTGTCGACCGGTCACACCCGCCGTGAGTCCTGTATATTGACCATATAAATCTTATAACTCTTAGAAAATACAAAATTATGATTGATTGTACCTTGTTTAACGTCCCTCTCGAGAATTTTTCACTCATATGGAGATGCCACCATTGCCGGTAAAGTGCTGCAAAATTTAAGCCTTTGCTCGGCGCTTACGGTCTTTCAGCAAGGAGGGATATTTATCGTGCCACACTTTGTGACACGGGACCTCGGTTTTTGCGGTCTCATCCGAAGGACCGCCCCATTTAGTCGCCTCTTACGACAAACAAGGGGTGCTGGGGATCTATTCTAACCCAGATGAACCCCTGGACACATCAGAAACTGGAGATATTTTGGGTTGTTAGTGGTGTAAATGTTACTACAAGTAATTTCATAAACATAATTTTGAAAGTGATTGTTTTCTATACAAAAATAGACTTTGACTCGTTCATGGAATACACACTGACATAGTTGATGAAAATGAACTCTTTCCTCTGTCTCCTTCCGTCTTTAGATGAAATTAATATTTAATATGTAACATGCATGTATAGCTCAGTAGTACCCGACTATGATGTAGTGTGTGTAGATATGTCGAGAGAGGAAGAGGTCAGGAATCTGGATTGTAGAATTGAGCACATTGGCAGACAACCATCAATCATGTGTAATACGCTGTCAGCCTTTGCATCTCTCTGATTGTGTTTGAGAGATGAAGTTTCGCATGTCCAAAAAGGAAGATGTAGAGACGTCTCACTCAATAGAATAAATGTTATGCCAGCTGGCTCAAAACACGTAACAGAAAAAGGACTAAGCCCTCCCCCTAAAATGTTCAAAATTTAAAGTAAATCGTGGTATCTTGTTTAGAAAAATGTACTAAACGATAGAAGAAGGAATAATTTCTTCCACTCCCGGAAAATTAAATGACAAAATCTGTTGATATCTTTAATTACTTTATTGGGAGAACTTAATCTTGTCCAAAAACCCTTAGAATTTGCGTCATTTTATTACTTTCATCTTCTAAAGAATGATAGAAAATGACTAAATAAGAGACATATTTCAAGCCCTGTAAATTCCAGGACCCTCTGCCTCATAAAGTGCCTTCCCCCGTAACCGCAATTCCTAGATCCGCCTCTGAAACAAGTCCAAATTTTCTAGTAGTCAGTCCGGTTTAGAATAGGTCCTCAGTAACCCCTTGCTTGTCGTAAGAGCCGATTAAATGGGGCGGTCCTTCGGATGAGACCGCAAAAACCAAGGTCCCGTGTCGCAGCAGGTGTGGCACGATAAAGATCCTTCCCTGCTCAATGACCATAAGCGCCGAGCATAGGCCTAAATTTTGCAGCCCTTCACCGATAGTGGTGACGTCTCCACATGAGTGAAATATTCTCGGGAGGGACGTAAAACAATATTCAATCAATCAATCAATCTAGTAGTCAGTTAGATTGAATAATGATGGTTGATAGTATATTTATTACTTGTTGTTTTATTTGCATCATATCTATTAATAACCAGAATTTCTATTAATTTCCTGAGTTGTTTTTACGACAAATGGACACAATTGTGATTGATCAAATTGAACCCATTATGATTGAAACGCTTTAGTTTGAAAAAGTGGCCGCGGACCGATATTTTTTAATTATTTTATTTTAGCATTTTCTAGAGACCATTCACCAATTACTAGCCATAAAGGCATAAACATGGGTGTGTGTGTATTTTCCCAAAGGGTAGGAGACCAAAAATAAAGATTATGCTCAATTGTACCTTAAGATCGATGTTATCGAAGCCATATATAGACGCATGTCTTGTATGTGCATTATATAACCATTACGTAGTTTGGAATGGTTTTAGTTATTTGTGATGTATTGTTAAACTAAGGAATGATTAGAATATATAAGTAAAGAAAATCATGCCTAAAACCCAAAATTTATAAAGCAGGGTTCTGTCTTAAAGAGACTGATTAACGATTTCCCTCCAAATTTTGTTTTTCACTTTTAATGATCAATTCAATTCTACTGTCTACATGTAATGTGTTTTGAAGGTTTCACCAAAAAACTAGGATGTTACGTTATGACAGAAGCTCATTATAGAGAGTTTATTATTTGCTGTGCTAACAAAGATTGGGGTACACGTATAATGTTTGTTACTGTTTACAAAGTGTGAAATAGGTATAATTATCGAACTAACTTTACGATACATGTATATATCACTTTAAGTAAAATGTGCAATTTAAAAGTTAAATTTGTGTCTTTTCAAAATTAGGATGTTTTAAATTACAAAATGAACATTTCACTAGTTTGTAAACATAAACAAGGTCCCAACCTTGGTTACATGTCACGGATCTAAAGTTAAGCTTATCCTTGCATTGGGAAGGTTCAAAAGTTGGTTGTCAACTTTAAATGAGTTATATTTTTAATGTTAAGCATAATATATATATATATATATATATATATATATATATATATATATAATTCAATACAATTTAAAAAAAAACGTGAACCAGTCCTTTCAAATAAGATGTTATTCAAATGTTTTATACATAAACACTATATGCAAAATTTAGCCCCGCCCTGAGGTCAGAACCTCTACCCCGCGGATCATGAAATTTACAGTCTGGGTAGCGAACTTTTTGCTCCAAATGACCAGTACATTTGTATATGCATTTGATTTTTCTTATAGATGATGTGCAGTGGTAGAGAAGATTTTTGAAAATCATTTTTATTGGCAGTTTTCACTCCGTCTCCAAGACTCCAGAGTCCTGAAATGTACAGTTTATGTTCCCTTTGTCCAACATAATGCTTCATGCCAAATTTGAAAAGAATTGGAACTGTCATTATCAAGAAGAAATTAAAAACGTTCAATAGTAAACGCACGACGGACGACGCACACAGATACATCGGTCACTAAGTGACTCAGTGACCTGAGAGGGTATATAATGAAGAAAGAAGTTAAATTGCCGAAAATATCGGGGGATTCCTTAATGTATGCCATTCCTCGTGACGATTTTGGAAATATTACACGAAAATGTCAAACAATGAGCATTAAAACGAGCATTAAAACACATTTATCACAGCAATAAACACCTACAAGAATAAATGATAATTAATAAATAAACTTTGAAAGCCAATCTTTAGGTCCTATAAGTTAATTTTCATTAGAGATGATCGGGATAATTCCATTCTGAAGTACCATATAAACAACCTCAGTATGTGAAAACCAGAAATATGAACTTCAAGGAAGTGCTCATCAAATCATTGATTTTTTTAAACTTGCTTCCTTTAAACATCGACGTTCAATACCGTGATTCGAGCTGTACATTTCCTGGTTTCGGAATTCGTCTATGTATTCTGTTGTGTAAACACAAATTGAAATTTAATATTGATTTCTGGTGTTTACTTATCATTATACGCGCAGACAGGTTTGGCCATTGTGTTGTCAATTCATAGCGGTATTTAACGAATTCAAAGGTGTCCCAACGTCCAATAGATAGGGCATTAAATATATCTTCAATCCTATTGCCGTATTATTATTATGTTTATTCAGGCAAAGCATCATATAAATTACAAATCATAATCAAATACATTGTAAAATACATTAATAATGTCAATTAGGGATCACAAATGAATTTTTGGCACATTGCTATCATATGTATCTTATATATTTGTATCTTGCGGAGGTAAATTTTCTTATTTTTGGATATAGAACCATGAAATGAAAATAATCTAATCCCTAATGTGGAAGATGAATTCCATTTGTATATACATAATTACGGGGGGAAATATTTCAAGGAATATTACGCCTACTATAAAAGACCACCAATGGTTAAATTGATACAATTGTTTAACACGGAAAATTTCAAATATTTTTTTTAAACATTGAAATATATGTATCTAATATTTTGATACTATGGGAAAGTTGTTATCCATGATTTCTATATTTCATTATTTGTTAATTTCATATGTATATTTGTTCTCCAGTAAATGTACCACTGTCATGTAAAACTTATACGGTACCAATTTTGGTGCACCAGGTGCGCATTTCGACAAATAATGTCTCTTCAGTAATGCTCAACCGAAATGTTTGAAATCCCAAATAACAATGAACTTGCTAGAGCTATTATAGGGGAAAACAGAGTGCCAAAAAAAGGGGAGTCAAATTCGTCTAAGGATAAGATGTCTATATTGTTTACAATATTGCAATGGTAAGCTGCAACGGTTAAAGTAATAAGGAACTTGAATATCTAAACAATGGGTGGGTGTAAATGTAATCCAAGATACATATGGATATGTCCTTTGTTGTGTATAGATATTCATTTTTGACGACGTTCCGCAAAATCATTTTTGCTATGTTATCAAGAAGGATTCAGTGTGAATGATGTTTTATTACAGCGAATTACAAAATAACGGTAGAGTTTACAATTGCCTGCTGGAATACTAGACTTTACAATTTGGTCAGCAAGTTTGATTATAGATTAATTTCCCACTGACGACACTGTGAACGTGTCCTCGCATAATAATTAACCAGACACCTCACCAATGAATAGTTGTAAGATTTTTTAAAATATTGTGGTGGCGTTTCAAAATTATTTCCCTGCGTAATGGGGCTTTTGACCGACACCCTCGAAAATGAAAATGAATCGTAGGGAATTTTCTTCCATTTTGGAGTAGGCAAACAACAAGCAACAGGACTTTTGAAACGGTATTTAGTTTTCAGAATGGCTATTCTATCTTCTAAAGTTCAAAAGACACATTTGATAAGCTGCTTTGAATTCGAAATTCCATCGGAAACTTACTCAATCTTAAACTTAATTAGTGGAATGTGCTGAATTGTTTTATATTCTTTTTCTTTTATTTCATTTGATCTGTTGTTTTCAGTAAGAAAAACTATTCCATGGACATTGCCAAGCAGAGCCTTAAATGTCATCAATCTCTACACGTTACTTTGTGAAACAGTCACCTCGGGTATACTATTATCTTAAAAACATCAGAGAATTAAATGTCATAAACATTACAACATTTCAATATCTGATTGTTAAAAGAAGCGTAATCTATTTCACTCAGAGACACACAAGCAATAAACTATTATACAATACTTGAATTTGTCTTTGTAAAATAAGTCTAATTTTAAGGATAGATGGATACGTTTCTGCGATTGAGTGCGCGCGTGTTTGTACGATTGTGTGCGTGTTTGTACAATCGTGTGCGTGTTTTGACGATCGTGTGCGGGGTGTGTGCACGTGTTTGTGCAGTGTGTGAATTGACCCCTCGAGACAGGTAACCACCTCCTTCCAAGCCTGACTCACTCAGAATACCGGGCTCACTTTCATTTCCTGTGGCAAATCCGTCCTAGTCCCACACTTGGTTTTTCTTGTATCTTTGTAAGCACCTGTACAAAGAATAAGACCAAAAATATATGTGTAGGAGTTGTTGACACCATTACCCGTTATCAATTTGGTGGATTTTTCTCTGGAAATGGTCATCGATGAAGGAAATCCCGTGTGGTATAATAACAGAATAGCATTTAAGAGGCTGTTGGAAATTTGCTTACTTGTTTTCTTGTAAAATTAAGTTTTATCCACTTACCGGTAATAATTCCCATATCCATCGATGCATGAAATAATTCTGATGAATATCACATGCATGTATTTTTTTAAAATTTGGATTTGATGGAGCTTAGGGGCGGATCCAGAATTATGAGAGTGAGGGACGTAATGAGAACTGATGGCATGCCTTTTCTAATGGGTCTGGGGGCATACATGTACTCCTCTAAGAAAAGTGTCATAAACATTTAGAAATTATATAATAATCAAAAACAAACAGAAGTGACATTTATAGATAACTTTATGAAAGTATCAGAAACAAAACTTGCATGAAATTCTAAAGTTTTTTCCCCTCATAAACACCAATATTCACTAGGACAAAACGTAAAATCCGTGTACAGGGTAAGATAAATTCATTGTTTTTCATATTGCTTTCAATTCCGGAGACTCATAGAAACTCTATATTAAGTTTATTTTTGATAATTATCAATAGCTTGGTATGTTATATTATATATGCATATTATACCATGTTCTGCAATAGAAGGGAACAATCACCCCTACTTCCGGCGTAAATCCGCCGCTGAATCTCTAACAGGAAAAAGCATTTAACGTCACTGGCACCCCCTTTCCTCGATCCAAAATTTACAATTAAGCCTCGATAAATTACACAGTTGAAACATGACTTTTTCACTGTATGAATAGAATATTGATAATGATTTCAGTTTCTATTTTTAAAAGCAACCGGGTTTTCAAGATTTTGCAATTTCTTCAGGTTTTATTTTTTTATCCACACAAATCAGCCCTCAGAGTTCCAGTGATCAGGTCTGCCTCAGTCGCCTGTTACAGCCATTCTCTTTTGATATTGTTTTATCTAAAAAAAAAAATACCCCCCGTTTCGTCAATGTTTATATCTTAATGTTGTAATCTTTGCAGAGCGTCTCCTTTTCCCAACTCATAATGCCGAATATTATATAAATATTGCATGTAGTTGAGGGTAACATTGAAAATTTTCACCCCGAGAAAACTATTGTCAACCGAGGCGTAGCCGAGGTTGACAATGGTTTTTCGAGGGGTGAAAATTTTCAATGTTACCCTCAACTACATGCAATATTTGTTTTATTATACTGAATGTTATATAAACAACAAAGCAGAAAGACTTACGTCTGTTGACATTTGATCAATCACTGTTATGCGATTTTTCGTATATCGATGCGGGTATTCGTGTTTAGTACAAACGCTCAAACGACGTCGTCTAACAATCTACGGCGAACCGTACGCGCATAAATTTGACGCATGTGATAATTTTTTATAATATCACCCGTTGTCAAGTACTGTTACCTGTTGCTAGATACTATCACCCTGGGGCGCGTGTTTTCTGTTCTCAGAGGGTAACAATATGTTTTTTTCAAATGCTTCTCGACCAATCAGGTTCGAGTATTTTACATGAAAGTATAATAATATATAAATATTGCATGTATTTGAGGGTAACATTGAAAATTTTCACCCCGAGAAAACCATTGTCAACCAAGGCGTAGCCGAGGTTGACAATGGTTTCTCGAGGGGTGAAAATTTCAATGTTACCCTCAAATACATGCAATATTTGTTTTATTATACTGAATGTTATGTAAACTGGAAAGCAGAAAAACTTACGTCTGTTGACATTTGATCAATCACTGTCATGCGATATTTCGTATTTCGATGCGGGTACTCGCGTTTATTACAAACGCTCAAACGACATCGTCTAACAATCTACGGCGAACCGTACGCGCATAAATTTGACGCATGTGATAATTTTTTTTATAATATCACCCGTTGTCAAGTACTGTTACCCGTTGCTAGATACTATCACCCTGGGGCGCGTGTTTTCTGTTCTCAGAGGGTAACAATATGTTTTTTCAAATGCTTCTCGACCAATCAGGTTCGAGTATTTTACATGAAAGTATAATAAAATGTTTTATTATACCTCAGTATGAGAATTCCATGCAACGCGTAATCTGATTGGTCTGGACTGTCACGTGCCAGGGATGACAAAACTTCTTATCTCCCTCTCAAACATCATAATTATCTCCCTATCATATTTACCCCTTGGACAACCTCGTGCATTTTCCATAAATTTAACGTCAAGGTAGACGAAGTGTATTGTGACGTCACAATAAGTCCGAGTCATTCTACTTTCATAGTTCGTAAGGCACAAAATATGCGGGTCTCTGATACACAGTTGAATCGCATGGTTTTGGTTTTGGTTGATAAAAAAACAAGCAAGTAAATCAGCATTCAAGGAGAATGGAAATACAAAAACTAGTTATCATATCACTGTATTTCGTTGTTTGTACCTTCTACCGTAATACGTTGACGGCGCGTTGTTACCGTTAGGACGATCCCAGCTACATACAATGTAGATGAGCGGACTCCAATTTCAAACGCACTTTTGTAGTCTTGCTTTGTTTCGGTATAATAAACAATTTATTGCATGATAGTGAGGGAGATATGAATATTTATTCACCCAAGAAAAATCATATTCCCCGAGGGCGTTGCCCTCGGGGAATATGATTTTTCTTGGGTGAATAAATATTCATATCTCCCTCACTATCATGCAATAAATGTATAATGTCTTTTTCTGAACAACTGTTATCCGCCCTTGAACTTCTCAAAATCAGCCCATGGCACAATGCTAGTTTTTTCTTTTAGGCTTACAGTTATTTTCAAAATTTCGTGTTTCCGCTTTAGAAATTCATTAGTCATACTTTAGGTTACTTTTCAGTAGTCATACTTTTGGTTACTTTTCATTAGTCATACTTTTTGGTTACTTTTCATTAGTCATACTTTGGGTTACTCTTCATTAGTCATACTTTTGGTTACTTTTCATTAGTCATACTTTTTGGTTACTTTTCATTAGTCATACTTTGGGTTACTTTTCATTAGTCATACTTTTTGGTTACTTTTCATTAGTCATACTTTGGGTTACTCTTCATTAGTCATACTTTTGGTTACTTTTCATTAGTCATACTTTTTGTTTACTTTTCATTAGTCATACTTTGGGTTACTTTTCATTAGTCATACTTTTTGGTTACTTGTAAGCACGAAAATCCAACAACATCCTACTTTCTTAAATTGTCGGATCTTAAATGATATAAGGTCAGAAAAGACCACGACACTGTTGGTTATTTAAACCTCAAATTTTCGTCTGTAGATTATTGATATATATATCTGCATGCTAATAAATCATACCCCTTATTTCATTTCTTAGTTTAGTTCAGCAGATAGATCCATAAATCCTATGATCCCGATATTATGAAAATACATGCTGGACATGTCATTACTGGTAATGTTGATATAGTTAAATATGAGGACCTCAAATAACTTATTCTAAAAGGTCCTAAATACAAAGAACCTCGGTCTTTCAATTGGCGACAGAACTTTAGCTCTATTATCAATTCTGTCGAGGATTATGCCAGACAATGGGCTAAATATGAAAAAGAAGAACTTGATACATTGTCAGAATGGATTAAAAGTATAAGAGGAATATTAAAATCCCGCATAAGACACATCATAACAAAAATACGTTCCATCTATCCTTCTGTGTTTAGTAAACCAGAAGTGATAAAAGAATTAGATAGGTTACATGAAGAGTATGTTTTGGTTCCAGCTGACAAAGCTTTTAAAAACATTGTCTTTGTTTGTAAGGCTCATTATTACAACTGTACAGGTATTTTAACGAACATGGCATTAATTCTACTTTTGGTAATTGTACTCCAACCGCCCTTTCAAAACATGAAATTCCTCCAAACCTTTCTTCAGTTTAAGACACATCCCAGTCAGTGGGCCAAATGAATATACTTATACTGGATTGCTAAACTTCATTAAAACCCTTACAAACAAAGATACGTTGCTGGATCCAGTAAGTGCTCTACCAAGCCCCTATCTTTCCTCCTCACGAAAATATTAACAGCTGTGGGGGAGAAACTTCAAACATACTGTGCCACTACATATGCCAGAAGTGGTGTAAATCAGATGTGGATTCTAAAAAATTATAAAGAGCTTTAAGTAAACTTGAAATCGCAAAGCTTTCTCAAATCATCAACATCAAAACATATGACTTTTCAACACGTTACACCACCATTCCTCACGATAAATTAAAGATTAAAATTTTTGACATCATAGATTGTTGCTTCTTCAATAAAAATGGAAAAACGGAAACATTCATATCTAGTGATCAGTTATCAACAAAATTACCTTGTTAAAACACCACTCTGATTCCACGCACAAGTACTCTGAAATTAAAATTAAAAATATACTGGAGTTCCTTATTCACAATATCTTCATGGTCTTTGGTGATCAGTTCTTCCAACAATCTGTTGGAATTCCCATGGACACGAATTATGCTCCTTTGGTCACTGGGGCTAAGCCCGTTTTGGTCCCGAACTCTGTGAAACCATAAAGATAGAAAGGTGTATAACTCTGATCTAGGTAAAAAAAAAAAAAACTACCCTCTCGCTTCAAGTGCCTAAAAAAATCAGAAACTAGGTGTGATATGCGTAATTTGCCGGTCTCCTTGAATAGATTAATGTTTTGACTACTTGAATGCCAGATTTTAAGCTACATGTTCTTACAATAACAGAGATACACGTAATCGTTCTCTCGATTTTACGTGTTTATTTTTACAATGACATTTACCGGTCCAGGTCACAAGTTGGATTCTCGCCTATGACAGCAGCAAAATTCAGACTAGTGTAGATTTCGGCATTAAGGGGTGGAGGTGGGGACTCCACTTTTTTCGACATCTTTCTTTTTCTGTTATTATATTACAGGCAAAGTTAGTCATTTTTAAAGTTAGATCTACAAGGTGGTTTCTGGCTTTCTCTTTTGAAATTGCAGTAGTGAATTGTAGTAAATATAATCAAATTAAGCGAAGACTTGAAACAAAAGATCAACCCTTGTCCCGACCCTTACCCCTAAAATTTAGGATGTAGAGCTTCTTCTCTGGTTTCCCCTCCTTTAAAATAACCAACCAACCCCCCAAAAGAAAACAAACAAACAAAACCCGATGCAATGCAATGTGCCTGATTATATTCATATCATCACATGATTTATTTTTTACAGATTGCTTCTAAAATTCTCGGGATACTTGGACAGAAATATACATTAAATACGGATGTACCCCTCCTTTCTCCCCGTCCTACAATTTGACGAGATTCTTGGCAAAATTTTACGATACTCAATGTAATGCTCCAGTTTGACATGTTATGACCGTGTCCAGTTCTCGTGCAATCCGTGTACGTACAGCTCAATGGCGTGGCGTTTAGCTCACACCACTTGTCAAACACTATTGATTTTTTCTGTCTTCTAATTCAAGTCATAATAGATTGCCTTGCTATGCGAAAAGTATAGTACGTAGGTTTTCAGATTGAAAATTATAGTCAGAAGTTTTACATATCATACCATGAATTATTTTTTTTCGCGGTCATTGAAAATATAATATATAAACCCTTGTCTAATAAAATAAACAAAGGTCGTCATTCTTTATTTGAACGTTTCCACGCGATAACAGACACCTGTCTCACAGAAACGCATGCGACTTCTCCATATCATAGAATGAGCCAGGTTTATTGCATCACATGCTCCAAAAATGAATTCATTCCTTAAAAAGCACACACATTCAAATGATTTTTTTGAGTAATAAGTACATGGAATAATCTTACATGGTCTTTAGCAGATATACGGATAACAATGTATTCGATTACCATATCTTTCATATCATGCTAAACACATCAACAAGAATTATACTATTTTATAACTTTGATAATTAAGAATTATATATTTTCGAGTAAGTACTAAAGCCACCCTTTGCTAAGTGCAAGGGCTCTAAAAGCAATTATTGAAGAAAGAATCATGATAGAATTTTTTTTTATTGTTAAAACAATGTAAATATACAGAGTTTAAAAAAAACTGGCAGTATATATGTGATATGTTATATGTATTCATTAATATTTTTATTAGAAAACTAATTTTGCTTACTACCCCCCCCCCCCCCCCCCTGAACATGTGCCCCATTTATATTAGATTATTATTATGTATTTTTTTTCCATTTATTTAACTTTCTCTCCTCTCTTCTTTTTTTTCTATTCTTTTTTCTTCTATATTTAAAACGACTTTCACATTAACACGTGTACATATCTTCTATGTATTGGTGTATATACAGTGTATGTACATGTATGTATATGTATGGAGATGTGTATATGTGTGTTGATGAATATATGATATTATTAATTTGATATAAAATGTGATAGTTGAATAAATATTACAAACAAATAAATAAAAAAAAAGAATTATACTAGAGAGATGCAGTTTAAAAGTTTAAAGTTAGATCATTTTCACTAGCTGTTAGTGCATGCAAAGAGAGATAAATCTAATTTGAACAACTGTCTGTAATTAAGTGTTTTCTATTACACAAAACCAAGTGTTTTTAATTTAGTTAAGCTCCTTAGTGTAGACAATACTAAAGAAATCAATAACTTGGGAAAATACGAAGATTAGCGTTGTAAGATAATTATGTAATTATATTTTTTCCCCTAATAACATGTGCATCTCATAATGTGATTACATGTATATTATCTTATATTTGTAATTTCTTCTCCTCCTATATTCCCCTGTCCATTCACCCGTTGTTATCTTATACGATTAGATATATCGTGTCTATACATGTACTAGGTTGATTGATTGTACATTGTTTATCGTCCCTCTCGAAAATTTTTCACTCATATGGAGACGTCACTATTGCCAGTGAAGGGCTGCAAAATTTAGGTCTATGCTCGGTGCTTATACCCAATGAGCAAGGGGAGATCTTTATCGTGCCACACCTACTGTGACACGGGACCTCGGTGTTTGCGGTCTCATCCGAAGGACCGCCCCATTTAGTCGCCTCTTACGACAAGCAAGGGGTACTGAGGACCTATTCTAACCCGGATCCCAATGGTGTCACATATACTACGGATGTATTCCAATGAGTTGTATAATTCAAGGACAATAAAGAATTGAATTGATGGTAAAGGTCAACGATAAAATCAAAATAAGACCTTATAACAGATATAAGCAAATATACGTGAATATATTCTAAAACAATATTCACCAGGGTTTTTTCCGTGCCCGAGTTATGAAATAGTCAAGTAAAATTACACAAACAGCCTCAAACTTGCTGCATAGAAAAACGTGCCTCGTTCAACTACAGCAAGAGTTACCGAGGACCTATTCTAACCCTGATCCCCACAAGCCTCCAATAAATGAAATGTCATTAAGTTTGTTTAATCAATTAACCAACCCCGGCAATAATAATATGTAATATAAAAGATTTATGATTTGACACCTATAATTCAAACCTTATATTCACGATATCTGAACACGACCATCCCTCGAAATATAACAAGAATTTTAATTATTGTGATACCAATCGTCCTTGTATATATTTTTAACTTCCCCTGTTTTCTCGATTAAAATATTTCCTAGACCAACTTCGTTGGTATGTTAAAGAACCTTCGCTCTTGTCCTACGTCACTGATCGCTAAGTATACACTGTAGGTCTTGTCCTACGTCACTGATCGCTAAGTATACACTGTAGGTCTTGTCCTACGTCACTGATCGCTAAGTATACACTGTAGGTCTTGTCCTACGTCACTGATCGCTAAGTATACACTGTACGTCTTGTCCTACGGCACTGATCGCTAAGTATACACTGTAGGTCTTGTCGTACGGCACTGATCGCTAAGTATACACTGTAGGTCTTGTCCTACGTCACTGATCGCTAAGTATACACTGTAGGTCTTGTCCTACGGCACTGATCGCTAAGTATACACTGTAGGTCTTGTCCTACGTCACTGATCGCTAAGTATACACTGTAGGTCTTGTCGGACGTCACTGATCGCTAAATATACACTGTAGGTCTTGTCCTACGTCACTGATCGCTAAGTATACACTGTAGGTCTTGTCCTACGTCACTGATCGCTAAGTATACACTGTAGGTCTTGTCGTACGGCACTGATCGCTAAGTATACACTGTAGGTCTTGTCGTACGGCACTGATCGCTAAGTATACACTGTAGGTCTTGTCGTACGGCACTGATCGCTAAGTATACACTGTAGGTCTTGTCCTACGGCACTGATCGCTAAGTATACACTGTAGGTCTTGTCCTACGTCACTGATCGCTAAGTATACACTGTAGGTCTTGTCCTACGTCACTGATCGCTAAGTATACACTGTAGGTCTTGTCCTACGTCACTGATCGCTAAGTATACACTGTAGGTCTTGTCCTACGTCACTGATCGCTAAGTATACACTGTAGGTCTTGTCCTACGGCACTGATCGCTAAGTATACACTGTAGGTCTTGTCCTACGTCACTGATCGCTAAGTATACACTGTAGGTCTTGTCGGACGTCACTGATCGCTAAATATACACTGTAGGTCTTGTCCTACGGCACTGATCGCTAAGTATACACTGTAGGTCTTGTCGTACGGCACTGATCGCTAAGTATACACTGTAGGTCTTGTCCTACGGCACTGATCGCTAAGTATACACTGTAGGTCTTGTCCTACGTCACTGATCGCTAAGTATACACTGTAGGTCTTGTCCTACGTCACTGATCGCTAAGTATACACTGTAGGTCTTGTCCTACGTCACTGATCGCTAAGTATACACTGTAGGTCTTGTCCTACGTCACTGATCGCTAAGTATACACTGTAGGTCTTGTCCTACGGCACTGATCGCTAAGTATACACTGTAGGTCTTGTCCTACGTCACTGATCGCTAAGTATACACTGTAGGTCTTGTCCTACGTCACTGATCGCTAAGTATACACTGTAGGTCTTGTCGTACGGCACTGATCGCTAAGTATACACTGTAGGTCTTGTCCTACGTCACTGATCGCTAAGTATACACTGTAGGTCTTGTCCTACGGCACTGATCGCTAAGTATACACTGTAGGTCTTGTCCTACGTCACTGATCGCTAAGTATACACTGTAGGTCTTGTCCTACGTCACTGATCGCTAAGTATACACTGTACGTCTTGTCCTACGGCACTGATCGCTAAGTATACACTGTAGGTCTTGTCCTACGTCACTGATCGCTAAGTATACACTGTAGGTCTTGTCGTACGGCACTGATCGCTAAGTATACACTGTAGGTCTTGTCCTACGGCACTGATCGCTAAGTATACACTGTAGGTCTTGTCCTACGTCACTGATCGCTAAGTATACACTGTAGGTCTTGTCCTACGTCACTGATCGCTAAGTATACACTGTAGGTCTTGTCCTACGTCACTGATCGCTAAGTATACACTGTAGGTCTTGTCCTACGGCACTGATCGCTAAGTATACACTGTAGGTCTTGTCCTACGTCACTGATCGCTAAGTATACACTGTAGGTCTTGTCCTACGTCACTGATCGCTAAGTATACACTGTAGGTCTTGTCCTACGGCACTGATCGCTAAGTATACACTGTAGGTCTTGTCCTACGTCACTGATCGCTAAGTATACACTGTAGGTCTTGTCGTACGGCACTGATCGCTAAGTATACACTGTAGGTCTTGTCCTACGGCACTGATCGCTAAGTATACACTGTAGGTCTTGTCCTACGGCACTGATCGCTAAGTATACACTGTAGGTCTTGTCCTACGTCACTGATCGCTAAGTATACACTGTAGGTCTTGTCCTACGTCACTGATCGCTAAGTATACACTGTAGGTCTTGTCCTACGTCACTGATCGCTAAGTATACACTGTAGGTCTTGTCCTACGTCACTGATCGCTAAGTATACACTGTAGGTCTTGTCCTACGTCACTGATCGCTAAGTATACACTGTAGGTCTTGTCGGACGTCACTGATCGCTAAATATACACTGTAGGTCTTGTCCTACGTCACTGATCGCTAAGTATACACTGTAGGTCTTGTCGGACGTCACTGATCGCTAAGTATACACTGTACGTCTTGTCGTACGGCACTGATCGCTAAGTATACACTGTAGGTCTTGTCGTACGGCACTGATCGCTAAGTATACACTGTAGGTCTTGTCCTACGGCACTGATCGCTAAGTATACACTGTGGGTCTTGTCCTACGTCACTGATCGCTAAGTATACACTGTAGGTCTTGTCCTACGGCACTGATCGCTAAGTATACACTGTAGGTCTTGTCCTACGTCACTGATCGCTAAGTATACACTGTAGGTCTTGTCCTACGTCACTGATCGCTAAGTATACACTGTAGGTCTTGTCCTACGTCACTGATCGCTAAGTATACACTGTAGGTCTTGTCCTACGTCACTGATCGCTAAGTATACACTGTAGGTCTTGTCCTACGTCACTGATCGCTAAGTATACACTGTAGGTCTTGTCCTACGTCACTGATCGCTAAGTATACACTGTAGGTCTTGTCCTACGGCACTGATCGCTAAGTATACACTGTAGGTCTTGTCCTACGTCACTGATCGCTAAGTATACACTGTACGTCTGAATCTGTAGTCGTTCACCTACAGCTCTGTATGTCAACTTCCGTTTTCGGATTAACGATTTTTGAGAAGCAGTAGACGATGTTTGACGGTTGATTATAACCGATAGATGGACTTTATTTCTAGTTCACCATGACAATGCGTGAGGTAAGACCTTGTAAACGGTTGGAGTCTAATTATCATTTTATATCGAACTTTTCGCCGAAAATTGCAATTGGTGTAGCTGGTAAAAAGGAAACCAAAATGGCGGCCTGATATACCCTTTGAATAATTTGTTTATAGGAAGACAATTTTTGTTATTATAGATACATGTATTTAAAATGTCGAGTGCCTGTGGCTCCAAGGTGTTTCTCTTTACACCCTTGGCGGATCAAGCCGACTTTTGTTGGATGTATGATATCATTGATTCCAGCAACAGCGAACTACACCAATCAAAACGCGTCTAACAACATTAACCATGTGTAGTAAACAATAATGGCGTCGGAAGAAGTGTACAGTATATGTCCCAACGTTCTTCCAAAAGGACATCGGTGCACAATACTCGGGCCAACTTTTAATGTACTAGATCAGTTAAATTGAATACAGATGTTTGGGTATGTTCCACGTTACGAAGACGGCAAATCAAAGTAAGTCGTGGTTTATGTTTTACAAAACTTATAAGATAGCAAAGATCGACTGTGATCGTTTGCATCTGATCGTTTGCATCGCATCGACTTTTTAAGGTCAGAAAAGCATGACATTGTAAGCAGTTTTTTGGATTGATTGATGTTTTCCGCCACACTCAACAATTTTTCAGTTATCTGGTAGCGCCCAGTTTTTTATTGGTGGAAGAGAGAACCCAGATACAATGTAACTGGGAAGAGACCACCGACCTTCCAAAAGTAAACAGGGAAACTTTCTCACTTACCGGCGCGAGCGGGATTCGAACCCGCGCCGACCAGAGGTGAGAGGCCGTGTGATTTTCAGCACAATGCTCTAACCACTCGGCCACGGAGGCCCCTATCCCTGGTGTGGAACATGTCCATATTTAAAGGAGGGACAAACCTTCAATTTCAACAGAAGGGAATTCACTGTAAACGCGGATATGACTTTTGACTCTAAGAATTTAATATATGTTATTACATGTAGCGGATGTAGACTTCATATTGGAGAGATAGGAACAACTCTTAGAGCCAGAATTTACGTGTATATAAGCAACAGATGCAATTATCGGAATACCGTAAAATAAAAGTGAACATTTAGACGGGTGTTGAAATGGACAATTTAACGTTTTTCCGTTTATAAACTTTCCACGGACAATTTAGTGGAAAGCAGAGAAAAAGAAAAATGCATGTATTTCAGTCGTTCATTTAGAAGTACTCTTTAAAATATTTTAGTGAAAATTCTTTGTCTTACATGTATGTCACAATATTACGCTACCTCTGTATTATGACGTCATTGTATTGTTATAGTCATGAACAACATACTTTGTTTTCATAATGTAAAACGTCTGCAGATATTAAATGAAAGCGCTTACGTTTTAGAACATGTTGTCAGACTTTATTTTTTACTTATTGATTACCGCACACTGAGACAATTTTTCACTTCTGTATAATATTATATTAAACCAGTGATTTTGATGGCACCATGTAAAGAAATTCAGAGAGTAAAAGAAAAATATAATGTACATGTACTCCAAGAGATACTCGAGGCGATTAGTCTTTTGGATAAAAAATGGATACCACCAACTAATTGTTACAAGATCTTATGTATGTGAAAAATATCCAAGGAACATGAACAATGAGGAAACATTGCTTAATCCGTTACAAGTAACGTAGAATGTATGAGAACTCAGTACCACTCACCAAGTGAAATTACTCACCAAGTGAAATTACTCACCAAGTGAAAATACTTAACAAGAAATTCATGTAATGGAACTCAATATCACTCACCAAGTGAAATTACTCACCAAGTGAAATTACTCACCAAGTGAAATTACCCACCAAGTGAAATTACTCACCAAGTGAAATTACCCAATAAGTGAAATTACTCACCAAGTGAAATTACCCACCAAGTGAAATTACCCAATAAGTGAAATTACTCACCAAGACATTCATGTAACGGATCTCAATATCACTCACCAAGTGAAATTACTCACCAAGTGATATTACTCACCAAGACATTCACGTAACGGAACTCAATATCACTCACCAAGTGAAATTACTCACCAAGTGAAATTACCCAATAAGTCAAATTACTCAGCAAGACATTCATGTAACGGATCTCAATATCACTCACCAAGTGAAATTACTCACCAAGTGAAATTACTCACCAAGTGAAATTACCCACCAAGTGAAATTACCCAGTAAGTGAAATTACTCACCAAGACATTCATGTAACGGATCTCAATATCACTCACCAAGTGAAATTACTCACCAAGTGAAATTACTCACCAAGTGAAATTACTCACCAAGACATTCACGTAACGGAACTCAATATCACTCACCAAGTGAAATTACTCACCAAGACATTCATGTAACGAAACTCAATATCACTCATCAAGTGAAATTACTCACCAAGTGAAATTACTCAACAAAAAATTCATGAATTTGCCTTACAAAAGGAATCTAGCAAAATTAAGCGAAAATTAAAGGTGATATGGAGCAGGATACTTAATTCAAGAAAGCAGTTCTTTTGGAAACAAATAAACAATGCTAAGGATGCAGACCGGTATGAAAGATGACTTAGGAGAGGATATTCCGTATATCGAGGAAATTCAGAATAGCTGCAATTCGCCGGGAACCCACGGAACAAACAAAAGTTCGGGCGGGTATGGCGGTGGAGAGAATATTTAGCCTTGCTTTTAATGTGTAATCTGTGATTCTGTTTTTTATTTATTATTTTCCCTAGAATATTTATGCCAATAGTGTTTTCGCTTTTAAAATTTTAGAGTATTTTTTTATACTTTTTTTTTATACTTTAGATACTTTGCATAGTGTTCTACCAAAAAAACAACAACAAAAAACAAAAACAAAAAAACAAAAAAAACAAACAAAAAAACCCAACAACTTTAACTATCGATCTTAATAATAATGTTTTAGTTTAATAATTTTATAGATATAAGATTTTATGTCATACTGGCATATAATTTCATTTAATTGTGTGGGTTTTTTAATTGTTGTATTCCTCACCGCTACCCTTGTAAAGCGCCTTAGAGTAATTTGTCTTATATAAGGCGTTATATGTAAAACTTATACGGTACCAATTTTGATGCACCAGATGCGCATTTCGACAAATAATGTCTCTTCAGTGATGCTCAACCGAAATGTTTGACATCCGAAATAACAATGAAGTTTTATAGCTATTATAGGTAAAAAAACAGTGTGCCAATAAATGGAGTCAAATTCGTCTAAGGGTGAGGGAGATAATCCTTAATTTTGAAAAGAATTTCTAAATGTTATCACAGTAATTAAATATACATCCGTATTTTCAAGCGTGTAACGAAGTACTTAGCTACTGGGCGGTAGAGACCCTCGGGGACTAACATCCCACCAGCAGAGGGCTCGACCCAGGAGTCATAATGTAAAACTTATACGTACATGTACCAATTTTGATGCACCAGATATAAATGTTATTTATTATGACTATTTATTATAGTAAGAGGAGAAACCCAGCTTTTGAGAATGTGGTCCAGTGCTGCTCAAACTAAAGTAATTCACATCGATGAGCAAATGAATGACGAAATAAAAAAGAAAGCAAGTGGACGTATTCTAGAAATAATACAGAGTTTGTGGAAAACCTATTGTGCTGCACATCAAAGAGGGAAAACGTTCTATGGACAGATTTATAAAAATTACGGGAAACACTTTTGTTGTTTACAAAGTTGTGGGCGTATCAATATCGAAGATCGATTGGTTGTGTTATTAGCGGTTTAATAGGTAAATATCATGCTACGCACGAGGCGCCAATATTTTGTATAAGTTAGAAGTTTAGGGTTTCAAAGCCGTTCGAAGTTTCGTTGCCTTACAGTGCAACAGACGTTACAATCACTCTGGACAATGTCTAAGCAAAAAGATTTCTTAGCTGAATTCTGGCATGTGGACGACGAGTCCCTACTAGATTTACATTGTACCCTCCCTCTACATTGAACAAGAAACCAGATAGCTCTACCATTGATTCAGAGCCCGCCAAAGCCACTTCAGATTTAGCGGATACGTTCAACCTCTTCAAGACTTACCTGGACTTGAGGTGGCAGGAGACAGTTTCTTTGGTTCTGAAACATGTGGATAGGGGGTATACATCAAAGTCAGATTATGACAGACTAATGAAAAATCCTATTTCTCTTTTATGTCAATACTTGTATTTCATATTAGTGTAGTTAATAAATTATGACCCTAAATTACATGTAATTTATAAATACTGGTGCTGGTGCACAAAACATGCTCTGAGCAGGTTCCCCATTTTTGCTTTGATTTTCTCTCATTTGGGCTAATACGTACCACCCCCACACCAGCACAGTACCAAACATGGGGATTTAGACACTGTGCACAATCAAGAACCCTATCTGCCCTTCTCAAAAATCTACCTCTAATATGGGGCCATCCACCTTCCCTTACAGCTACAGACCTTTTGCTGGACCCTGCATGTTTTCACCAGAATTTCTTCAGCAACTGGACACGTGTCTTAGTTTCGTATTTGCACCCATCTATATGCTAGGAATCATGGTGACACCTACATCTTGTATATCAACATTTTTATGAAGCACTCAGCTACATTTGACATGCATCCTAAAATTATTGTATACATTTTTACACATGTACATGTAATATCACTTCAAATATGGGGTATTTCCAATTTTTGAAAATGTTGACCGGGCCTATAGTGCGAAACTGTCCCCTGCTACTGAAGCTTGAAAACCTTAAAGAGGAACTATCTTCTGGTAATGATTTTAATAACTTAGCAAAACAGTTAAAGAAAGAGGTTTCCGTGAATTTCAAACACGAAGGGAATAACATTCAATTTGAATTTAATTCTAAAAATTTGAACAATTTATTAAAGCTGCAGAGGCGGTTATCACTTAAAGACTCTGCTTCACCTACACTTGTTTCATCAACAAAAACCACGAAGACAAACAAGCTTATTCGTATAGCTGACAAATCTCCCGCCAGGTGGACGACTGTAAGGAGGTATAAGAGTGATTGCCTCAGACTCAGATGATGAAAAGCACCTACGACAAGCAGAAAACCGAGTTATTGGAGTCCTTAGGGAGAAGCGTTGTTCAAACCCCACATAAACGCTTCAGCGACAGTTATATCTGCTCCCAGTGATCGCAGACCTCCTCCTACCTCTCTGCCACAGCATTCCTTTCGTTCTTACAAACGTCGAGAAGCATCGCTTCACGACATCTGTTACAACTGCCATAAGTATGGGCATTGGAAGTTCCAATGCACCGCAGCCCCCAAAAGTCAGCAACCAAAATACAAACAACTCAAACCAATAGACCTGTAGAGATGACAAACAACTCAAACCAATAGACCTGTAGAGATGTATGTGAATTTTCTTGACGAGTCAGTTCTGAACGTCGACCAGATTAATTTATTTTTACATCACGCAGTATATTTTGATAATATACCCATTTGTGGTAAGGGCGTGAAAGAAAATTTAACGAAACATCTTGATTATTGGAAGTGTGCAAGTGAATTTGTTATTGATATCATTAAACATGGTTATGTCGTTCCTTTTCAGAATGCGCCTCCTCCAATGAAATTCAAAAATAATAAATCAGCACTTGAAGATGTTGAATTTGTTGATGATTGAATTTCAGACCTTTTGAAGTCAAGTTGGATAGAAAAAGTTCCTTTTTAGTCATTTGTTGTCAGCCCTATCAGCGTTGCAGTTAACCAAAGTTCTTGTAAAACTGACAAAAAGAAAGTAAAATTCGAAGATTGGAACGAGGCTTTGAATGTTTTCACTCAAGATTGTTTTTTCTTTAAATTTGATTTAAAATCAGGATACCATCACATTGAATTGTGCAGAAAACAACTCATCTATATCTCTTTTTGCTGGAAAGATAAATTTTATTGTTTCAACGTGTTAGTGTTCGGGTTCACTTCAGCGCCTTACATTTTTACCAAGTGTTAAGCACTGACCAATGGTTCAGCACTGGCGATACCATGGTATCGATATTGTTCTGTACCTCGATGACGGGTTTGGTTTTGGCCACGATTACGAACGCTGTTCTAAAGCTTCAAAATTCTTTTTATAGAAGCAGGATTTTTAATCAATGAAGAAAAATCAATTTTTCAGTCTCAAAAGTCAATGGAATGGCTTGGACTGGTCTGAGATTCCAAGAATATATCTCTGAGCATTCCTTATAGGAGACTTTTGGATGTGATTAATTCTTTAGAATTCCTTAGAAATGTTTTCACTATGTTTACATCTCGTGAACTCACAATATTTGCTGGCCAATTTATTTCAATGTGGCCGGTTTTTGATAATGTGTGTAGTTTGATGACAAGGCATATCTATTTAGCAATAAAAGTTGGGTCCATTGGGATCGAATAATGAATTTTCAGATCAAGTGAATGCTGAATTACAAACGTCTGATTCAGAAAAAATTGCCTTTTACTTTAGTGTTTTCTGATGTCAGCAATGCGACCGCAGGAGCATACGGTGTCGCGAGGAACGAATTTCTTTTTACCAGATGTGATCAGAGTTTGAATCTCAAATAACTTCTACCTGGAGAGAACTGAAAGCGATTAAATTAGCTATATTTTCATTTTTAGTACTTTTTACAGCAAGACTGTTCGCTGGCATACAGATAACCAAAAGTGTGTTACAAATTGTTCAGAATGGGAGTACAGAGTCCCATTTGCAACATTTAGCATTTTTTCAATATGTGCCAAATTTGCTATCACCTTAAATGAAAGGTGAAGATAACGAAAAGTGATCAATCTCGTAACTCCTATAAGCAATACAAAATAGATAGTTGGGCAAACACGGACCCCTGGATACACAAGAGGTGGGGTCAGGTGCCTAGGAGGAGTTAGCAACCCCTGTCGACCGGTCACATCCGCCGTGAGATCTATATCTTGATCAGGTAAACGGAGGTATCCATAGTTAAAATCAGTATGCCAAGAACGATCTAACAATGGGTATGAAACCCGTCAGACAGCATTTGACCCAATGATAGGTTGTATTGACGAACTAGATCGTTATAACTACCATAGAATTTGCGAAATGCTAACTTCAATCGAGACTGTACCATCAACTTGTTTCTCAGTAGCTTGCCTCGATTTATAAGCTGACCATACGCAGAACAAGCTCTTGCGTATCGAATCCGTTGAGAGATATAAACAACATATGCAGGTGATAATGAAATATTGCTACATGAATATGGCAAGTTGACGATGGAGAAGCTGAAATCATCCCGTTTGTCATACAGTTGAGTTGTCAGTTTGCCGTTAATGTCTACTTTCAATAAAATGCCTAAGTATGAAGCAGAAGTGGACGACTCTGTAGTGCCTTTTATTTCGAGCTCACAGGGATATATCGAAACAATATATGAATGAAAGTTATTATTGTTAATAGACAAAACGTCGTCGATATATCTAAATGTCGAATTAAAGGCCACAGCAAGAGATTTTTCTTCTCACGTAGTGTTTGACTAAATTCTGCTCCATATGAATATAGAAACAGGTCACCTAACAAAGGAGCACAATTCGTGCCCATAAAATGTAAAACATAAACTGTTCAACATTAATGTTATTATGTTCCATATTATTGATTTGATGTTTATCAGCTTCTATTACCCAACTCTCTGCTCACCGTAGCTGGTGTTTGCTGATATCTGATTAAAAACAAAAGAGTGACTGAGATTGACAATTGTCAATCGAAATCCGCTCGCTCCGGTAAGTGAGACAGTTTCCCAGTTTACTTTCGGAAGGTCGGTGGTCTCTTCCCAGTTACATTGTATCTGGGTTGAAGTACTGTTCTCTCTTCCGCCAACAAAAACTGGGCGCTACTATATAACTGCAAAATTGTTGAATGTGGCGAAAAACATCAAATCAATTAATCAATCAAATGACGAAAGAAATGTTTACAAACTTGTCGGGGGGAAATCAGCTAATAAAACGAGAATAATTCCACGTTATAAGATGACAAATAAAAAAAGTTTCAAAACAAACCCAGATCAAAAACATGACGAACAAGTAAAGCCACAGGATACAGTACACAGTATCACATCGGCGCCATCAGAGGTGAGCAGGGGGAATTAAATTGTTTGGTTGTAAAGATGAATGAAACAATGAAAAACAACTCACACAACAGAAGTTATACACTGACCTGCTGAAAATAGACAGCATATACAATGTCGGGTTACGAAAATGACAGTTATTCTGTCTTATAATTCAGAGGATAATGTATGTAACAAGGCATAAAATTACATGTACATGTATGTGCATAAAAAGGTAGCTTAACTTTGTGAATCAGTGAGGTTTTGAACACAACAACATCCAACAGCAAGGTGTACACATTCGAAAACTAAGTAAATGAGATTTGCAGCAGTAAATACACCAAGCTGCGGAAACAAAACTAAAATATGCTACCTATCTGCCTCTATACAACAACAGAAATAATGACACTAAATAATGGTTATCTGGAGTTGAGGCATTGCATGGCAGTATTTTTACAATGACTTGCATGCACAGCACGGTAACACATGTGCATCATATCAATCAGTGAAACAATCACGTGCT
Organism: Ostrea edulis; assembly: GCF_947568905.1. Taxonomy (NCBI): domain Eukaryota; kingdom Metazoa; phylum Mollusca; class Bivalvia; order Ostreida; family Ostreidae; genus Ostrea; species Ostrea edulis. The sequence continues at coordinate 20,739,509 of NC_079172.1, read as the reverse complement.
CTAAAAATGTACAAAATGACTACAAGGAAAAATAATGCAGTAGTTACCAACATGCTAGAAACTTACATTGATTAAATATTGTACAAAGTATAATTATGCAGTGGTTAAATACTGACCTGTGCAGAGTCTTAAAACTGATATATGCAACCAAGTGGTGCAGTCTTTAGCAGCAGTTAAACACTGACCTGCCAAAAGTTGTTGCTGAACATTCATTAGCTCCGACTATAAAGTCAACAACAAATCAGAGCATGGGGGTAGAATTATAAGTTAAAGGTTGAAAGCAGGTATTCTTTATAGTGGTGGAAGGCCTTAAGAGTTCCATCTGCCTAATTGTTTGATAAGATTCTCAGAATAACCTAAACTTGTGGCATATGTAGCAGCACCTATATTGAAGCTTATCTACCTTTTTGTGGGATGGCAGACACTGGCTGTAAGAGCATAGGTTGTGTTTTCAACGATTTTGATTTCTTTAAAGTTATAATGATTTTCAAATATCGAAGCCGCAAACCAGTATATACATGTACTGATATGTCGTTAAATGTATTGCCTGAACCTCGCACAGTCATTTTGAGAAAAACGTTCGCTGATCGGCAGCAAATGCACAAGTCTTGTAGGACATCGGAGCAAAAATAATCATTGGGATGTTGCACGCTCCGTATGATTTCCGTCCTAGACTTGTGGCGATTGCTCGGAGAATGTTTTACAATCTCATGGTATTCGAACAATCTCAGCATAGCGATCATACAGATTCGTAGAGACATGGTTTAATGAATCTATTGGATATTCGTCTGTATTATGTTTTAGGTCACCTGTTTCACTCAGATGACGTATTGCTATTAGTCTGCGTCCGTCTTGGTTAACAACCACCCTTACATTTTAGATTCGGTATGAATCGTCTTTGGGACAGGGGAGAGCATAAATTGAGACTAGATGATGTTCAGAATCTAATATATACAACAAATTAACAAGGATGGAAAATATACTGAAAAGGAGGCTGATGTAAGATTTACTGGGCTTTTTTTTTCCCGGTAGGGTGCTTTTTTGTGCGGTGAAGTCGCTGATGCAAAAAGAAACAATCGCAAAGAATATGTACATGTATGATATTTCGCTCAAAATTTCCCCATGCGGGCCCCTCGAAATACGTAGTTTTAAAGCAGCTTAACGATTACATCGCTGTCACATGGTATCGGGAAATGACCAGCGATCATAGCATTCACACCCTATGTCAAGAAAGCGTGAAATTAACAAGTACGTGTGTACATCTACCTATTTTGGTCATTAATCGCAAAAACCTACACTCGCAGAAAAATCGGTCATACAGTATGGGAAGTAATCCCTGAGCAGGGAAAATGGAAAAAATCCCAACAAAACTTAATTTCCCAAAAAATTGGGAAGTAGTTTTATCAAATTCCGACACATGCAGTTTAACGTAATATGATTAATTTTGAATTATAATTGAGTATTATTTAACTGCGAAGTAGCACTTTTGTGTTAAGGTTCTAAACCAAAGACGTCATTCCGGGAATCAGTCATCTTGCGTAAAATTAAAAACCCAAATAATTCAAAGTTTAATAAAATTAACTCACGCTACATAACAAAAAAGGCAAAGTACTGTTAAATTTGTATCTTAGTTACTTAATATTTTATAAGACAAATTCAATATTGACCAACAACTCAGTACATTAATAGCAAATTGACGTATTGTGATTTATGATAACAGTGCATTGTCGTTGAAACTCAATTTTTCTAAAACACTGCCCACGTCCATGAGGGACTGGCTGGGAGGGTAAGATTACTGTCAGTGTGATATACCGTTCTGTATATATAAACACCCTCATTCTTTGTCTTTCAAACGAAACTTATAATCACAGGAAATATGACAAAATTCTATGAACACTTGTTTGGTAAGTTTCAAATATTTACTAAATCGATGATATAGAGAGTTTAAATTCTGGTATATTTTTGCAAAATCTCTAAAAGAAGTATTATACGTCAAGATACGTTCTAATTCTGTTTTGTTGTTTTGTTAGGCGTCTCTGTTTTGATATTATTGCAATATACAAAGTATTCAGATACTTTTACAACAAAAGGCGAGAGATGGAAATTTCCTTGTGCTAATTCAAGAGTGGTCACAAAGAATATACATGCACTGCAAATGACGCCTATTGCTGTTCCGGTTCACGAGGTTTATAGAAGCCTTAGAGAACATTCAAAACTTCTTAATTCCGAACTATCGATACTTAAAACACAATACGTAAGTTGCTTTTATGACAAATCTCATATATCATATTTTAGAGAAAGCATTAGTAATTTTATTACATTTCTTTGCACGCGTCTTACAGATATTTTCATTGAAAAAGTAATTTGCATTTTCATCTTGTAACAGGAAGATGGACGTATAACTGGTGCACAGCTCAAACGATTTCTTGATGGACAAATGATAGCAGGCCTCCCTTCACCAGAGGAATTTCATTTTATGGAATCATTCAATGTCAGTATAACGTCATAATATCTTCATTGCTTTTGATACACTCATCTTTGGACGGGTCATATTATGGTATGGGTTTCTCATCCGCCTTTGCGTGCACTGTTAGCTTTTTGAAGTCCGGGTCTTTCAAATTGTGATGTTTATGCTACCAAATCTGACCAGCTGATGCCTCAGGGTGGGGGGGGGGTTGGTTAGGAGATGTGTAGTGACTTTTATTATTTTATTGCTATATAATTGTGTCCGAAACGTATCTTGCATACTGTCAAGTCAATCAAAATTGGTCCCTTGATACGCCTTAAAGGGGTGGTGTGTCGCAAACCAAAGGTAGGTAACAGTGGTTTCAGATTTTAAATTTTAATGCTATGCGTATTCAAATTGTGCCTGCATTATATTGTGAGTACTGTGAGGCCTCGGACAATCAAACTTTGTTAGTTGATGTTGGGGACGACATGTCGTAATCCAAACGTAGAACATTGGACTCATTTTCGAATGTTGTGATATGAAAAGGTGAAGGTAACGAGCAGTGATTAATCTCATAACTGCTTTAAAGACTACAAAATGAAGAGTAGGTTAAACACAGACGGACCCCTGGACATACCAGAAGTGTGAGTAAGCGTCCCCGTCACACCCACCATATTTTGATCAGGTTATCCGAGTAATCCGTAGCAAAATCAGTGTGCAAAGAACGGCCATAATTGGTACCGTATAAGTTTTACATTGAAACATTGTCAGACAGTGTTTTGCCAAAATGACAGGTTGTATGGTACAATAGATCGTTAGAGTGACCATAAATTTGCAAAATGCTGACTGTTGAAACCCTTGTAACATAATCTTATTTGTCAGTAGCCTGCCTCAATTATATTCAGTCAAATCGTGTTCGGTTTATCTTTTGCGCACTGTAAGGCCTAGCTCTATCAAACCTTGTCTTTGTGGAAGGTATTTCGTTATCAAAAAGTAAGTCATTTTGACCTACAGCAGAATTGTATAGGTTTCCATAGTCGAATGTTTTCTAGATCATTCATATCTTTCACGCTTTTGGGCCTTGGATCATCAAACTTGTTAGATGTGTGAATTTTGTTCCCCACCGAAACGAGGAAGGGGACATAAAATACAATTATCCGTGCTTCTGTCCGTCCGTCCGTTCCACTTGACTTTATGGGCGAAACTCCCCCAAACCACAGATTTTGTTCAAATTTTGTAGGAGTTGGTCATATTGCGCCGCTATTTTGAATCGACAAATTTTACAGGAGTTATGGGACTTTGCTGAATTTGTACATGCTAAACTATAGAGACACTTTGTTTTCAGAAATCGCGCAACAAAGACGTAGGTACAGTTTCTAAAGTCATTTGGCCCAAAATATCGATGATTTCACTTGGAGCTCAAACCCTGACATTCAGATAAGGAATGGATTAGCAAACCCAAAATCCGCTCAGTTTGATCAGCAAAATGATTTATGTCATATGACGAGAGCTAGAAGTTGGCATAAAATTGCAAAATGCCATTTTCAATGAAAATATCCACAAATTCAGGTGGTTTTCCTTTCAGAAAACATACAGCGCAAGCGTCGAGCAAATTCATATTCAAGTATGTTTTTCATCTTAAAATAATACACAATATATTTAATTTTATTTTGCTCGACAAATGCTCACATCTTTTCCTGAGTAATAATCTGTATGACATTTGACAGTTTTCAGGCTTATTTGAAAAAAAAGGCGGGAAATGTCTTATTCATGATGTCATAATGCTATCCAATTAGAAATATCATTCTGATTTTGTTGACATAGTATACCTGGCATATATTTTACTTTCTTAAAACGCTTATTAAGGTTAATTCCAGACACATTTTATAGAGAGAAATTTTTTGGGCCTTTTTATGTATACAATCGTACCTTGTTCTTTTGTTCAAATTCTGAAGATTGAAAGTCACCATATTATCTAGTTGACCATATTGCACTGCCATTTTGACTTGGCAAATTTTACAGGCGTTATGGGACTTTGTTGAATTTGTGCATTCTACACAATAGGAACACTTCGTTGACGCAACTCCTCATACATCGTTCAACGGGTTTATTCAAATGTTGTTGATTGATAGTCACCATGTGTAGATACATTCAATATCCCAGTCAATGGGTCGGATGAATATGAGTTGCCGTACCTATACTGCATATTTGAACTTCATAAAAAAACCTTACAAAGATACATTGCTGGATCCAGTAAATGTTATACCAAGTCTCTATCTTTGCTCCTACCGAAAATATTCACAGCTGTGAAGGAGAACCTTCAAATATACTGTGCCACTACATATGCCAGAAGTGGTGTAAATTAAATGTGGATTCTAAAAAAAAATGCTAAAGTTCTTTCAGTAAAGTTGAAATCGCAAAGCATTTCTCAAATCAACATCAAAACGTATGACTTTTCAAGACTTTACACGACCATTCCTCACGATTAATCAAAGCCTATACTTTTTGACATGCACAGTAATAATCATTTCTAATCATCCAAAAAATTACTTTGTTAAAACACCACTCTGATTCCACGCACAAGTACTCTGAAGTTGAAATTAAAAATATACTCCTCAGTGACAATATCTTCGTCGACTTTGGTGATCAGGTCTTCCAACAATCTGTTGGAATTTCCATGGGCATGAATTGTGTTCCTTTGTTAGCTGACCTGCTTTGATATTTCAATGAACAGAATTTATTCAAAAACTTCTACGTGAGAAGAAAAAATCTCTTGCTGTGGCCTTCAATACGACATTTAGATATATCGATGACGTTTTATCTATTAACAATAATTTTCATTCACATATCGATTCGATATATTCCTGTGAACTCGAAATAAAAGACACTACAGAGTTTTCCACTTCTGCTTGATGCATATATATTTTATTGAAAATAGATATTAACCGCACTAAGAAGTCAATTTTGTGGCAAACGGGTTGATTTCAGCGTCTCCATCGTTAACTTCCCATATGTATGTAGCAATATTCCATCATCACCTGCATATGGTGTTTATATCTCTCAACTGATTCGATACACACGGGTTTGTTCTCCGTATTGTCAGTTTTTAAATGTAGGCCGGCTACCGACAAACAAGTTGATGGTACAGGGATTTCAACAATCTCGTTTATAGTTAGCATTTTGCAAATTCTATGATCGTTATAACAATCTAGTTTTCCAATACAACATATCATTGAATCAACTGCTGTCTAACGTGTTTCGTACTGATTGTTAGACCGTTATTGGGAAACTGATTTTGACTATGGATAACTCTGTTTACCTGATCAAGATATAGGGCTCATGACGTGTGTGACCAGTCAACAGGGAATGTTTACACCTTCTAGGCACCTGATCTCATCTCTGGTATCTCCAGGGGTTCGTGTTTACCCAACTCTCTATTCTATATTCCTTCTAGGAGTTATGAGATTAATTACTTTTTGTTATCTTCACCTTTCATATAGTTGATCATATTGCGTCGCCATTTTGATTCGACAAATTTTACAGAAGTTATGGAACATTGTTGACTTTGTACATTCTACACAATAGGAACACGTTGTTGACGCGCCTCCTCAGAAATTGCACAACGGATTTTGTTCAAATTTTGTAGGATTGTTAGTCATCATACGTAGTTAATCATATTGCGCCGCCATCTTAATTCGACAATTTGTAAAGGAGTTATGGGACTTTGTTGAATTAGTACATGCTACACTATAAAAACACTTGTGGGCGAAACTCATCGGAGATTGCTCAACGAATTTGTTCAAATTTTGTAGGGTTGTTAGTCACCATAAGTAATTGATGATATTGCGCCGCTATTTTAATTCAACAAATTTCACAGGAGTTAAGGGACTTTGTTCACTTTATACATGCTACACTATAGGAACACTGTCGACACAATTCCTCAGACACTGCTGTACAGATTTTGTTCAATTTTTCCTGGACTGTTGGTCACAATATGTAGTTGTCATATGCCACTTCAATTTTGATTCTACAAATTTTACAGAAGTTATGGGAGTTTTGTACTTCAATTGTTTTGCGGCGATGGGGACATGGCTATGCGTAGCAATCTTATTATTATTATTTGAAACATATTCTAAAATATATAATACCTAATCAACTAGAATAACTTAGAATACTTCACTTTAAACACCAAAAGTCAGTTGCTTCCCCTTTAACGTAATAATTTCGTAAGCTATTCACAGACGCCATTTTTGACATGATCCTTGATAATGGGTTGAACCCCTAACTCGGAATTCCAGTGTGTTCCTTAAACTTCTGAAGAATTCCAGTTTGTTCCTTAAACTTTATAGTTAAGTTCTGTATATTTTCTTTCTTTTTCAGTTTACCAGAGAACTCCTTCGCGACTATGAAATTTTATCTCGTTTCGCTGTCTTCTTGGAACAAATGATGTCCGAAGAAAGGGAATACAATTACAATGAACTTGAACTGTGGATGAAAACCGTCGAACGGGAGATATACACGTTGTTGTGTGACTTGCACACAGCTCTGCAGACTGTTGTTAATGTCAATTACATTTCGTACGTAGAAAGGGACATCATGGGTAACAATATGAAATATTTCTATCAGAGAAGTATTCGATATCAACGAGATTATATAATTATAAATCTAGCACTGAAATGGTCCGCGACAATAACAGGAAAATATAGACAAAGAATTGATCTCTTAATATTGTAAGAAACATAAATATTTACCGCTAATAATTCTCAGTCACTGGATATCAATATAATATAGATTTATCGAAAGCCTACCAATATGTTTTAATTTTAATTGAATGTAATTAAATTTCAAAATCATTTCATTTGTTTGGTTGGTATATGAAACAAGTTTTAAAACAATATCAGATCTACATATATGTAAATCTGAATTTTGTTGTACAAATGTGCTTGCTTATCATGACCATTGATAAAGTTAAAACTAAGTTAAAGATTTTATAAAAATATAGGTTTCGGTTACTTTGAATATGTAGCATTTTATTTTTTGAACGGGAAACAATAATGTAATATAGCTTTATTCAGAGCCTATGAATAGATTTTATAACACAAATATGAAAAACATCAGTTTGTGAACCTTTCTGGCATTGAAAGAGTAAATCAGTTTTACAACGAATATATCCGACACCAAAATAACAGCTAACATTTTGCGAGTTTATAGAGGGTTGAATATAACTGGTACTGTGCCCAGTCTATATACATTTATTTAGTTCTTACACGAAGCGGAGACTCACTTAAGACACCTCTCCCAGATATTCAAAACAATAAACGACAAGACATGGGGGTCTACTGGTGTTTCTTGATGCAATATCAAGAGTAATGTTACCACTAAGGCACTTCCCATAAAGTAGTGTAATATAATTAGTTCGTTAGACTTGTAATTTTACATCCTATGTCGACTCATGATCAAAGTCATCTATGAAATGTGTTCGACGAGGTTTTGAAAGAAATTCACCACTACTTGTAAATAGTGACGACTGATAGGAAATGTGAGTAAATGGACAGACTCGATGTGCTGTCGTTTCAGAAACTGTCTGATGGTTAATTCAGACAATCAAAATCTTCAAGTTGGAATCATGTATAATTCAAATCCCTCTGCAAGTCAACGGACCTTATACAGGTCTGTTATAAAAACATTAGTGTACTTGCAGTTGTCGGTAATATGGGAATATTCTCCCGGGGACATAATTATTTTGAGTGTCTGTAAATTACATTGATAAGCATGGTACATGTATATACATATATTTAATTCGAATTCATGTACGTGAAATCTGCAATTTTGTACACTTCTCCATTAGTATGATAGAGATTAAAAGGAAAATCGCAAGTTTAATGATAAAGAGTATTGGCGTACCTGAGCTGAAAGTTCAAGTCAGCTTTTCTGATCACATGCTGTCTGTCGTCCGTCCGTCTGTTTGTCAGTAAACTGTTCAAATGTTCATCTTCTCCAGAAACACTGGGTAAATGTGATTCAAAATTGACACAAAACATCCTGTATTCCTTATAGAAGTTATGAGCACAATGGTTTGGACTTCGGATTACTACATTTGCCTGATGAAGACAGAGCACACGGCGAGTGTCACCGGTCGACAAGGGATGCTCATTATGGCCGGTTGCGTATTTCGGGTTTAAACCCCCGATCATTGATATAGGGTTTGAATCCAGGTTTACGCGTTGCACGCAGGAAGAACTGAGGTGAGAACGGCTCAGAATTACGGTAAATAATAAACCAGGTATGCAGGTGGTTTAAACCCAGCTTCGTGATTTTGTGGGGAATGATGGCGGAATATTTGGAAGCAGTACAGAGGTTTGATCTGGTACAAAGGTTGATTATAAGAGAACGAATTGTTAGAGACAGACTTAATCTTTCACGTATTACAATGATACAGATTTTATGAATAGATTTCGACTTAGCAAAGAGGCTGTTTTGTCTATTCTAGACGATATTGATGATTTAGGCAAAGGAACTCAGCGTATTTCATCGGTGTCTCCACTGAACCAGCTTCTGATAACTCGGAGATATTATGCAACAGGAATTTTTTATCAGTAAATGGTGATCTGTTTGGGGTACACAAATGTACTGTGTCTCGAGTCATTAAAAAAGTTTCGCGTGCAATAGCTTCTTAAAACAAATACCATATAAAATTTCCAGCTGGAAATAGAATCTTGGATGTACAAAGAGCGTTTATGCAACAAAGTGGCATACCTGGTGTTGTGGGACTAATAGATTGCACCCACGTCCCCATTATCTCCCCAGGAGGGGGTAATGCTGAACTTTTTAGAAATAGGAAAGGCTTTTTCTCAATTAATGTACAGGCAATTTGTGATCACGAACTTAAACTTACAAATGTTGTGGTTCGTTGACCTGGTAGTACCCATGACAGTAGAATTTTTGAAAATTCTAATATATGTGCGAAGTTTGAGCGCAGAGAAATAAATGGTATTTTGCTGGGTGACAATGGATACCCACTGCGGTCGTATCTTGTAACTCCAGTCCTCACTCCAACCTCCAGAAAGGAAAGAAGATTCAATTTAGCTTTATGCAATACACGTGTAAAAATCGAAAACGTCTTCGGAATCTTGAAGAGAAGATTTCCATGTTTGCGACAGCAACTTCGTCTAAAACTTCAAACAAACAAACTGTGATTACAGTTTGCTGTGTGTTATATAACATAGCAAGGGAGCTTTCAATTCCTCTTCCAAATGAAGATGACTGCGATGATGATGACGATGTACCAGTCCCTGTGCTACGGAACTACAATCAGGGAGGGAGAGCCCTTCGTACAATTCTGATTCGAAATTTTAGATAAAAAAAAAGTTAAGGTAAGCACTAGTATGAATGTATTTTATTTTGATATTTGGCGTATGGAGACAAACAATATTAAAATGGTCTCCATGCAGAACAAACACTGTTACTTGTGCTAGGTCTATTTGTTTCAGTACTGATGGACAGAGATTCTTCTAGCTTACGCTTTTTACGAATGAGAATTTCTCTCATATCTACGTATGTAAGATACAGATATTCTATGAAAGAAAGGTATGTAAGATATTTCTATCTTTCATATCACGTGACGTTATGTTACATATCCCGTGACGTCATAATCAATACACAACTAGCTTGCAACTTACCTCGCCTCGATTGACGAACACTAGCGTCTGCAAAGCTCTTGTACAAAAAATGACAGATTGTAATGTCCCTCATAATCTCCAGGTGTATGTGACCGGACACATTCCTTGAACAATAACCGCACACTCAACAACAGTCAGAAATTCCTCATACACCTATATCATCCTGTACATTATGCCAGTTCACAGAAACCCAGCCCACACGTACGGTCTATTACTTCTAGGCCTACCTCCAAATTCACCCTGTCAACGTCTACTGACAGTGTCTCAGGTGAAATAAGTGCCTTCAATGTCCATGAGACCCGAGTCCTTGAACGCGTGGAAAACGAAAGTCTAGCCATGCCCATATTCACCAACAAAAACCACTTGGAATCTCTCTTCACACACTCGTCATTAAATAACTGCTCAATTAATATCAATAGCAATGCTCCTCTAAGAAAAAAAAAGTGCAGTTGTGAATTAGGTCTGTCAAAATGTTTCGCACTGATGGACTGTCGAGTTACGTCACGCACCACCCTGATTATTGATTTATTCAAAGAGGAATAACTCTAATACAATTCACTTACACACTCGTCGGCCGATTATTTGTCGGCAACGTAGTTGCCAAAATGAGGGTCGTAGAATTCGATTCTGGTGTTATTTTTAATGTACAGCGAAAAATTAATTAATTGGAAATTTCTCAAAATGGCGTCTCTAGGCACAAGGAAAACGGAAAACTCTAAAGATATGAGAGAAAAATACTCTCTTATGAGTTGCCATGAAATATTAAGGTGATTCCACCCTCGGGGTTGCAAAAAAGAGGTAAAACCCTCGGCAAAGCCTCGGGTTTCACAGCTTTTTTGCAACCCTCGGGTGGAATCACCTTATATTTCATGGCTATTCATAAGAGAGTATTATAATCTTCCTTCAATTGATATACACGCATCTTTGCAGCATGTTCCGCTTCCGCCATCTCCAGCAGTCTGGATATCACCTGTTCCTGTTTACCGGGGAGCTTCCACTTCATGATTGGTGGTGTCGTAGATGCGGAATTATGAGCTGATGGCGTTTCATTATATTCCATGACACAACGTGCCTATGGAGAAAACATTTGTAATATTTCTAATTTACCAAAACAATTACTTTGTTGTCATCCAGTATTTCAAAGCAAATGTCATAAATTATATTGATAATGTAATTAACATAATAAACGTCAACACTCAGTTTTTCATTAGTATATCTCACCTCTTTATTGGGACTGGCATTTTTATCTAAGTCACCATGCAAAGCATCATCATCATCAAATTCATTGCCAATGCTGTTAATTTGCTGTGGACGCATTGTTGATATTGCTGTATGCAGGCTGTCTAATTCCGTATCCGCTTGTGGACCCCCACCAGTTTTTGCTTTTTCCCTTCGATCTCTTGCAACGGCCGTTTTCGTCCTGGACTTCATATTTTTCCAGAGAGACTTCAGTTGAATGCATGTCCTTTGATGAACATCATGGCTGGCATTAAATTCAGTCGTAATTTTTTCCCATTCTGAATTTTTCTTTAATACCATTTTGCCATCGTTTTGTTTATTTTTAATGACATCCTTCCTGGAATCAATGAGCTCCAATAAAACGGTCTTTTCCAAAGCAGTAAAATTTGGAGACTTTGAATTTTTTGACATCCTTCTATTTGTGCCGTCGAAAGTATGGATCAGGTAAGCCTGGTTTAGTTTTAAAGCGTGCAACAGACTTTGTACTCAGGTAACTCCGACTCACTTGGCATTTAAACCCGGCTTACGTGATTCGTAGATCAACCGCTGAGCTATGCTTATGTGAACTACAGATAAGCATTCCCTGTTGACCGGTCACACCCACCGTGAGCCCTATATCATGTGACCGGTCAACAGGGGATGCCTACTCCTCCTAGGCACCTGCTCCCACCTCTGGTGTGTTAAGGGATCCGTGTTTGTCTAACTCGCTATTTTGTATTGCTTATAGGAGTTATTAGATTGATCACTGTTCGTTAACGTCACCTTTCATCCTTAGATAAAGGGCTGTCAAGTTTGATTCAAGGCGAAATAATTATCAATTTATTAAAATAGCATGAGATGATTTAAAAGTTTATTCTTAAAAACCGTTGGGCCAGAAAAGACAAGGTCTAAGTGACAGCTTTTTTAACAACTACAGGGTCGATATTGTTAAAATCAATACCCCGGGGGCCACAATGAGATATTAAAGTTTTAAACGAGTAAAATCTTTTAAAATCTTCTCAAGTGTAACAGGGCCTTGATTAGTGATACCCAAGCATATTCGGGTAATACAGATTGACGTTTGCCAAATTCAGGGCGGGGGGGGGGGGGGGTGCACAATAGGGGAATAACGTTTCATATTGGACTTTTGCGAAAACGACTGACTTTCACAGTCAACATTTAAACCCGTGTATTTTATGGAAGCACGATATCGTTAAATATATGTAATGTCGAATTGTTAGACAGTATATAGGGAACGTCTGCCTCGCTCTTGACCTAGCTTTGTTAGTGATTTCTCTTGATCACGGAGCAGAGACGAGCGTGTTCAAACCGCTGCACGTTACAAAATGGTGACAGTGTGGTGACTCTGGCTGTCCAGAGGCTTGCTTCGGGTAGAGTATGTTTGGAACTTTGTGTCCATGTACGCACTTGGTTTCGTCCTGGGACGACGGCGGTTGTCGTCGTGAACGGCAGATGCTTTTGCTGAAGAGGTGCCAAAACCTGAGAAGACACATGCTAAGCTTCGGGATGAAGCTTTCCTGAGGGGGGAGTGTAGCGGACAGTATGTTGGAAATTTCTACGGCCTCGCTAGTGAACTAGCTTTTCTCGTGATATGGTAAGCAACGGCGTGCATGTTCAGATCTCTGCACGTTACAATATTATTACGGTAGGCTTGTTACAATTCAAACCACTTGAACTTCTTTCATTTATTTGACAATTATCAAAACATAAAAACACAAGGATTCATTTTATTTTTGCATGCATACCTGGGTGTAAATTTTTTAACTCGCACAGATACCTTGATTCATTGTTTAAATTTTACAAAAAGTCATTGCAGCATGATAACTCGAATGTAAGTTTATTATGCAGGAGTTTTGCGTTTTCTTTTATCATAAAAATGTATGACATTGTTATACAGCTTTATTCAATCAAACACACACAGGTACAACACAGAACATGATGAACGTACCTACAATTCGGAATTACATGTGCATCTGCACTAATGCAGATCTGTAGCTCTCTGGGAAACTATTTGGACATACCAGAACGCTACAAATCCACCCATTATTAAAACCTTCGATTTACGGCGCAGGTCGCTGTATTCTTTCATCATAATATCAAAAAATTCCTACTAACATATATTCCTAGTATATTTCTGTCAAAACATTTATTAAAACCGCATGTGAACCGAAAACTCATATCTTCAATTGATTTCGTCGTTTGTAGAGATAGCCATGTTAGGTAGTTGTCAATTCGAACCCCGTTGATTCTTATATCTTATTCATTCTATCCTATATGAAGTACGTAAATATTGGAAAGTAATCCTAGGACGTTATGAAAACCATAAGTCTGGTCTCAGTCTCCGATTAATCTTTTCATTACTAACATATAAACACAGGCCTTGGCGGGGATGGAACTGGAATTGTTTCATCTAAAATATTTAACAAACAAGAGGCCCACGGCATAGCATTGAAGAAGATTTATGGTATTTAAATGGTTTACACATAAACACTAGTAGTCTAGTACCTAGTTTGGCCCCGTCCTAGAGTCAGAACGTCTACCCCGGATATCATGAAATTTAAAATTTCGGTAGAGGCCCTCCAGCTCTACATGACCAGATCTATGTATTCAGTTTTTCTTACTAATGTAAGGAAGATTTTTTAACATTGGTCAATTTTTGCTCTATCCTTAAGGCCCCGGGGGTGCAGAAGTCCTGAAAGTTATTCTTTATCCCCCCTTGTTTAAAAGATGCTTCATACCAAATTTGAAAAAGTAAAATAAATGGCAGTTATCAGGAAGAAATTAAGAATGGTCAAGTGTTCGCGCACGACGACGGATGCTGACCAATCGCATTACATATTTATGGGGATATTAGGTCATATAGACTTTTCTGTTTCAGAAAGAGTACGAGTATGGAAATGAACCGGAACAACTCTATAATGTTTGGAAATTTTGACAATTTCTGTACATTGCATCGGTTCATATAGATATGTCACGAAAAGGTTTCCGTATTATATGCTCGATCGTGTCAAAGTCAGCTGTTGACTGTAAAAGTCAGCCCATCTCGCAAAAGTCCAGTAGGATGTACAAGTGAAGATAACGAACAACGGTCAATTTCATAAATCCCTTAATCAAGAGAAGGGCGAACACAAACCCCTGGGCATACTAGAGGGGGATCATGTGTCCAGAAACATTCCCTGTAGACTGGTCACATACACCTTAAGTCCATCTTGATCAGGTAAATGGAGTATTCCGTAGTCAAAATCAGTATGTAAAAACGTCCTACGAATTGTTATGAAACGCTTCAGAAAGCACTTGACGCAGTGATAGTTTGTATTTTGCAAATTAGATCACTATGACGACCATATAATTTACTGAAGCCATCGCAACATCAACCTCATTTTCAGCAGCCTGTCTCGAGTTACAAAAATGATCATACGCAAAACACGCTTTCGAGTATCGAATTAATTGAGAGATAAACACCATATGCAGCTGATATTTGATTATTACTATACAGGTATGGGGAATTGATATTGGAGAAGCTTACGTCATCTCGTTTGTCACAAAGTTGTGTTGTTATCTTGTCGTTGACGTCTACGATCATTAAAATACCCATGTATGAAATAAATATGGAAGACTGCTGTGTCTTTTATTTCAAGTTCGATGGGATACATTAATAAATCCATAGCGGGCGTGACAGGCCAACAGCGGTCCTAGGCACCTGATCCCACCTCTTGTGTGCCCAGGGGTCAATGTTTACCTTTCTCTTAAATTTGTATTCTTTATAGGAATTATGAGACTGATCACTGTTTGTTATCATCATCACTTTTTCATGAATGAAAATTAGTATTGTTAATATCTACGTGTAGAATGTCCTCGATTCATCTAAATGTCGAGTTGAAGGCCACAGCAAGAGATTCTGGTGTCAGGACCACTGTTCGTTATCTTCACCTTTTATACATGTAGGTAGAAACTTTAAATGTCTCATCAACAGCGAATCCATTTTAGTCATTAGCTCAAGTGAGCTTTTATGATCACTTGTGGTTCGGTGTCTGTCTGTCTGTTCATCTCTCCTTCCCTAAAAATTACAGTGTTTTCTTTAGAGCCACTAGATCAATTTCAACTATAAAATGTCCATGGGTAAAGGCGATTTAAAAATGAAGGGTCACAATCTTTTCAAATGGGAGATAATTAAGAAGTAGTGAATTTAAGGTGGTATTATTAGGTCTCCCCAAGGGGTACAACTTGTTGTACTTTCTGTCCGCCCGTCCGTCTGTCTGTCACAAAATCTTTGTACAATGCTTCATTGCCATGTGTAGATGTACATATTATCAGGACACGAGTATCCAATTATTTTCTGAAAAGTCATAGTGGATATATGAGAGGTGTAGGATGTAAAATAGCTTGTGAACATCTCCGATATGGCTTATCTGATAGATTTGGAACTTTGTACAATGCTTCATTGCTATTTGTAGATGTGTATATTGTCGGGACATGAGGATCCAATTTTTTCCTAAAAGTTATAGTGGATCGAAGAGGGGTGGAGGGTGTAAAATAGCTTGTGAACAATTGGATCCTTCTGTCCATTGGATCCTCCTGTCCCGCCCATATCTAACAATGGCAATGAAGCATTGTACAAAGTTCCAAATCTATCATGATCAGATAATCCATTCTTCCATATCGTCGAAGAAGTGTTCACAAGCTATTTTACATCTTCCACCCCTCTTAGATCCACTATAACTTTCAGGGATAACAATTGGATCATCATGTCCTTACAAAATGCACATCTGCAAATGACATTGTACAAAATATCAAATCTATCAGATAAGCCATATATGAGGATAAGCGTTCACAAGCTATTTTAACATCCTCCACCCATCTTTGTTAAACATTTTAAATCTCTGACTATTCCCGCCCCACCCTGACACAAAAACCCCTACCGTGGGTTAATTAAATTCACAAATTTGGTTAACAGCTACTTGCTTATTCTAAATGTTCATTTACTAGTAGTTTCAATTTAGTATCAATAAAATTATAAAAGATGTTCCTTTAAATGTTTACACGTAAACGTTATGTACCAAGTTTAGCGCCGCCTTGAAGTCAGAAACTGTACCCCGGGGTTCATGAAATTGATAATTGTGGAAGAGGACTTCCTGTTCTACATCACTATGCATTTAGGTTTTCTTACATATATGCGGTGGTAGGGAAGAATTTTGAAAATTTGTCAATATTTGGCAGGTTTTGTTCCGCTCCTAGGGCCGCGAGTGTGCAAAAGTCCTGAAATTTACAATTTATCTCACCGTTGTCCCAAGGATGCTTCATACCAAGGTTGAAAAACATTTAGAATGGAAGCTATCAATATATTGAAAATGTTCAATTGTTAACACATGTCATCAGTGACCACATTGCCCCCAGCCTGATACCAAACCCCTACTCCTGGATCGCCAAAGTTACAATTTTGGTAAAGGACTAACTGCTTTTTCTAAATACTAATTTGGCTTTAATTTTTTATCAATAGGATGCATTAAAGATAGCACACGAAACGTTCGTACAGTGAAGAGTGTTCTAGGTGAGATAAGAAACACAGAAAACTTCATTAAAAAGGTGTTGCACAGAAGCGGTAATATTCCCTAATCGGAGCTTTGTGACTGGTATTTAAACACTAATGACGTAAAACTTGTCTTCATTCCTATTTAAACTCTTATTGCGTATTTGCCATTTACATACCTGTGGGATTCCCCAGTACTATAAAGGGCAAGCCTAAAATATTCTATGCGTCCGTACATAGTCTAAACATTATTCTTTCATTCATTCATTCATACTTTATTTCCTCCTTTAGGAGATTATGAAGAAAATACATTTACATCAATATAATTACAAATACATGTACATACAAAGAAAGAAAGAAAAGAGAAAAACACATTATGTACACAATATAAACAAAAATAGAAAGGAATAGGATATTCTTAGTTGTACACCTCAACATATGAGTACATATGGTAGCAGTTGTCCCTTTTAAAGCCAAAGCATATTTAATATAGATATATTTACTGCAGTGAGCATCTGTAGTATAGGGCTGAAGTGCTGCGCACCAATTTAAAGTTCAGCAGACGGAATGATGTGGCGTCCATCTTATTTAAAGGTGTAGATATTTGGCCACCAAGAAGAACAAGGTACCATTCAAATTCCGAGAGCCCACAGAGTTCTGCACACAGTTCGACACTGAAGTTATTAGCGATGGCGTTCCACCACTGTTCTCGTATGCTGGCGGTACTTAGACACAAACAAGACGAGTGACAGAAAACATCCATGAACGAATTACCACATAAATGACAGAAATGAACAAGGCCATTTACATGCATACCTGTATATATTTTGCATATGAATTTGCAAAGTTCAATGTTACCTAATTTCCAAATTGTGGCAGGTTTTATATCTGAAAATATTTGTCTGAATAAATGGAAATCCGGACTGTTCATCCTCAATTGCCGCTGGTCTTGGTGATACAATGATACGGTATTTCTGGATATCCTTTTCCAGGATAACTTATCTGGGAAGAATCCGTTGTCAAGCCATGTACTTATATAATTGGTAAGATTGTATGTTTGCAAGGTTTGAATGATATCTGGAATAAAACCATATTGGACTTCTGAAAGGTTTTGCCAGTAAGAAAATAATCGAGTCAAGAAGATTTTCTTTGGTAGAGTGTTTATGTCCATTCGACAGAGCCTTCCTAAGAACAGTAGTTTTCTTGTATCTATTTCTGCACTGATGGGCAATACATCAAAAAGTGACTCACATATATCGGATCTGCATAATTTTGGTAAATTTAGAGATTTTTTGCACACAAAATGTTGAAAAATACAAAGGTTTTGGCGGTCTGAACAGGTCATATTATTCCAGAGTTCGCATCCATAAAGTACTGTAGGCATAACGATTGTTTTATATAAATGAGATACAGTCATTGGGTTGAGAAAATGGGATCCTATGTCAGATAGTGCAAAAAAGGATTTTCTGCCCTTTTCGCAGGCTCTTCCTATTCTTTCAGAAAGTTGGAATTTGTGATGAATCACGATACCTAGGTGGTTATAGGATTCTTCACATGGAATCGATGATTGTCCCAGATGCCAAGGAAAGTTGTTATCCATTTTACTCCTCTTACCCCGGAATTTCACCACGCACGATTTTGACGCATTGAAGGAAAATCGCCATTTATTCGAATATGCGTATGCAATATCTAACAAGTTTTGGAGGGCCATTGGGGATAATCCAATGCAGGATATATCATCTGCCAATGAGGGACAGCTGCTCATAACATTAAGGATACCTGTATTAGGACTACTTAGCTCTAATTCATCAACAAGATCGTTAATATAAACAAGATATAAAAATGTAGACAAAACACCACCTTGTCTTACACCTTGATCAACAGAGAACCATCTAGATTGAGTTTGATTTACAACAATAGAGCTAGATGTTCCTTTATGACAGTTATTAATCAGTGACCAGGTTTTACCTTTTATTCCAAGTTTGTAAAGCTTTAACATGAGGCCATCCCTCCAAACAGTATCAAAAGCCTTACTGCTATCCAAAAAGCTAACATAGACATTGTTGCCTTGTTCTATATTATGAAAAATTGTCTCTTGTAAATTAAACGACGCGGTTAAACAACCTAGATATTTTTGAAAACCTTGTTGTTGAGCATTTGGGAAATGTTTTGATACAAGAGTTGAGTTTGAGATACGAGATAGAATTATTTTCTCAAGTATTTTAAAAAAGCAGGGCAAAAGAGATATAGGCCTATAACTGTTGCATGCGGCTTTCGATTTGTCTCCACCTTTATACAATGGAACTATTAAGCCGCGCTTCCATTCATGGGGAATATTACCGCAGGCTATGACTCCATTGAACATTTTCAGAAGACAGAGGGTAAGAATTTTACCTCCGTGAATAATATGTTCATTTGTTAGTGAATCATGGCCAGGTGCTTTCCGTAACTTTAGATTATTTATAATTGGTGTAAGTTCTTCCAGTTCTATATTACCACCCGGTAAGTCACTAAAATCAACCTCACATTCTTTTATAATGTTGCTAATATTATTCTCAACTTCGTATTTAAAGTTAGAATCAAAATGTTCCTCTTCTAAAGGACTGTAAATTTTTTCAAAATGAGAAGCAAAGACTTCCGCTACACTATTTGGGTCATTTTGAATCTGACCATTGTTGTCTTCTATTTCGGGATAAATTCTAGAGGTTCGGGGTTTTCTGCGTTTGGCTAATTTCCAAAATAGACGTATGTCACATTCTGCCGCATTGTCGAGGTCACGGTAAACCTTACACATGTGTTTTTCATGTTCTTCATTTAAAGCGTTTCGAAACAGTCGCTTTGCTCTTTTATAATTTCGATATGATGTAAAGTTCATACCGCGAGGACGTCCTTCAGATATCCATACACGACGCTTAGAACGTTCAATAGTGTGAAGTTCTTTAACGACTTTTGTCCATTCCGGACGAGTAAAAGGATTGAATGACGTAAATGGGATTGATTCCCTGGCACATCTGTGGAGAGTATTCGAAATAGTACGGATATACTCGCCCAGGTCTGTATTGTTATTTATGTTAGATTCTAACAGGTGCTCTAGGGCGTTATCAACTTTCTGTTTGTATTCTACGACAGCCTCGGGTGCAGCTTTGTGCCACGCCGGTAATTGTGATTGGGTGTACCTAAGATTATGTGTAGCTATATTGAAATCCATAGTTGCTATGATAGGTAAATGGTCAGAAGTTGTAGAAAACGTACCTTCCGGAATAATTCTATAACTTTGCAAATTTTCTAAGACATACTTGTCAAAAAGAATATAATCTAAGGTTGTAAATTTTTGAACAAAAGAAAACGTCTCACCTTCTACGACAAAGTCAGTATTCTGAATGCATAAATTATGCTTTGAAACTAAATTTAGCAATAAATTTGATTTGCGTGCGTTTGTATTGCAGAAATCAACAATACTGCCATTCATGTCGCCTGCAATAATGACTTTACCATAATCCGAGTAATAATTGTACAAACTATCTACAATATTAAGAACATGTTGATATGCATCAATATCGTTGTCTGATGGTAGATAAACACCAAAAATATACATAACACAACCTTTTTGATCTTGAAGTTGAATACCTAATACTCGATTGGTTTCAGAACATGGAATTTCTTTCACAGAAAAAAATAATGACTTTTTAAACATAATTGCAACACCTCTACCATACATATTAGAATTTTGCTGCGAAGCGTTCTCATCATCTATTTTTACAAAGCTGTGGTAATCTTTGTGTACAGAGTTTAAATAATGTTTGGTATTTTCTCTAAGCTTATGCTCAGAGATAATTACAATGTCACAATTTTCTCTATCCAACAGTGAGGACAGGCATAATGTGGATGAAATAATTCCACGAACATTCCACGCCATCATGACTACCATAATAAAATGAAGGAAAATAAACCAATGCATTGTTTGATAATTCATACCGAGTGACATTATTTAGTTCTGTTGTTAGTTTTCTTTACACGATCAGATGCGAGATAAATATCAGTCAACATCGTGTTCACAATGAATTTCAGAGTCCCAGTTCTCTTGGGTTGGTTGCAACGCGCAATTTTTACTCCAGTCTCTGTTGTTTAACCACCGTCTGCACCTCACTCCTTCAGGCCAGAATCGGGGCGATTCTACAATTTTAGCAAACTGTGCGGGTACGTTTACCTTTACAGTAACTAGAGAGCTTCCGTATCGTGGTTTGAATAACATTAGGTGGGTAGTTTTTACACCTTTGTCCTGAATGTAGTTTTCAATACCATATTTGGTTGATTTTTTGTTTATTCCCGAAAGATAGTATCTAGCTGTCTTATTGTATGTAACCCCTATGAAGATGTCTTCTTCTTGCTTTGCTTTTTTGGGTTGCAGAGTCACCATGCACGATTCCCCGTTATAATTCACCGATCTATTGACATTGTCTGATTGAACTCTTTGTGTACCAGCATTCCTATGCCTTCCAGAGCGTGTCGAATTTACCTCGGTTATTTCAATATCGTTTTGGCCATCACCGTTATGTTGACCACGAGTGGGAGAGGTACACCGCGGGGTTTTAGTGGAGAGTGCAGGCACTGCTCTTCCTTCATCTGCTGGGTGATTTTGCGTCGGTGTGTTTGACATGTAAGTATGCAAAGATTGAATTCCCTCAGCGACGACGTTGCCTAACGAATCGGACTGGGAATTATGGTGGATGGTACGACAAGATTCTGCTTCCTCCACCAGGCAACGATTTTCCGATATTGTAGACGTTTTTGATTGCTCGTCTACTATACTTGCATATGTTTTATTTGGACTAAGGTTGCTTAATTGTTTTTGAAAGTTTAGACTAACTTTGGCTAGTCTTTTAAGTTCATCATTTGTTTTGTTTTCATGAATTCGGCATTCATCAAAATCAGATTCCACACGTTTGATATTGTCGGCTGTGAGCTTCTGAAAGGAGTCATATTTAGTGCCTCAGCTTTGAGACATTCGTAGTCTAACCGAAGTTGCACATGTTCCGAGCGTAGCGACCGGATATTTGATTCCAGATTTTCAATAGATTTGTTCTTAGAGCCTAAAGTATCTTCCAACTCAGTCACTCTTTGCATCAGAGATTGCATGGTCACCCTTAGTTCAACTAGATTGATTTTTGAGCTATCGGTGCCACATGATGAATTTTTATTTCTGTCGAAGATAGTTTCTATTCCGAGCTTATCACCTTGAAGAAACATGTGCAGAGTAAAGCAATCTCTGGCATATTTTACTGTGCTAGGACTGCTTTTAGTGGATTTTCTGTTAATAAGGTTACCCCGTGGACAATCACTTTGACTTTTCGCTCGTGTGCATAGTATGTCCCGATACCAGCATATCATGCTTTCATTGTTAGAACACAAATCGGTAAGCTTCCCTATGTATATTTCTTTTGGTAAGTGTTTAAGCTGTTCATCTAGGTATTCAATATCTGTTTGATTCAAAATCCTATCGTTGATAGGAATGGATTGTGAATCGAACACGGCTTGATTGAGAGACATGTTGTACATGTAGTTCATATCGTAAGAAGTACTCACGGAACTCATGGGTTGGGAAGTAAACAAGTTGACAAACTCGTCTGTTTCCTCAGAATTGTCACAATTTAGCATGTCTGTTAGTAGAACACTTGTATTTCCACTTTCTGTAGCATTTGCACCGTTGTCTGTGCTAGGATAATGCAAAGAACTATTAGATTTACTTCCTTCGGTAATACGACGTCCGCTACTGGTAGCCGCCATTTTTATTTTTATTTTTTCTACTGGAATACATATTGTCTTATCCATCCAAACTGCTTAACAGTTATTTACCTTGTTTGACATTTTTCTTACAAAGCTTTAAATCCTATGAATTCTCGTTCACAGCCTTGACTTTTGAAACACAGGTGTTCGGCGTGTTTGTTGCTACTCCCATTCACAAACTAAACAGTGTCTAGGTTGGAATTTTATTTCAAAGTCGGCACATTGAAAGTGTGTTTCAATTAAGAAAAAAATCTAGATGGAAAACGTAATATTGAAAAAAAAATCTTGTGTCCTTGAGGGATTCGAACCCGGTCGTTAAAAAAAGTGACTTTAAACTCTAAATTTTACGACTTTATCCACTGAACCAAGCAGTAGACCTGGAGTAGTAATGGAAAATTAACGTACAGGTGAAGTTGAAAATGATATCAGTGAAATCGTTTCGATTTTTTGAAATTTACAAAAAATGCTCTCGTGAAACAAAATTTCAAAGCGACAGTTTTATCGTGGAAAACTCGAAGAACATGTTCATGCTAAAGTCATTTTGTTTCATGGAGGCAGTTTTTTTTCTGAAATTCGGGGATACCCCACTATTTTAACACTAAAAATAATAGAAATCGCTTATTGCTTGATTTAAACTCAAATCATTTTGGCTAATTCTTGTTAATTCACGTCTTTTAAACTTATTTTCAAAAATGTTTGAATCAAGACATAAGTTCCAATTGATTTTATCATAATTATATTTGAATAATATCTCACGCAACACCTTTAGGGAAATTAACATGAGACGTGCGACACCTTCTTTGTCTCTGTAACATCATTTAACAACTAGTACATCTTTCTTTTTGGCTTTGTGACAGGTCTAATAAAATACTTTCTGCATATAATTATGCGTATTACTAAGATGTAGAGTACGACGACCACGCGTATACAAATACAGTGGTGCAATGACTAATGGTGTAATACTAGATTGAAAACATTGTGTTATATTAATTATGGGCCTTATGGGACAATTTAACGATCCCCATTCATCTGTTTGTGAGATGAGAAACCTTTATAGTTATAATCATTTATTCTCTTAACTAGTTTTACAGCCTGTATTTTACTGCCAACACATTACGTCTAGGGTTTGAATTGAACATGATGTTGGCAATAAAGCCAAAGGGAGTTGACCCAAGTTCAGATGAAACGTGGATATCCCCTTCCCTGATAGAAAGTTATGTTTAAATAGTCTTACAAATAATTTACATTTTGATATCCTGAGATTTTGTTTTATTTTGTACATACATTGTACGAGATATAAGTACATAACTGTTGAATCATCAGTAATACATTACGCATAAACACATTAAGGCAAATTATATTGATTTTTTGTTTTTGTTTGAATCGTCCACACAGTACTACTGGTTTACAGTTTGAGATGACAGTAGGATCGTCTGATTTAGATAATGAAAGAGCATGAGTTAGTTTCCAGCAGTTGTTAAATAATATAAGCAGAATAGCACTGAAATAATTTCTTTACACTTTTTCATTTTATGTTTGATACTATGTGGACTTGTAGTTTTGTTATTGTCAGTATTTTATATAGCGCCTTATCCAATCAACACAATTAAAGCGCTTTACCTGTAAAACAAAGAAAACAATACACGTGGAATGATACTAAATTGAGGTTAATATAGTAACTAATATAGACAAAACTACAAGGATATCTAAGACATGATAAAATTTTATGACAATGGTTTGTATATTTTTATTTATTTATGTTTTGTTGTTAACCTGTACAAACAACTGTTTACATTAATACATAATTAAACATTTTAATGTAAGTTTAAAAAGATATGTTTTAAGTTGTGGGGGGTTTTTTTTCTTAAAAAAAAAAACATTTATCTAACGTTCATGCTATTTTTTTTCTATAAAAAAAAACAACAACAGGTAATGAGCTTTCAAGTAGAAGATTCAGAGGGATGCATTTCCAAAAGGGGTCCGTGTTTGCCCAACTATCTATTTTGTATTGCTTATAGGACTTATGGGATTGATCACTGTTCGTTATCTTCACCTTGCATGTTGTACAAAGACGGTAGATTTGAACCAGTTCCTGGATGTATGCTGGAGAAAATCTATGTAGAACATTTTTTATTTTATATTTCGTCCGATTATGTCATAGGTAACCATTGAAGCGATATGACAATTGGTGTAATATGTTCTTGTTTCTGTGAACGTGTCTATTGGACTAGCAACAGTTTCGAAGTTTCTGTAACTTCTGCAAGGATGCTCAATTAACATCATAAAGACCTACATTTCCATAATCAAAACCAGATGTAATAAGTGATCTAAAAAGTTGGAAATCACATGATTTAGTCAATGCACTTATCTAACATTCCATGCTATGAATTGAAGCATATCATGCATGCCGTCATTGATCATCCGTTCCATGGTTTCACATGCGCAGCTTGTTAAGGTTATTAGTCGATAATTAATACCTGATCAGGATATAGGGCTCACGGAGGGTGTGACCAGTCAACAGGATACTTACTCCTCCTAGGCACCTGATCCCACCTCTGGGGTGTCCAGGGGTCCGTGTTTGCCCAACAGTCCATTTTGTATTGCTTGTGGGAGTTATGAGATTGATCACTGTTCGTTATCTTCACCTTGCATCATAGTGGTTCTTTGCGTGCTTTGGAATACGAGTAAGTGTAGCCTGCGACCATCACATTAAATATTTGCAGAAGACATTGTTTGGTAGATTTAGGAAAGTGTTTTGTGATTTGATAATGGATCTGTTCCCCACCTACAGCTGTATCGTGAGACTTCTCTAAAGATTTTAGCAACTCATTAAAAGTAAATGAATCATTATAACATTCATGTCCAGTGGGGATCCGGGTTAGAATAGGTCCTCAATACCCCTTGCTTGTCATACGAGGCGACTAAATGGGGCAGTCCATCGGATGAGACCGTAAAAACCGAGGTCCCATTTCATAGCAGGTGTGGCACGATAAAGATCCCTCGCTGTTCAATGGCCATAAGCGCCGAGCATAGGCCTAAATTTTGCAGTCCTTCACCGGAAATGGTGACGTCTCCATATGAGTGATATATTCTCGAAAGGGACGTTAAACAATATACAATCAATCTATCAATATAACATTTATTGCTTTGAGATTCTGTTCTTGTGCATTATTGTTCTAAAGAAAATTTGGGCTCATGTTGTCTTTTGAGGAGTTTTTTGGTTTTTTTTGGGGGGGGGGGTTGTACTTATTTAGCTATATTGTTTAATATATTTTTCTTTTCTGTAATTCTTTCCGGATGTTGCTATTATTTCACCGGAACCTTTTCATTTTATTCCTTATCGCATTCCACACCTTATTTACAGAAGTATGTGAATTTAGACTTGAAACAAAAGTTTTCCAGTTTATATGCGAGAATTGTTCAGATTGTTACTAGCTTGAAAATACGGATGTACATTGAATTGCTGTTATAAAATTTAGAATTCATTTCAAAATTAAGGATTATCTCCCTCGTGCATAGCTCTTATCATTGGACGAATTTGGCTCCACTTTTTTTGGTACGCTGTTTTTTGGCTATATTTAGCTCTAAAACTTCATAGTTATATCGGATTTCAAACATTTCGGTTGAGCATCACTGAAGAGACATCATTTGTCGAAATGCACATCTGGTGCATAAAAATAGGTACCGGATTTCAAACATTTCGGTTGAGCATCACTGAAGAGACATCATTTGTCGAAATGCACATCTGGTGCATAAAAATAGGTACCGGATTTCAAACATTTCGGTTGAGCATCACTGAAGAGACATCATTTGTCGAAATGCACATCTGGTGCATAAAAATAGGTACCGTATAAGTTTTACATTGATATTGTATTGCTTATAGGAGTTATGAGATTGATCGCTGTTCGTTGTCTTCATCTTTCATTTAAAGAAGAAGGTGCTGTATTGAATAGGCTTTCTGCTTTTTTGCCATCTTTAATTGCTTCATGGCATTTTTCTGAGTGTAAACCGTGCTTTTTTATTTTAGTAGATTTTTTTTTTTAGGTTATACAAATGTACATGTAAGGTATCCATTTATTTGCTGTCTGTAATAAAAATATCAGTCTTTTTTTTTAATAAGGTCTGGGTGGCTTTCAAACTTTTAACCTGAACTATCTTGCAGATCCAGAGCTTCGAAACATGGTCAGTCAACTTTGTTGAGTTTCTAGCGTTTCACAGGATTGTTTTTTGAAAGATTTAAATTTAACAATAGGGGAATTATAGCTTCCACACTCCTTTGGCTGTAGGTGGGATCCTTATCACATTTAGTTTGAACACTAATGCACAAAATTACCAAAGGGACATTCTTGCTGCAAGTGTTGTGCCTTATTTTGATTAAGGCCAGTGTTGATTTACACATCATGTTCGTGCTTTGCAGGATTTTATTTTTGCGTAGAGTAATTTGCAAACCTTCCATGTGGCTTGCTCGAAGTTCACAATGGAATCCTTTTGAGAATATTTGGGGCATCACATGTCACCTAGCTGCAATAATGTAGCCCTCTCTGATTTTTTTTTTTTTTTTTTTTTAGGGAGAGGGCTACAACTCCTTAGGATCTCCGTAATGGTGTAAATGCGGGAGTGATTCACTCCCGCAACATTTGCGCTCATTCTAAACATTTCCTGACTTTCTTTACGTAAATAAAATGATATTTTATGTTTCTTAGTCAATATATAAATTTACAACCTGCAACTTAAGATTTGCGAGGCTCTATTCTACCGTTTTCAACAATTTCGATCAATTCCAATTTCTCGATTCATATTTGTGCGCCATGTTTGATGTACTGAAGTTTCAACTTCCGATTGTCAAGTCAATTGCATATGCCATATAAGGTAGTATTTACATCAATGGACAAGTATGGAGGCGAAAGCTATTTCGTCGGTATTGAAAAGGTTTGAATTTAATATGAAGTTAAAAACCAAACAGCAGAGTGTAAATTCTTTCTGCAACATTATGATTTTCCTTTCTTTGTCGAAGTGGCTCGAGTAACTACATTTTCGCGCTGATTGTCAATGTTTAGGTTTTTCATTAGATCCACCTACGAGATCTCGCGATAACAAGCATGGCGGAGCAGACGAAGAATTTTGCATGCTGTACATTATATCTAATGAAAAACACCTTTATCAGACATGCCCGAGCACAAAATTGGTACTGCTTTTGGTGGAAACAACATTTGGGACTAATACACAGAGTTTATTATCGGTTATTCATAAAATTATTTTGCACCATTACGGAGATCCTATGGAATTGTAGCCCTATCCCGAAAACGTCAGAATAAAAAAAAATGGATAGGGCTACATTATTGCAGCTACATGTCACCGAGTTCTTCAAAGGACATCACCAATTTAAACATAATATGAAATGACACAGGAGTGGCAAGCTCTACCACGATATCAAATACAGCGTTTGGTCAGAGGCGTAAGAAGATGTCTAGAGGTCTTCATTCATTCGTGTGAAGGGATGTTACAATAGATACTAAAAATTCTACAACACGTTACACTTATTTAACTTTATTTCATTGCAATAAATAGATAGAGAAGTATAGATATTTACTGTAAATATCAAGTCTTCGTATATTTGATATTAACAATGAATAGCTTTACTGATGAAAGATGAGGTTAACGAACAGTGATCAATCTCGTAGCTCCCAACTCTCTATTTTGTATTGCTTATGGGAGTTATAAGATTCACCTTCCAAAAAGTAATACAATATAGAGAGTTGGGCAAACACGGACCCCTGAATATACCAGAGGTGGGATCCGGTGCCCAGGAGGAGTAAGCATCCCCTGTCGACCGGTCACACCCGCCGTGAGGTCCTGTCACCCTTTTGCCATTTCTGAAGAGTCTTGATCAGGGTTGTGTTTTTACGTTTGTAGAGAATAAATGATGCTATTGAAAATAACGTCAAACATAAAAACTGTTAACTACCCTATAATGTGAAACTAATCATCATACTTTGGCTACATATATGTAAGGGGAAAAACGTTAGTGTTGCGATATTTTTCCGTGTTTACCAATAATATAATATTACAACATATACTAATATATATGAATTTTAATCCAATACGCAATTGATATAAACGATTCATATTAATTGATCAAGTGACAACTAGTATTTTGGGTGCAGAAAGTTTTCCGACGTCATGTGACTTACATGTGACTAACGCGTCTTCAGGGACAAAAAAAAAATAACGGGTGTTCAATGGTAGATAAAACAATACACATTTTAAATTCAGGTTTGATATCTAAAACCCTTTAAAAATACGCCATCAGAGATTTTTGCCGTATCTCCTACCTTGTAATTAACCTGAAAGAGTATATCTAGTGTTATGATCCCAGGTCACAACCACGCATTCACACACTGTACATTGATATATTCTCGAGCAGGAATGATATATAGATAGTTCGATATGATGGGAAGGTCGCATTGGAACTATTTGTCGATACCAACCACTTGAATGATTTTTTATTCAGTCTCAATATACATGCATATTTATATTTCATTTAAGACAACAATTTAGCAGTTTCTCTCTTACAATATTCCTTCACAAAATGGTATTGCAAGAAAGAAAGCTATTGATGATACAGGGGTTTTCAACAGTCTCGTTTAAAGTCAGCATTTCGCAAATTTTATGGTCTTTATAACAATCTAGTTTGTCAATACAACCTACATGTATCATTGGTTCAAATGCTTTATGACGTGTTTCATACCGATTGTTTGACCGTACCTGACATACTGATTTTGACTGCGGATAACTCCGTTTATCTATCAAGATATAGGGCACACGGCGGGTGTGACCGGTCGACAGGGGATGCTTACTCCTCCTAGGCACCTGATCCCACCTCTGGTATATCCAGGGGTCAGTGTTTGCCCAACTATATATTTTGTATTGCTTGTAGGAGTTATGAAATTGATCACTGTTCGTTATCTTCACCTTTCATTAGGCAGACATCTTTGAAAATGGAGTAGATGTCAGATAATTGAGAGAAAACAAGTGTATCCAGCTCAAAAGTCGGGGATTAGGGGGGACATGGTCAAACTCATAAACCACAAAAGAATACTATTTCGCTGTCATGATTGATTGATTGTATCTTGTTTAACTATTTCACTGTCATGATTGATTGATTGTATCTTGTTTAACGTCCCTCTCGAGAATCTTTCACTCATATGGAGACGTCACCAAGACCGGTGAAGGGCTGCAAAATTTAGGCCTATGCTCGGCCCGCATGACCATTGAGGGATCTTTATCGTGTCATATCTGCCAGGTCACTGGACCTCGATTTTTGCAGTCCCATCAGAAGGACCGCTCCATTTAGTCGCCTCTTACGACAAGGTTGAAGCAAGGGGTACTAAGGAACTGTTCTAACCCGGATCCCCACGGGAATCGTTGCCATATTACAATTTATTCAGTACATCTACATTACACTAATTTTATAGTAAACAATGAAAAGGTGATGATAACAAACAGTGGTCATTCTCATAACTCCTATAAAGAATATGAATTTAAGAGGTCATCTGGATTTACCAGAGGTGGGATTAGGTGCCTAGGAGTAAGCATATCCTTTAAATAAGCTTGTTGAAACCCCTGTAACATCAACTTATTTGTCAGTAATCTACCTCAATTTAAAGACTCACCATACCCAGAACATGCACTTGCGTATCAAATCCGTCAAGAAACATAAACACATATTCAGGTGATAGTGGAATATTGTTGAAGTTGACGATGGATACGCTGAAATCTCTATGGTGTCTTATTTCGAGTTCACCGAGACATATCGGATCGACATGTGAATGAAAATGGCTATTGCTAATAGACAAAATGTTGTTGATATATCCAAATGTTGATCGCGAGTTGTAGGCCACAGCAAGCGAGTTTTTCTTCTCGTGTAGAAGGTTTTGAATAAATTCTGCCTCGGAAGAATATATACAGGTCAACTAAGAAGGGAGCACAATTTGAATACATGGGAATAGTGAACAATTCAAAGTGTACGTATAGTGAGCACTCCAGGGAACTCTGTAGTATTGTTATGTATAAAGATAAACCAGCCATACAATTGTTAATAGTAAGAAGTATTATTTAGTGTTCTAATAATATCAAAAAGGTGGCGCACAAAAAGGCCACAAAGCAATGAAACATACGAACAAGTTGCATGTTAGTTGCTGCGCCACCCAAGGAATGACACTTAAATTACCCGAACCAAAAATGAAATTGCAAAGGATAAATTGAAGATATAAAATGAGTTAAATAAATGATGACAAAAACAGACTAGAATACTCATATGGAAAAATGAGTCGGAGGCAAATTTAAATGTACTCATAAGTGCCACCTTTTTGATATTATTAGTGTTTTAATACGTATATTGGCTGAGATCGATTTGTACAATTTACATGTTTATTTGCAAACCTAGTCATTAGTAACCGGTTGTTTGTATTAAGTTGTCCCAGCCAATGAAATTTGTATATTTTGGTCTATTACATCATTAAATGACATGTTAACCCAACCTGTTGTGTTATTTCAGTTGACCAATGATTATCCAGTAACAAAAACTTAGCTACGGAATGCCAGAGGAGTTTTTTATATGAATTATTCTATTTCAAAAATTACGGAATATAAATTACAACATGTAAGATTTTAGGAAAAATTCTGATGATTGAATTTGCCTGTTATTGAAAGTAATGCAATGAATTTCTTTAACAATGTAAGAGGGGAATCGATTCGTTGTGACAAACTACGATAAATGCTCTGATACTGAAATATATTTGTATAATGATTATTCCATGTTTGAATAAAGGTGACCCAATGTAATCAACAGAAAAGGTCATCATTAGAGCTCGATGTGAAATTCGTGTTTTACCAGACTGAACAAACGAACTTACTTATAAGCTGCACTTGGATAATGTGTAAATTCCTCATACTAGTATTTAAACAAAAATAAATTCCCATATAAGGATAAAAATATAAAAATAAAATAACGAAAATATCAACTCATAACTCCTATAAGTTACATGTATATGACAAGATCGATTTTAATCTACGCAAGACTAGTTAAAAATACATGTCAATATTAATTTAGACGAAAAGCAAATCAGACCTCATGAATGAAAACTGAACTTTTTTTTATTGTATAGTATTAATGTTACACGAGTTGCAGTCATGAATATTTAATATTTCCTGATAATGTTGATCAAACAAAATTAATCGAATCAACTGTTTTTATACACGCTTAATTTAGAGCAAATATCGATTATATGAGCAATCGCATATTTTATACCTACGGGGGATATTGATGAAAAACGAGGCACTACAAAATATCAATGATCCAAGCTCAGAAACAGAAAAAAAATGATTGTTATACGGAAGTTGTTATTTTCAAAAATCAAAATTGGTACCGTATAAGTTTTATATTATATCAATTAAACATATGGTTTGAGGAAGATATCTTTCCTTTCTAGCTTATTTCATTAAAAATATATTAAGAATGTATTATCAATTCCAAGTGATTCCTTGTGGTTTTACACCCTTCGGCAATATGTCAACCATTTCACGGCAGTTAATCAAATGAAATATGTTCGATAGTGAGTTTTGGAGTTTCCCCGACAGCCCCCAGTGAGCCTACTCTTCTTAGAAAATCAAGGAAACGACCTTTTGCGTGCCAACGTGGTTGTGATCCTTGACGCGGGCACCCTTTAACGGAACCTCCCTTCCAACTGACATAAAAGTTTAAAATATGTCAAGTGTTAAAAAGTATAAAGTATTCTGTGTATATAATCCAGAAGAAACTGCTATGAATAAGAGTGCAGTATATGTACAAGGCCATTTTGAAATACAACCTAGTCTCTATATGAGTAAATACTTCTTGAATGGAATATAAAAGCACAAGGAAAGCAATCAAACATTTAACTTTATTTCGTGAAAATAAAATGCATACATGTACATGTGATTACGAGAAAGTAATTGAGATTCAAACTCACGATCTACTGATCGTCGGCCATGATATCTTAATCCACTGGGCGAACCTGTTATACACAGGACCTGAAAAGGACAAGAATTATATTACCTGATTCGACTGCTGTTTGCTCAGTTTACCTGATTCAGATTCAAAGCATACTATGATGAACGAGTTTCCTGTAATGATAGTTGGACTGTAAACATTCAAAGAGAACTGGCAAATCTAGGTTTATCTTATCTTTGGAATGTCTCAAATGTAAATGATAATACTTACAAGTTAATTGAACAAAGTGTGATTGATGTTTACAAACAAACAATTTTAGAAAACATTACAAATTCACCAAAAGGTTTTTTATATCAGCATTTGATTGATAACTTTTGTTTACAGTTTTACTTGACTAAACCCATTGACTCTGTGCACAAATCTTTTATTACTCGTTTTAGAACTTCATCGTATAAACTGAATGTTGAAGTTGGAAGGCATAACAATATAGTCAGAGAACGACGGTTATGTACTGTTTGTGAGCTAAATGATGTAGAGGATGAGTTCCACTTTATTTTAAAATGCCCTCTATATGATGATTTGAGAAAACAATATGTTAAGAAATTCTATTATACAAAATCCAGTGTTTACAAACTGATTAAACTACTCAGTGTTAAAAATACTAAAGAACTGATTAATGTTGGAAAATGTTTACAGTATGCTACTAAGCTACGAAACTTTCATATGGTGTGATATCATTTGTTTAATCTAAATTATACATCGTTGTAACATTGTTGTCCACTCACTCTCCATAATGCCATTTTTGTTTGTTTGTATAAATGTATTATGTATATGATATCCAATGAGCCTGGGGCTCACGGAAATAAAGAATCTGAATCTGTTTGCTCAGTTTACCTGATCAGGATATAGGGTTCACGGCGGGTGTGACCGGTCGACAGGGGATGCTTACTCCTCCTTGGCACCTGATGTCACCTCTGGTATATCCAGGGGTGGCCTTTGTATTGCTTATAGGGGTTAGGAGATTAATCAATGTTCGTTATCTTCACCTCTCATTACTGATATTTTCTTTTTGTTAATAGTTCGAAAGGCTTTTAAGTGTTATGTCATCTTATATGTAATATATTAATATTTCATTTTAGCAAAATAAATATTACTTTTAAACACAATAAAGACGTACAATGCAATTTGTTTGGGGTAAATTGTGCACGTGTGACCCACTACCTTATTATCACGAGCACGTCCTGTAGAAAGTACGTAATTTTATGCGATTCATCTCCTCTGAATGACCTGTTTTAATTTCCCTTTATAGTTAGTGTTTTGTCCAATTTTGCTTTGAATCTTTGAACGAATGAAACATCCTCTTTTACATACACCAGAGGAAGAGAGAGATATACTGGCATATCGGTAAACCATGTCAGGAAATTACTGCAAGTGATCATATTAATGATAAAACTGTAATTGTTACAATACAAATGATTATCTTAGCGATAGCATTTTCATAATTTTAATTAGCTATGTTTACGTATCATTTAATCTGAACATAAAATGAAAGCCTAAAATCAAACGATAATATTCGTGAGCGTTAGTGTAATAGCTATTCTCATATTGTAAATTTTCATCGTCCGCAAGCAATTAATATTCGTCAGAAGCCGCTCTACAAAATCCAGATATCTAAACACTAATTCGCATAGACGAACAGTTATCAATCCCATATTCCCAATAAAGAATACAAAATTAAGAGTAGGGCAAATACAGATCCCTGGACATACCAGAGATGGGATCAGGTGCCTAGGAGTAAGCCTCCCTTGTTGAACGATCACACCCGCCAAGAGTCCTATATCTCGATCAGTTAACCGGAGTAATCCTTAGTCAAAGAAGATAGGAATGTAATTTGCTGATTATAAAGTTTCCCAAACGAGGTACAGGCTGTCTTAAAGTGTATTTTTTCTGAGAACTATTATTTCTTCCATATATTAATGCATGCAACTCCTTTGCACAAAATCCATTCATACCTATTTTCTTTTTATTTGAAAAATCTAGATCATAAAGACATTGATTTGAAAATTTTCAAAACAACTCTTTCCTTTAATAAACCGTCCATTGGGGATCCGGGTTAGAATAGGTCCCCAGTACCCCTAGCTTGTCGTAAGAGGCGACTAAATGGGGCGGTCCTTCGGATGAGCCCTTCACTGGCATTTATGACGTCT
The DNA here is from genome assembly GCF_947568905.1 of Ostrea edulis. Lineage (NCBI taxonomy): Eukaryota > Metazoa > Mollusca > Bivalvia > Ostreida > Ostreidae > Ostrea > Ostrea edulis. Next base: position 20,704,633 of record NC_079172.1, on the reverse strand, counting down.
CCATGAGTGAAATATTCTCGAGAGGGACGTTAAAGCTGTATGGTCCGAATGACAATATAATTTCCATCTCGTAAAAACGCTATTAAGACATATCATACATTATTTCACCTGTTTTAACCCAAAATATTTGATTTTAAATCGATGTTTACAAATAACCGCGTCAGACTGCCAGTTCAAGTGACAGTCACGTGACCAGTTCAAACTTTCAGATCATCGGTGGTCTTATCTGTGTAAAGTTGTGTATTTTGTTACAACAGTACCGTACCATAAGTTTAATAGAAATAAAAATATCAAATACCTTTTATTAATTCGTTGTTTCACGCTCTTGCAGCCGTAAAACTAGAGAGTTGCGTATGTCTTGAGTTAATACATTATGTTGGGATCCCCCTTACGCGCGTGGGTCCATTTATAGACGTCTATTATGGGATGATTTATATATGTACCACACATATTTATTTTCTAAATAGTATTCTCGCTGTTTTCTTTTACATGCAGATGTTTTCAAGCATGTAATTAAGTTAATAACTTTATAAAGTAATTAATCTGCTTTAAAGTAAATTATGTACAAAAATAATACATGAACATCGGGTCATACTGCTTTAAACAATACACAATCTTCAATCCTTTAATAAACCTGTCGTCACTTGACCTTGATCCTAGTTTGTGGGTCTCAATATTTCGGAAGATTCCATGCTTCTATCAGTCACAGCTCTAGCTATATACCTGTCGCGATAGCTGTGGTAGAGCGTTCACTTCGTAATCGGAAGTTCGGGAACTATGAATATCCATTTTATCTCCCCAAAATGTACCCTAACCTCCTTCATATCTGCACCCTTAGTACCCATCAGAACCAAAGAACCGCCTTCAAAATGCACATTTTCCATTTCCTAAGGTTCTAATGGTTGCTTGTATTTTTTTTAATATCCCGCTCGAGATATGGTGACGTCACAATTGCCGGTGCTTACATTCTTTAAACAGGGAGGGAATTATCACACCTGCTGTGACACAGGGCCTCGGTTTATACAGTTTCATCCGAAAGACCACCCCATTTAGCCGCTTCTTGAGACAAGCAAGGGGTACTGAGGACCTATTCTTACCCACACCCCACGGGATCTCAAGATTTTGAAGGTTGAAATGAAAATAAATAGCCAAACACCATTCCTATTACTTCGTTTTTCAAAGAATATGCATGTATATCTTAATTACTCGTCACCAAACGAGTATGTAAAATTATTGTAGTCATAATTTTATACAGCCTATTATAATGTAAATCCCTCTAGAAGATATAATAAAAAAAATATCCTATCGTTTAAATTGATTAATGTTTAATACCTCTGCAAAGACGTTTTGATTGGGGGAGAAAAACCTATGACATTAGAACGAATCTAATATCAATTAATAATGGATAAAAGCATTGATTTTATAGGTTATCTTACAATGCATTGAATACTCCCCCTGTTTTCGGTTTGGTTAAGTGATACAGATGTAGAGGTATCTTCCCACGGGTTATGGGTGTTCCTGGGGGGTGACATTTCTCCGAAACATGAGCATCAACCACATACAGGTAGTGGTATATATACATGTATCTGAAAATTTTTCAAACTATCACTTTATCTGCTGCACCAGTACAAGAGGAGAGAAATGGGAAAGATAGCCATGATATTGCTTGGTAAGCTACACAAAATACACTTATTTGCTTTTTTGTTTTCTACAGAAACATTTTTACTGATATGGACAAGAATCTGCAGAGCAATAGTTGCCATTAAGTCTCAGATTGTATTAACTAAAAAGGAAACGTTGAAGGAAAATATAAGAGTGGACCTAAATTCAAATAGCTCTCCTTGTTTGATCCGAGATGCATCTGCGGTAAGGGAAAGTAAAATCCCCTTCCGCTTTATTAATAGGAGTTATGAGATTGATCACTGTTCGTTATTTGCACCCTTCTTAGTAGAATTCCATCAATATTTGGTCAAACAAATATAAATATGAAAATGGAAACAGAAATAACAATTTTTCCCCTATTACCTGCAAAGAGTTTTAAGATGTGTTTTACCTTACATGACAATACCTTTAGTATAAGATTAGTGCGTATTTCAATATCAGCATCTGTGAAGACGAAAACTACACCAACGTAATACTATGCACATTTACCACGGATTAGTTTTCATGACATAAATATGCCGTCTTCAACGAGAAGGAAACAATGATTAATACAATACTTTCAGGATGTATGTATCTGTGTCTTATATATGGACACGCAGTTAAGGCTGCCCCAACATCCATCCCAAAGTGGAAAACACCCTGCGGAACATCTGATTCAACACTGACAATTTCTCCCATGCCGATCAGCTTAAAGAATGCATCAGATGCTCTGAAGGAGAAGGCTGCTCATTTCACCAGAGTTGTATCGGATATGAAGGCTAAATATGTAAGAAAATTTCAAAGAATTTATCAATACGTAGATAAAGAGCAAGCTGTCATGATCAATTTTCTAAGAATTAAATAAATTATTTTAATATCTTTTCTGCTTCAGAATATAAATGTATCAATTTATATATACATAAAGGTATATTCAAAAAGTAAAAAATAGCAATATTACTTATGTTTAAATATATAGTTTATATTGAAGACGCCATCACAAGGAAGGCGCATAACTGGATCCTTCTTCATTCAAGCGCTAGAATCATCCAAAGATATTCCTGGTTTAAATTTGCCGCAAGTAGGATACAACATTACCAATGTAAGTTTCTTTGTAATACGATGAGACATAATATCGGTTAAATGTCGGGTTCTTTTGTAATGTTATAACTTCAGAGGATAGCGTTAAGTAAATGAAGTAAATTTAGGAAACTGATTTTAATGAAATAGATATAAGCTCTAGGTTTAATCGTACGTTGGAAACGCTTTTACAGGTGACCAAGGTATTTCTGGAGGACTACGAAAGTTTTTCCCGTCTGGCAGTATTTCTAGAGCAGGTGATGTTGGACGAATCACAATTAAAGTTCGAGGAATACTTGAGAGGGATGAGATTTGTTGAGAACATGACAAATCTCATTCTTTGTGACCTGCATATTGCAATACATAGTGTTGTGCATGCCACCGTTTCTAACTACGTCGAGCGTAACGTGATGAGCGATTCATTGAGGTCGATGAATAATACGGCAGAGAGGTTTGTGCGGGATTATATCATTTTTCACAAAGCAGAGAATTTCGGAAAACTTGTAGAAGAGAAATACAAATTACTATCATTTCGTGGGATTAGCAATTAACGTTTCTTGGGTATTCTCAAAATATCCCTTTTCAATAGCATGCAGAAAACAGAATATTTGCATATCGTATCAAATATCTTAAAACATATCCTGTTGAATATCTGCACAACATATTGGATATCCATCCAACAAACTTGGTTATTTAACAAAGAAATTGTCATTAATCAACATATTTGATGTGCTATATTATTCTCTATGGGATGTCATTGTCCAGTTTTGGACAAGGAGAGTCGTTTGACAATGCTGTGATATACCATTTAATATGTTATACAGGCAGGAAGATCTCTATGGAAATCAAAATATATTTTTCTACATTTTATATGTATTGAGTCAGTGATATTGTTATGTTTTTCTACACAATTAAAGAAGCAAATACTCATTTTGACTTTCTTCTTTTAATACTTGTTCTCTTACTCCGTTAAGGTGATATTTACATTGAAGATGTTTATCTAACAATCCCCCCCCCCTCTCTCTCTATTCATGTATACATAGATGTTTATCTAACAACTCACTATTTTAAAATCTCTTTTTATAGACATATATAAGGAAGTATTGCATCATTGGATACATGGTTATATCGAAAGGTTAAACAAAGACAAAGATTCTTTACATCCTGATTTTGACGACGGATTACTCCGTTTAACTGTTGAGGATGGAGAACTCACGGAGGGTGTGACCGGTCATGCTTACACCTCATAGTCACCTAATCCCACCTGTGGTACATGTATGTCCGGGGGTCCGTCCGTGTTTAACTTACCCTTAATTCTGTGCCTCCGTGGTCGAGTGGTTAGAGCATCGCTCTCAAAATCCCACGGTCTCTCACCTCTGGTCGGCGCGGGTTGGAATCCCGATCGCGCCGGTAAGTGAGAAAGTTTCCCAGTTTACTTTCCGAAGGTCGGTGGTCTCTTCCCAGGTATATCGTATCTGGATTCTCTCTTCCACCAATAAAAACTGGGCGCCATCAGATAACTGAAAAATTGTTGAGTGTGGCGGAAAACATCAATCAACCAATCAATCCTTTACTTGTAATTACCGTCTACCAAGGATGAAGGTATCATATAGTTGAAGTAAAAGTAAGGTATAAATGTGAAACATGGACTGTTTTCCTATTTTAAGTACTTTTCGTTTGTTTGTTTTTTGGGTTTTTTTACGCATGAAGTGTTTTTTGCGCATGCATCACGAAACTTCCTTGGGAAATGGTATGTATAAGTATTTTACAGTCTTCGGACAATGCACTTGTTCTCCTTTGTGATTGGTAGAAAATGCCTAATGTGAACATTCTAATTTATTTCATTGGTTGAAAATCTGTTCAACACAAGGAAGATAATTTCCTGATGATTTAATTTACGTACGATTTAACAATTTTACAGGATTTTCAATCTTCAAAAAGAGAGAAAAAACGATGAGAAAAAAAAGAAGAAAAATTGCAACATAATGAAATTGACATTTTTAACTATCATAAACCTTTTTTATAATTTAATAAATAGTAGAAATGGTCTTCTTTTTTTTTTGGCACGCAATCCTTAAAACTTTTCTTGATAAAATGTGGGCAATTTTCAACTTTATAGTAGTCTTTTTTCCCTCTTGCTGTGTGAAAAATTGAATACGCTGAACATCTGCTTTTCAGAAACAAGATGTGTTTGTGAAACACCAATGCCCCCGATAATGGCAAATTCCAAAGATGGCCAAGGTCACAAGGACAACTATTTTGGTACCAGTAGAAAGATTTTGTCACAAGAAATGCTCATGTGCAATATGAAAGGTCTAATATTTAGAAGTTATAACCAATGTCAAATTTTTTAAAAGTAGGTCAAATGCCAAGGTCAAAAGGTTTAGTACCAACGGAAAGGTCTTGTCACAAAGAATACACATGTGAAATATCAAAGCTCTAGCACTTATTGTTCAAAAGTTATTATCAAGGTTAAAGTATCAGGCAGAATGACAGACAAGACAAAAACAATGTGCCTTCGATCTCGGGGGCATACAAATAAGACCGTGTGTGTGTGTGTGTGTGTGCATAATCCATGCCCGAAGGCCTGTGGTTTAACATGGATTTATTCTAAAGAACTGTACGTCAATGTATTCAAATTAAATCCATTCTCATCTATAACTGTCCAGTTAATCGGAAATCTTATGACTCCCTTCCGAATATATCAAGTACCAGTTAGGGTCTAACTCTTACATGCGCGGTTTCGATTTGATATTATGGCATTTAGAGAAATTGTGTTAAAGAACGATTGGGGGGGGGACTCTGGTTTCAAATGGGCCCAGGCGAGGTAAATATATTGAAAAATATGATGTTAACAATTTGTGTAGGAATTATATATATAATAATTATTAAAAGTCTGACGGCTGATTAATATTTAGACATTAGGGAGGGACTCTTTTTTAATTCATTTATTCGAGGCCTCTGCTGGTGGACTGTTAGTCCCCGAGGGTATCTACAGCCCAGTAGCTTAGTACTTCGTTACTAGCTTGAAAATACGGATGTATATTTAATTGCTGTTATAAAATTTAGAAATTCATTTCAAAATTAAGGATTATCTCCCTCACGCATAGCTCTTATCCTTAGACGAATTTGACTCCACTTTTTTGGCACACTCTTTTTCCCTATAATAGCTCTAAACCTTCATTGTTATTTCGGATTTCAAACATTTCGGTTGAGCATCATTGAAGAGACATTATTTGTCGAAATGCGCATCTGGTGCATCAAAATTGGTACCATATAAGTTTTACATTAGTAAATAATTATTTGTCATTAAGTGGTTTAGAAACCACTGTGCATTGTGTCATAGCACCTAAAATTGTTGATTCCTCATATAAACAGTTTAGGACAAAATATATATCAATAGCTAAAAGACACTAAGTATCATTAGTTTGTTGTCTTTGAATTTTTTTTTTTGATAATTCGCATAAGCTATTTCCATAAAAACAAATAAAAAAAGAAAGAAAAAATAAACACCAAGAACAAAGCGATAAAGTTAAAAATTAAAGAAAATCAAGCTCATTTGAGTGTTTATTACCACAGAAAATATAACTAGAAAACATTTACCATGATTGACACGCGGACGCGCCGGCTACAACCAACCGGACACGACAATTACCGAATTGTAAAAAAAAGAGTTCAGGGATCCTACCCTCTATTAAAAACAATTTTTAGAAGTTCTTTTTGTAAGCTAATACTCTCTTAGATGTTAGAGATCCGGGTTCAATACCACGAGTTAACATATGATTAGTTTGATGAAGTTAACATTAATTGTTCCTTTGCTAAGTGCTCGGTGGTGCTACCAAAACGTTTAAAACCGAGATTCCATGTCTGTAAATGACGGTACAATTAAGAACACTGGTCGTTAATTGGCACCTAACACAAATCAAAATGTTCCTCTTTATCTTAAGTTGGTAATAGATTTTTACATGAGCAAGCCATTAGCGAATATTTTTTTAACTCCCAAACAACCCCAACAATGACCTACATGTAGTGAAAATAACGAAGTGATCAATCTCATAATTCCCATAAAAAAACAAGTCAAGCAGCATTTGACTCAATAATAGATTGTATTGGCAAACTCGATTTAAATTGATCATACGCAGAAGAAGCTCTTGCGTATAGAATCAGTTGAGAGATATAAATACCATATACAGGTGATAATAGAACATTGCTGCATAAATCGGGGAAGATGGTGGTGGTGAAGCCGAAAACATCCCGTTTGAGTTGAGTTGTTAGTTTGCCGATGTCTATTTTCAATAAAATACCTAAAGTACGAAGCAGATGTGGAATACTCTGTGGTGTCTTACTTCGAGTTCACAGGGATATATCAAATCGGCATATGAATAAAAATGACTATTGTTAATAGAAAGGTGAAGATAACGAACAGTAATCAATCTCGTAACTCCTATAAGGAATGCAAAATAAAGATTTGGGCAAACACGGACCCCTGGACAAACCAGAGGTGGGATCAGGTGCCTAGGAGAAGTAAGCATCCCCTGTCGACCTGTAACTTCAAAATCAATAGGGGTCATCTACTCCTGAAGACGAGAAACAAAATTTCAAAGCGTCAGTTTTTTTTAGAGGAAAACTCGAAGAACATGTTCATGCTAAATTTATTTTGTTTCACAGAGGCAGTTCTTCTGAAATTCGGGGATACCCCTCCATTTTAACGCTAAAAATCATATTACTCACTTAATATTTGATTTAAACTCGAAATATTTTGGCTAATTTTGTGAATACACGTCTTTTAAACTTATTTTCAAAAATTATTGAATCAAGAGATACGTTCCAATTGGTTTTATCATATAATTGAATAACTTCATGTTTTCGATTTTTCATGCAACATCTTTAGAGAAATTTTAACATGAGACGTGCAACACCTTCTTTAGGCCTATGCTCGGCGCTTATGGCCACTGAGCAGGGAGAGATCTTTATCGTGTCACACCTACTGTGACACGGGACCTAAGTTTTTGCGGTCTCATCGTCCCATTTAGTCGCTTCTTACGACAAGCAAGGGGTACTGAGGACCTTTGCTAACCCGAATCCCCATGTGACCCCCTATTTTGAAAACAATGTTACATACCTGATTATATTTATATTACAATATTTCGTCGTGGTTTGTTCCCTAGCATTTGCTATTTATTCTTTTTTGCAGATTACTCATCAAATTTTTGTATTAATTGTATCATAACTTAGACAGAATTAAGCATCAAATACTGTACATACAATGTAGGTCTATACCCCTCCCCACCCCTTCAATTTAACGAAATGTATATTCTAAGAAGTGTTCGTCGTAAAATCGAAGAAAACTATACCTTGTTATTATATGGGATGTAATACAACCTCTCAGTCCACAATAGAGAATCTGGTACCGTAAGCTTTACAATACCCTATCTGTTACTACTAAAGCTTAGCACCCCATCGGTAAGTACGCCCTAACCTTCTGGTGTAAGGGCAGTAGCTGCAAAAATGAAAGCCATTACTCAAAATGTACAACTGCTAAAATTGAACTGAACACCATCATAAAGAAACTTCAATATACTAAAATACCGCCAAAATATAAATATATATCAAACTCCACATGTGAATATTAAGTAAATTAAGAATGGTCATTTCTCAAGAAATTGAGAATGAGATTCCTTAATGAATATATTTTATAGTTTAAAAAGAATAAATCGCTCATTTTTTTTTTTTAAAGTCATGTTTGTTTCAATATATAAATATAATTAATGATATAAAAAATAAAGCATTGTATACGATATAAAAATAATCCTCCGAAACTTATCAAAACAACAAACACTCGAGTAACATTAAGATATTGTAATGCGGCGGAAAGATAGTAATTTGTATTTTTCACTCAGAAGTTTCCCAAAATTTTCTGCTTTGTGGAAAACGACATAGTCCCGCATAAACCTCGAGGCACTGCCGTCCATTGTCCGCCACACCTCACTCATGACATCACGCTCTACGTAATGAGAAATCGTTTATTAATTATATCGACTCCGTGTCTCGAATGTAATTTTCTGTTGAAATGTATACTAACGTACGCGAGAAAAGGGAGTGTCCTTTTTTTCCGACAATGTACTTTGTACCTTTTCGGTTATCATTACAAGCAAAGTTTGATTTATACGTTGCCCCCTTTTATATAGTAGTTGCATTAATATTTCAACCATTTGTAAAGTTTAGGGAACCAATGGATTAAATGTCATGACACCCCCCTCCCCCCGTCCTTTCCTCTGATTTACGATTTGGAGCTTTTGGGTTTCGTTATTATTAATTGGTTTTTTTTTGCTTGTCAAGAATGTTCAGACTATTGTCAAGTCACTTTCACCTTACCTCCCCCTATTTTGAAAACAATGTTACATACCTGATTATATTTATATTACAATAAAACAATGTTACATACCTGATTATATTTATATTACAATAAAACAATGTTACATACCTGATTATATTTATATTACAATGTTACATACCTGATTATATTTATATTACAATGTTACATACCTGATTATATTTATATTACAATATGGTTTCGTCGTGGTTTTCTTTCCAAGTATTTGCTTTTTTTTTTTTACTTATTACTCATCAAAGTTTTGTATTAATTGTATCATAACTTGGACAGAATTACATGTAAGCATCCAATACTGTACATAGGTCTATACTCCTCCCCACCCCTTCAATTTAACGAAATGTATATTTTAAGAAGTGTTCGGCGTAAAACTTATACGGTACCAATTTTGATGCACCAGATGTGCATTTCGACAATAATGTCTCTTCAGTGATGCTCAACCGAAATGTTTGAAATCCGAAATAACAACTTAACGAAATATATATTCTAAGAAACGTTCTTCGTAAAATCGATAAAAACCATACCTTATTATCATATGGGATGCAAGGTGAAGATAACGAACAGTGATCAATCTCATAACTCCTATAAGCAATACAAAATAGATAGTTGGGCAAACACGGACCCCTGGACACACCAGAGGTGGGATCAGGTGCCTAGGAGGAGCAAGCATCCCCTGTTGACCGGTCACACTCGCCATAAGCCCTATATCCTGATCAGGTAAACGGAGTTATCCACAGTCAAAATCAGTGTGCCAAGAACGGCTTAACAATCGGTATGAAACACGTCAGACCGCATTTGACCCAATGCGAGGTTGTACTGACGAAGTAGATCGTTATAACGACCATAGAATTTGCGAAATGCTGACTCCAATCGAGACTGTTGAAATCCCTGTTTCATCAACTTGTTTGTCAGTAGCTTACCTCGATTTAAAAACTGACTATACGCAGAACAAGCTCTTGCATATTGAATCAGTTGGGATATATAAACACCATATGCAGGTGATAATGGAATATTGCTACATAAATATGGGAAGTTGACGATGGAGAAGCTGAAATCATCCCGTTTGTCATACAGTTGAGTTGTCAGTTTGCCGTTAATGTCTACTTTCAATAAAATATCTAAGTATGAAGCAGAAGTGGATGTAATACAACCTGTTAATACTCAGTCCATTATAAAGATTTTGATACCGTAAGCTTTACAATACCCTATTTGTTACTACTATTTTATATGAAGCTTAGGACACCATCGGTAAGTACATCCCCACCTTCCGGTGTAAGGGCAGTAGCTGCAAAAATGAAAGCCATTACTCAAAATGTACAGCTGTTAAATTTATTGAACTGAATATCACCATAAATAAACTTCAATATACTATAATACCGCCAAAATATAAATATATATCAAACTCCACATGTGAATATTAAGTAAATTAAGAATGGTCTTTTCTCAAGAAATTGAGAATGATATTCCTTAATGAAGATATTTTATACATTTTATAAGAATAAATTGCTCAAATTTGTAAAGAGTCATGTTTGTTTCAATATTAATGTATAAATATAATTAAAGATATCAAAAATAATGCATTGTATACATGATAAAAATAATCCTCCGAAATTTAACAAAACAACAAACACTCGAGTAACATTAAGATATTGTAATGCGGCGGAAAGATAGTAATTTGTATTTTTCACTCAGAAGTTTCCCAAAATTTTCTGCTTTGTGGAAAACGACATAGTCCCGCATAAACCTCGAGGCACTGCCGTCCATTGTCCGCCACACCTCACTCATGACATCACGCTCTACGTAGTGAGAAATCGTGGCATTCACAGCGCTGTGGATAGCAGTGTGCAGGTTACAAAGAATGAGAACCGTCGCATTCTCAACACTCTTCATCCATTTCATGTATTCCCCGAATTCACAATTTACTTCATCCATCAGAATCTGCTCTAAAAAGACCGCCAGACGGGAGAGACTTTCATAGTCCTCTAGAAAGACTCTAGTGACCTGTAAAACAAACTATATCCTTCATATCTCCTCTTTACCAACATACATGTATGATTAAAAATCTCTAATTTCCTCCCGCCATTCCCCAAAGTCAGACAACGGGCAAGATTGAAAAATAACCATCATAAGATGTTAGGTATATTCAAATTTTCCGTGCCTGTCACTTACATTAGTGATGTTGTATCCTTGAGGTAAATCCAGACCAGGAATGTCGTAGGACTGTAGTGACTGAATGAAATCGGGTCCAGTTATGCGCGTTCCTTGAGGTGGTGTCTTTCATAAAAAAAGGTATCATTCATTCACTGTAATTCATTTTACTACATGCTACTGATAATGATACGTGTGTATTTTGCGGCAAGGAAATCAAACACAAAAATTGATGCAAGGCAAATAAACAGAGATATGTTTTCATTATTTTTTTATGTTTATTGTCATAATCTTTTACGTTTGAAAAACGCTTACATATTGGGCCTTCATATCCGCTACAACGTTGACAAAATGTGCGGTACTTTCTACTAGTACACGTAATGCAGTAGTTAAGTCCACTGGCATTGGGGAAACAGTCACCGTGGAGTCCGACATCCCACAGGGGATTTTCCACTTTGCGATGGATGTTGACGTAGACGCAGATGTCCCACAATGCGTTTTCAACCAGGGGGCAGCTTGAACTGTATGTCCTAATACCACACCCAGATATCCTGTTACAATTAAATGAATGAACGTTTGCTTAATTTCCTTTTAGTTTCATTCACTCCAAGTCACGGAACATATTACATCGTGGAACAGATTCAGTATATAATTATTTTGTCATTGTTTATTTTGTCACGTCTTTAAATGAAATATTCACTACTAGGAAGACGTCGTCTGCTATAGGTTATGGGTAACAAATTCAGACCTATACATGTATACAGGGCGCCAGGACAAGGATACTGTTTAATCGCTCCTATACCTGTAACGACCGCTCGGTTTCATTAGAAAAACTTAGTCTAGTAAACGTTTGGGGAAGGCATTTTCACATTTCTAGTCGTTTACTGTTACGTCACGAGCGGAGTTTGATCTTCTGAACATGAAGCAAACGCTCCGACCACTAAGCTACCGCACGCAGTAGATCGAAATGCGTTTCTGCAGTGTATTTTTTTCAAACTACCACACGCAGTAGATCTAAAATATGTTTTTGCAGTCTATAAAGTTACTTCACTCAGTAGATCTAAAACGCTTTTGTGCAGTCTAACACTCCCCCCCCCCCCCCCCCCCACACAATCGTCTAGTACTGAAATTTGTATTAGCAAAAGAAATGTATTTGATAATCATCCACAAAATAGAGTAATAAAAATTTGAAACGATTGTTCAATAACCTTGCTGATATATATATATTATTACTACAGCAACTTGATCCGAAGAGTCGGATCACGTCGAGTTGACAGGCGCGGATCATCAGATCACACGAGACGCGAAGCGAGACGTTAAGCAAGATATTTCTTAGTTATTTCGGATTTCAAACACCTCGGTTGAGCATCACGGAAAAGACATTACTCGAAATGCGCATCTGGTGCATCAAAATTGGTACCGTATAAGTTTTACAATACAATCAATCAGTAGATATGCTCTATAGAAATAACAGATCGGCTGATATCTGTAATATGTAGGTACAATATCTGACGAACATTGAAAAACTATTCCAGTTTAAGGCAATGATACAAATTTCTGCGCATATCGAAAAATGTGCACTCTTCTGTTGGTATAAGTGCACCTCTACATGTACAATCAATCAAATATTCTTGTAATATAACTTACAAATCAATCGAATTTTCATTCTAGATTTTCCAATATATTTGAAGTTTTTATTACTTCGTGAAATCATTTGTTTCTATAAACCTACAATTAAATAACGTATACTTTTGTAGCTTACCAAACAATAATATGTCAAGCATCGTCATTTCTCTTGTAGCAGGAGATATACTGAGGATTTAAATTAGCAGGGTGTTATATACAACTACCATTGCATGATTTCAAAGAATTGTCACTCCCGAGAACAACCCTTAAGTGTAGGCATATTCTGATATACATATACAGAACTGGCCTACGTAAAACAAGGTGAATAATCCGTTGTTCATTTCTTTACGATGATTGGCGTAGTGGTACATAATTAATCGATATTAAAGGTGTAAAAATGCCATTGGTCTTGAAAATATTGTATCTATTAAATATTAACCGAATGAAACAGGATGTACATTTTTCTATTTGTATCAAACCTTAGTACAACGCCTTCTAATTTTTTTAAAAAAATATATATTATTATTCCTAAAAATGCAATTTTCTGGATTGCACTTAGAAAGTCTATCAAAACAATCTCTATCTATGTAGTGTTTTGAATCGATATTAAATTGGCTTTACGATTTGAGTACCACCGCAATTTCGAGAATTAGCGTAAACGAAGTTTGGGGTAGTATATATAACAGGTGTCTGTTCGCCCGTCTGTAGACGTGTATCGTCCAAGAATATTCTCGACGATCAATTGTCCAAGTATATATTACCATTTTGTAAACATGTGCAGATAGATTCGTTCAGTTTGGAGAAAGTTATAATCATTTGTACTTAAAAAGTTGGAGGGGGGGGGGGTATACTGGAATCGAGTTGTCTCTCCGATCGTCCGTCTATATAGCCACCATATCATACATATGTACTACCCATGGGACGAAGATGTTCCCTGTCCATTTTGGGGTCAAAAGGTCAAAGATCAAGCGCACTGGACAAAGTAGCAATATGGTACCCGGACTCTATTTTAAGCGTTATCCTTTACACCTAGTCACCATATCATACATATGGACTACCCATGGGACGAAGATGTTCCCTATCGATTTTGGGAACGCATCAGATAGCATTGGACCCAATGATAAGTTGAATTGGCGGACTATATCGTTATAACAACCTTAGAACTTGTGAAATGCTGACTTTATTAATAGAACCAATGTCTGCATAGTTATTATACTTTTTATTAGTAGCTGAAAAATTTGGACAGCGTTTCATAGACGTGAATTTCTGACACATTTTAGTCTTTGTGAATGCATTCAAATACCATCCCGTGGTGATACACGTTACAATAGGTCCTCAGTACCCCTTGCTTGTCGTAAGAGGCGACTAAATGGGGCGGTTCTTCGGATGAGACCGCAAAATCCGAGGTCCCGCGTCACAGCAGGTGTTGCACGATACCATACGCGCCGATCATACATGTAGGTCTAAATTTTGCAGTCCTTCACCGGCAATGGTCTCCATATTTAAAGTAAAACATTCTCGAGTGGAACCTTAAACAAAAAATGTTTGTGATACATATATCTATTTTGTATTGCTTATAGGAGTTATGAGATTGATCACTGTTCGTTATCTTCACAAAAAAATCTAGAAGAAAGCGCAATTTGTTTTTGTTCCATATTTGTATATCATGAAACTACCGTGGCGGTATTTTGTGGCGGAAGGATTGATTAATTTAAAAGTTCTTATTAAATCTGCATGATACTAGTGTTTCTGTTTCACCCAATGTATCTTCTATTTTTATGCTCCTATACGTGTATTTCCGTTTTATAATTTATGATACAGGTAGATGAGACTTGAAACTTGGAACAGAGTAAAGATCCCGAGGAAAATTATGCAATATATTATATAGACTAATTTCAGTCATGAAAGATGTGAAATCATGGAAGGGGGTGTCCTCCTTTATTGACAACATTAATTTTCCATTATTTCTACATGCAAAGTTGGTTATTTTTACATGTATGAAGGAACTCTATGCATAGTGAATTTTTCTTAACGTTAACATATTTATTAGCGTGATGCTGTAAAATTATATAACAATATCTTCGCAGCCCTCTGCACTGTTGATAGTGACGCTTCTCGAATATACTACCTGGAAGTCTTATAACTAATTTTACGCAAGTGCACTACGTTCCGGATCAAGGAAAGATAACTCATGTTTTCGAATTGGCCTATATTTATGATTGATTGATTGTACCTTGCTTAACGTCTCGCTCGAGAATTTCACTCTTACGGAGACGTCCACAGGGGCTCGGTTGTCAGATATTGAAGTTGTGTATTATTTGTTCCCGAATAATAAATTGAAGTTTTGCATGATTTGTGTCCGAATAATAAATTATATAAATAAAATCCACCACCAAAATCCGCTTTTTTTCGAGGTTTTAAAAAAGGTGTATCATGTGTACATTAAAAAAAGTAAAGGGACGACACTCGCCATTTTGGATTTCTGGGGGCCCTCGATTCACGGCTTGCTTTTAACAATTTCTACTCTCTGCCTATTGGTTTCTTGCGAGATCTACGTTGGAAAAAGATCCAACGACTTCTCACTATTGTCTGCTTATGTCTACATGCCGTATTAAAGATCCAGTGACCCGAAACATCCTCGATACCTGCCCCTATTTATCGAAAGCAACAGAAGTTTGCATCGAGTGACACGACGCCTACCGGAGCTCTCCATATAATCACTAGGGTGTTCCGAATATATACGATAAATCTAGAGAAGTCTAGTAAGTTGAAATAAGCACTGAATTTAAATTGAATTGATTAAACGAATGTTTTCCACGGAAGAACAAAGAATTCAGACAATGTCGTAGCATAGTAAGTTGTAAATAGTAAACTATGTAATTTTTGGGAGAGACATTTTATAATAATTTAATAACTTTTAAAGTGATGACTTAACAACGATGCTGATTGGTTGAAAAAGTCGTTTGATTTCTCTGTCAAAATTTCGTTCGGAGTTCATCTGCACTAAGCACGCGGGACTACTTTTCTATGGAATGCGTCTTCCCCGTTCTAATTTTAGCGCTATTTATAGAACGGGATTTTCTACACAAGCATTTTATATAACGACATGCATTCGTTTGCTTTTTGTTTTTCATTGCTATCAAAAATAAGCACAACTAAAGATATGAATAAAATACAAATTAATTTAAAGAAACAATTCATAAGCGATGACGTGGCAAAATAGTCAACTTGATGACGTAGACCCCTTACTGGTTGAAGTAGACAGATTACACGAATTCCCGGTATGAATCGTCTGCTTTACGAGATCGATAACATGACGGAGCAAGTGGCGACTTCTGATCTGGTAAATATTAATGAAATTAAACTGCGTTATATGGGGCTCAGTCAACGAGTGCGTTTTACATGTAGATGAAGAGGTGTTGAACTTTTTACTGGATATTGAAATGGAGCCGAGTTGCATTCCACCGTTCTAACGACACAACCAGTGTTCAACATCTCCTCCAACACAATGCAGCATAAATCCAGTCACCACTTGTTATCCTCCTTTATATTTAATTCAGCTTTTAACCATTGCATCTTTAATTTGGCGTATAATCCATTTAAATCTGCACAGTAACTGTTCCTCACCTGAACGCACAGCCATGCCGTTTGTTGCTGTTTTCATTCTTACATATATTTGTATTACTACGCGCCATTTCAAAAACGTTGATCTCAGATCAAGCTTTTTGATGGGAGAAACTATTTGTTTTTCTATCTTAAAAACATAATTAAATGATAAGAAATAAAATTTATAATTCTTTGTTTGATGCATGTATCAAACGAAACATTGGACGGAAAACTTTTTCATCAATGCGCTACGCGCTACGGATGTGATATATGAAAAGCATATATTCCCTGCTTTCAGAAGATATAACAATTATTTTTAATGCTTGGCAAAGTTATAAGAAAATATTTGTTTGTCAATAAAATTGATTAATTTGATTGTGATGCGTTTGTAGTATTTTTAAAGGCACATCAGCTCATACATTTAGAATTTCCTATTTTTGACTCTAATATAGTGAGAGGGGTCGTAATATATATATTTCAGACAAAAAAAATTGCAAAAATGTGCACATATATGACCTTTGGCCCCGTAGATCTCTTTGAGGTCATGGGATACCTTGACAAACTTTATAAGAAATTATTCCCTGTCCAATTCCTAACAAAATTATATGTCATATCCCTATCCCAAATCGTGATACATGCAGATTTTATTCGATGTAAAAATATTGTCATTTAGTCTTTTAAAACCTCTAAAATGTGCCGGTAGAGAAAGGGTTAAGGGAAATTGATTAAGAGTAACCCCCCACCCCCACCCTTATGGGCTGTCTTTCTCCTGCTTTAGCCTTTTAAGAAGAGAATAAAAATACCCCTCCCCCATTTAGAATCATTCTATGGGTCCGATATGCAAAACTGTACACTGTGTGCATTGTTTATTTTCAAAGTTTTAAAGAATGTTACAATTCAACTTAAATACGACGTGCAAGAACTTTATTCAAAATAACGAAACAAAATTCTATCATATTTTAGGATTCTCCAAAATATCAGTAAATGTGAAAATGGAAACATCCCATTGTCAGCAGCTTGGCCGTTTATCAATAAATTGTGACCATTTTAAAGCAAAGTCAACACTTTTAAGATCTGTTGTTTTTGCAGTGTTGATTTCTCTGGACTTATCGTATACATTCGGAACACCCCAGTGATTATATGGAGAGCTCCGGTAGGCGTCGTGTCACTCGATGTAAACTTCCGTTGCTTTCGATAAGTAGGGGCAGGTATCGAGGATGTTTCGGGTGACGGGATCT
This sequence comes from Ostrea edulis, assembly GCF_947568905.1. Classification (NCBI taxonomy): domain Eukaryota; kingdom Metazoa; phylum Mollusca; class Bivalvia; order Ostreida; family Ostreidae; genus Ostrea; species Ostrea edulis. The sequence continues at coordinate 20,686,906 of NC_079172.1, read as the reverse complement.
TAATATGGCATGTAGACATAAGCAGACAATAGTGAGAAGTCGTTGGATCTTTTTCCAACGTAGATCTCGCAAGAAACCAATAGGCAGAGAGTAGAAATTGTTAAAAGCAAGCCGTGAATCGAGGGCCCCCAGAAATCCAAGATGGCGAGTGTCGTCCCTTTACTTTTTTTTAATGTAAACATGATACACCTTTTTTAAAACCTCGAAAAAAGCGGATTTTGGTGGTGGATTTTATTTATATAATTTATTATTCGGACACAAATCATGCAAAACTTCAATTTATTATTCGGGAACAAATAATACAAAACTTCAATATCTGACAACCGAGCCCCTGTGGAGACGTCACCAAGACCGGTGAAGGGCTTCAAATTTAGGCCTATGCTCGGCGCTTATGGCCATTAAGCAGTGAGGGTTCTTTAACGTGCCACACCTACTGTGACAAGGTCAACCGTTTGTAAGATCATCTCCGAGGACCTGTGGCATTCACATCTGATGCCGAGCGTTTGACGATGGAACTGTCACTATCTGTTTTAACGACTACGGTCTGTCGCGACCGGGATTCGAATCCCGGCCTCCCGCATGCGAAGCGAACGCTCTAACCTCTCGGCCACCGCAGCATAAAAATTAACAAACATGTAAGATTTACAGTGAGTTTTGTACTAAATATACAAGCATTGAAAGCTATTATACAATTTAGTTTACTATGCCCAGTCATTTTACATTTATTGCATTTTTGAGCAAACGTTGAAGAATCAATTTTGAAATTGGTTGTGGTTCAAAAGCATTGGACAACTATCTCTGTTGACACAATACGGAACAACTTCTTGAAAGAGGTACCACTGCCTTTGTACACCTAGTCCCTTGGGAGGAATCACAGCTGGAAGAACGTTTGGGTCCACAGTAGCTCCGGCTTTGAGTACGGTGATTCAGACCTCTGGACTAGTGGCATACTCCCTCATAAACACAGTCCCAGGATAACTGTTGTCAATTCTGGAATGGTGAAGAAAGGGAATAACTTAAACAGAAAACAAAATTTATCTCACTTAAGAAAGGTGAAGATAACGAACAGTGATCAATCTCATAACTCCTATAAGCAATACAAATTAGTTGGACAAACACGGAACCCTGGACACACCAGAGGTGGGATCAGGTGCCTAGGAGGAGTAAGCATCCCCTGTCGACCTGTCACACCTGCCATGAGCCCTGTATCCTAATCAGGTAAACGGAGTTATCCGTAGTCAAAATCAGTGTGCCAAGAACGACCTTATGAATAGTGTCAGATATTTAAATGTTTTGTTGTACTTTGTGTAATCGTGTAGTTCGCTGTTATCATTACCAACTGCAATGATCACAATAATTTATAAGAATGGTTAAAAACTATTTAAAACCTTTTTTCCTTTTATCAATGCTTAAGTGTATTGGACGGTTATATCATTTATGGTATCTTTCCTGCAAATGACAGGGCGAATTTTCAAATGTTATTACGTAAGATCGTAAACATCGAGTTAGCGGAACTCTCTTGTAAAGAAGTCCGGAAAAGCGTGTCGATCTTGGGCATTTTTTGTTTATTCAAATATGGCATCGGAAGACGATTTAGCCCCTGCTTTCCACAATTAAAAGCATTTTTAAATAAAAGGTGTGTAAAAACGTCTGGATACATGAAAAATGAACTCCTGAATTTAGCTCGTGAAGATATATATTTTGACGCAAGCTCTTCTCAGCTTTGGGAATTTCCTGGCTGACAGCAGTGGGGGAAAATCTACCACATTTCCATTAAAATCTATCATTTGTGGATATTTCTGCGTATTTTGTTTCTTTCTTGAATCATTACTACAGTATACTGCAATGCAATGATGGTGCACCATTGTTAAAATCAGGTGAATCGATCACGACAAAAGTTGCAGAACTGGTATTATTTACCAACTTGCCCAAATTCTCGCATATTCTGAGTCTCGCGAGACTGAAAAGGGAAAGTAAAATTTAAAACCAAGACGGAAAAAGTAGTCGCGATCTTACGTATTCTACATGCATGTATTTCTGTGACAAGTTGACAACATATCTAAAATGGAGATAAGTTTTCAAACTGGGTATTGGTTTGAATATCCTTTTGAAAAAGGTTGCCCAATCATAGAAAAAGACAGATGCTGCAGGGTCCTCCACTAATTGAGGAACATGATGACTATTCTTTGAAGACCTTCAACAGTTGAATGTCTCTATCTGAACTTCAATAGGTCTAAGTGTCACTCAGGGTGAACGTGGTATGACCTACTTCCATCATTGAAAACTGCAGACCACTCATTACTCTCCATAAACCAATACCTATTTGGAAGACAATTTTGTATAGAAATATTTCCTTTTTTCAGAGAGTGAACAGTTGAATTTATGTTCTACTTGTCAAGTTGTCATATTGCCTTTGACAATATTACATTCCTCTTAGGCACCTGATCCCACCTCTGGTGTGTCCATGGTTCCGTGTTTGCCCAACTATTTTGTATTGCTTATAGGAGTTATGAGATTGATCACTTGTTCGTTATCTTCACCTTGCAGACATTAAATATCTAGATAGTTTGTAAATATGCAACGATGTTGGGAGAATAAGCAATTTTGAGGGGCTAGATAATAAATTATGCAACATATTTTGATTACTGTCCACATCTATTCTTCTATCTCATTTGGTAAATGAAAGGTGAAGATAACGAACAGTGATCAATCTCATAACTCCTACAAGCAATACAAATAGATAGTTGGGCAAACACGGACTCCTGGACACAACAGAGGTGGGATCAGGTGCCTAGGAGGAGTAAGCATCCCCTGTCGACCGGTCACACCCGCCGTGAGCCCTATATCATGTTCAGGTAAACTGAGTTATCCGCAGTCAAAATCAGTGTGCCAAAATAATATTTCCTTTTGAACCCAATCACAGTGTCTGGGGAGAGTTGGTGATATGCTAAGTTTTATTCTGGGGAGAGTTGGTGATCTGCTAATTTTTGTTCTAGGGAGAGTTGGTAATATGCTAATTTTTTGTTCTGGGGAGAGTTGGTAATATGCTAATTTTTGTTCTGGGGAGAGTTGGTGATCTGCTAATTTTTGTTCTGAGGAGAGTTTGGTAATATGCCAATTTTTTGTTCTGTTATCGTGTCACACCTACTGTGACACGGGACCTCGGTCTTTGCAGTCTCATTCGAAGGACCGTCCCATTTAGTCGCCTCTTACGACAAGCAAGGGATACTGAGGACCAATTCGCACTCGCATCCCCACGGGAAGAATTTATCCTTGAGGCATTGGGAAGTACGTAATTCTTGAAAGGAAAAAAAGACATCTGTCAAGCTTCTGCCATCTCTCATCACCATTTTGGTACCTTTCCTTGATACAAAAACAAAATGACACCTCTTCCGCCGAGATATACCACCTACAGTAACCATATCATACATATGGACTACCCATGGGACGAAGATATTCCTAATCAATTTGGGGGTCCAAAGGTCAAGCGCACTGGACATCGGAGTAGCAATATGATTTTCCGGCTTTAAAGCGTTATCCTTTCCATCTACAGTGACAATATCGTACATGTGGACTACCCATTGGACAAAAATGTTCCCTATAGAATTTGGGGTCCAAAGGTCAAGCGCACTGGACATCGAAGTAGCAATATGGTTTCCGGGCTCTAAAGCGGTATCCTTTCCACAGTCACCATATCATACATATGGACTATCCATCGGACGAAGATGTTCCCTGTCGAATTAGGGGTCCAAAGGTCAAGCGCACTCCTAGAGAAGAGACTACCCAAGGTTTTGTCATGCCCTTTCTTTTTTCACTCAGGAAAGAAGTAATATATACCTATTTACAGCACTCTTTTTGGGAGATTGGGGTAAGCGGGGGGTATTCTTAGTGAGCATTGCTCACAGTACCTCTTATTACTCATCTGCATTTTCTACGACCCGTGGAAATCTGAGTTAGAATAGGTCCTTAACGCCCCTTGATTGTCGTAAGAGGCGACTAGATGGGGCGAAACTTCGGATGGGACCGCAAAAAACCAAGGCCCCGTGTCACAGCAGGTATGGTACGATAAATATCCCTCCCTGCTAAAAGACGGTAAGCGCCAATTATAGTCCTCAATTTGACAGTCCTTCATCGGCAATGTTGACGTCTCAAAATGAGTGAAACATTCTCGATAGGGCGTTAAACAATATAAAATTAATCAATCAATATTAGATTTGACATGAGTGGGACTCGAACTCGCAGTCTCCCGGTTACGAAGCGAACGCTCTACCACTAAGATACCGGTAAATTAATTTACCAAATAAAAATATAAACCTGCACTCGCATTTACTAATTCAAAGGGAGCAATTCATTGATCTGCGAGAAAGGTAAGATTAAGTTTAAAGGTGTGGTGTCAGTGTTTACTCATGAAGCAGCCTCAAACAACTATACGTTAAATATTCATAACTGTGTTAGGTATGTGGGAATTCACCGTTTGCTTGTACTGATAAACACGTATCATTATTCACTATTCATTTCTACGGTTCGTTTTCTATTGATAACATATTATTGTGTCAGTCTGTAGAAACGTTAAATACATTGTATGGACGAGTGTTTTACGTACACACGATAGGTATTACATTAGATTAAAATTAATTGTACTCAATTTGAAAGTATGCGACTGCATTTGGAAAGTTTCGCAGTGGTTTGGAATGAAAATATGTATATTGTATTTCCATTAATTACCATTTACACAATTTAGAGTTAACATTATAAATGACATGATGAAGGGATGCATGTATCAATTTAATCGTGCGTCTGTTAACAAATAATAATAAAATTTATATAGCGCCATATATAAAACAAATTAGTCTAAGGCTATTTACAAGAGTAAGAAGAGGAATAAAACAATTAAATGACAATAACCCCAATGTTATTTATTACAATGTTTTGATTGGACAATAATAAATCTAAAGGAGAATTTACACATCAATAAATCCAAAAATGCTATGTATACATATGCGCCTGAAAACAAATAACATCGTGCTGGGAAACTATTCAAATTTTTGAAATTGATAATACAGGGAACAGATTGGTCCAGGAGTCCGTGTTTGCCCAACTATCTATTTTGTATGGCTTGTAGGAGTTATGAGATTGATCACTGTTCGTTATCTTCACCTTTCAATAATAAGAATTTTATTCAGTTTGTGAATAAAATGTCCAGAGTTTACACATCGATAAATTATTCAAAAAGAATGTTTAATCCTATATTAAATGGCATGAGATATTGTATCTGCAAAATTATCAAAATAAAACACTATAATTAAGACCAATAGCTAAAGTTTATTTATTTTTTTTTATGTCGAGCACTATGCAAAATATTAGATATCAACGAAATATAACACTAAGAAGATTTAGAAATTTGCATTAAAACGGTCATTGAAAAAAACTTGTACTGTGTAAGAAGCTTAAAAATCCATATGTACACGTAAAACATGCAGTGTGCGTCTTCATATAATTGTAAGACAAAAACACACAATCAAGTTTGTTTTAATTAACAATTATTATAATCGTATGAACATTTTCGTACGTTCCTCTTTTATTCTCTCTTTCTGAAAATCGCTTGTAAACGTGCGTATAACGAACTGTGTCAGTAGAACAGATAATACACCACATTAAAAAAAATCATTATAGAAATGTTTCATGAAGCGCGTATTAATTTCAATGTACATGTATAATGAATTATGATCCACATCATGTAATACATCATTGTCATCGATTGGCTTTGTTTCCACTCCCACCCCCCGAAAACATTCATTACTCTTGTGTGTATCTCGTCTGCTCGATCTCGGTCCATCCATATTTTGATAGAGTATATAGGCTGTTTCCAACTCAAATTTTTAAATGAAATACCTGTATATTCGCTGTGCTGTCCAGAACCAAAGTTCTGATTTGTTAAAACACGGTGCTTGCTTGTCCATTCTTAGCTGCGCAGTAGTCTATGAATATTAATGATACGATAGACATGATCGCGATTGTGTAAAAACACTGCACACCACTTGATGCTTTCCCGCCTCGCCTCGAAAACGCCAGGAGGGGGGGGGGGGGGGGCTAATGTTAACTCTCATTTCCTTCTTTTGAGTTTTACACGATGAATCATTCTATTGTACATATATATAAATATATATATATTGTGTCTTTAATGGATATTGCTATTTCTGTTCACATGGAATTCTCGTCGAAGGGGTGTAAAAAAAAACATGCCAACAAACCTGAAAAACTTCATTCTTGAAACAATGCAATTTGGTTTAACTCGAGGAGAAATTTTTTAAATCATTTTTAAACATAGCAATACCTTTAGTATGTGAATATAGGAAAATTTGATATATATTGTACTAAGATAGATGTAGCATAATACATGTATTGTTTGAGCATTTTAAGTTCGGAGCGTCACCGGTCGCGTTAGCTCAGTAGTAGAGCGTTCGCGTCGTAACCGGGAGGTCTTAAGTTCGAGCCCCGCCAAGTTAAACCTAAAACGTTAATATAGGTAGTGATTGCTCCTTTGCCAAACGTTCGGCATCTAGAAGCGAGATCACGGGTCTTTCGGATATGATCTTAAAAACGGAGGTCCCGAGTCGCGGCATGCGTTGGCACAATAAAGAACGCTAACTGCTACGGCTCTGAGCGCTAAGTATAGGTCTAAATTTGTGGTATTTCACTTACAGTTGGTGACGTCTCCATATTAGTGAAAAATTCTCCACGGGGCGTAAAGAAAACCAACGCATGAAATTCATATTCTTTAATAATATTCGACCTTGCTTATATATCTTTCGTAAAAGAATAAACCATGTCACTGATGCACGATATTGAAATTATAAAAATGGCAATCCGATTGAATGTACCTGCTGTTTCCCAAAGAAGTTGTCCTTGACATTCTTTTAAACGCGACACGTGGACTGGAATTGAGTTTTCCTACCTCGAGATATCGTTCCATTTGATTGCGTTTGTGCACAGGGAATTTAATTATCCTCTCAAGAAAAATGAACATGCATTTTTAGTAGATTGATAACGGAAAATATACCCATTTCTATGTATATAATGAAAAAAGGGTGTTGAAAAGGCGATATAAATAAGTGTTGTGTATGATGGATTCGAACCATGACAAAAATAATCCTTGGTAAGTAATAGTGTCAGCGATGTAGCTTACTGAGTTACACTAAGAAATGAAAGTGTAAATATGAATTGGGTGGTAAAAAACAGGTTGCCAAATATTTTGAAGGTGTTTATTTCTCTCGTGAATTTCGACCCGAGATATAACTTCAACTTCCTACCCTTACGATTTCTTTGCACATTTCACCATGTTTTGTTAGAATATCATTGTTAAAAATATCGCATGTATCAAATAAAATGGGATATTGTAAAATGTAAACAAAATTTAATCGAAATCCGGTTAACCGTGACTGCACTACTTGCCGTGAAGTTTGTAGAGCATAATGTCTATTTGTAGGATGTTCTAAACAACGCATGCTGAGTTCATCACACAATTAAGAGACCGCATGTCGCAGTAAAAGAAACTTGTCACCTCCCTATAGTATAATGGAATGTGTCTGTCCCGAGTATGAAATGCGTATTCCTGATCAAAACATATGTCATCACTATTTTAAGAATTTATTTAAGACACATATCTGGATGTTTTTGGAATATCATATGACTATCTTAGATATGAAGATTTTCTGAAACATCTATGAGAAATTTTGATCTTAAGTTGGTTTCTGAGTAATACAGTACACCACTATGGTCATTATCATGAATCACCAATCCATTGTCCCAATAACGGGTGCACGAAAAGACAGAGAGACCTGATACAACGAATACGTCCCCAAGAATGCTGTGAAAATAGGCACCTGATCGCACCTCTGGTATATCCAGTGGAACTCTGCATGTATTTTGTATTCCTTATTGGACATATGAGATTGATCACTGATCGGTATCTTCACCGTTTATAAGTACAAATTATCATAGCTTTCTTCAAATTGAACAAATCTACCTGAAAATATCAAATGCACATGTTTACAAAGCAGACATCATTTTTACAGATTTGGTAAAAGGAACATGGATAGTTGATCGTCGGGGAAAATTCATGGACATTACAGGTCTACGGACGGGCGAAGAGACACCAATACACTCCCCCAAACTCCGTCTACGGTGGTACTACTAATTCACGACATTACGGTAGTACACAAATGGGAGAGCCAATTTTATATCTATTTCAAACACTATGTTTCCTTTATTTTCTCCGGAATTGGCACTGAATAAGTTAATAAGATAACGATCATTTCGTTAGACTTTTAAAACCGATATCTTGTTTTAAACAACCTTGGAAAAGTGTTATTCTAAAGTTTGATAAAATGTAGATCGTGTTTCAATCGGTTAATATTTAATAGATAAAATGTTTTCAAGACCAATGACATTAATATCGATTAATTATGTATCACATCGCCAATCTTCGTGAGGAAATGAACCACGGATTATCCACCCTGTTTTACGTAGGCCAGTACCGTATGTGTATATCAGAATATTCCTACACTTTAAGGGTTGTTCTCGGGGGTGACAATTCTTTGAAATCATACAATGACATTTGTATATAATGTCGTGCTCATTTCAAATCGTCAGTATATCTCCTGCTACAAGAAGAGACATGAGGATGCTTGACATTTTGTTTGGTAAGCTACAGAAATATACCTGTATTTGATAGTGGGTTTAGAAGCAAAGAATTTCTTGTAAGTAATAAAATCTTCAAATTTATTGGAAGATTTAGAATAATTGATTTTAAAGCTGAATTAAAAGAATTGATACGTAATGGTATATAAACGGAAGAGTATATATTTTTCGATATGCACAATATGTTCTATCATTGCATTAAATTGAAAGGAGTTTTCGACGTTCGTCAGATGTGGAAAACACTTTAAAACAATAAATTTTGACACATAATAAAGACATCAGCCGGCGTATCCTTTCTTTAGAGCATATTTACTGGAAATCAAACTTTTAACTAAAACCCATTGATTCTTTTTTTTTTCCAAAAAAAAGTTCTCGACTTAGATGCACAAACGCTATTGTGACAGTGATAATTTTTCTGTCCTCTAAAAGAGAATAATTATTACGTTGATATTGAAGCTTTAAAATTACCAATATAATTATCTAAAAGCATTGAAAATTAATTTGACGTCATTTATAATCACGGCATAGACAGGATATATATTAATGATAGCAGCCAATTTAGCATAATTGTGTTATTTAAGATGGAGGTTTGGTCGGTAGTCATAAAGCTCACACTCCTGCACCATTCCTTGGAAATGGCTAGTTTTTTGACGTCTTAGAACCAGGAGTGATCTCTTAACAACAGCTTTAGATACCCTTTGATTTATATACATGTATATCAGCAAGTTTATTGAACAATCATTTTAATTTTTTATATCTGTATTCTGTAGATTGATATTAGTAGTTTATCAAATACATTGAATAATTTCCCTTTTCTAATACAAGTTTTAAACGTTTTTATAACCCTAGCCAGATTTCGGGGGGGGGGGGGGGGGGGATAGACTGCACAAACGTATTTTAAATCTACTGCATGCGGTAGCTTAGAGGTTGGAGCGTTTGCTTCATATCCGGGGACGTAACTGAACGAACGGAAATGAGAACATACGTATTGACTGTTCCTTCACCAAACGCTCAGCATGTAGAAAGTTACTCTTCTTTCGAACGAAAATTGACGGTCGTTACAGGTGTAGGAGTGATAACACAGTATCATTGTCCTGGCTCCCTGTATACGTCTGAATTTGTTACCCATAACCTATAGCAGACGACGTCTTCCTAGTAGTGATTATCTCTTTAAAAGACGTGACAAAATAAACAATGACAAAATAATTATATACTGAATCTGTTCCACGATGTAATATGTTCCGTGACTTGGAGTGAATGAAACTAAAGGGAAATTAAGCAAACGTTCATTCATTTAATTGTAACAGGATATCTGGGTGTGGTATTAGGACATACAGTTCAAGCTGCCCCCTGGTTGAAAACGCATTGTGGGACATCTGCGTCTACGTCAACATCCATCGCAAAGTGGAAAATCCCCTGTGGGATGTCGGACGCTACGGTGACTGTTTCCCCAATGCCAGTGGACTTATCTACTGCATTACGTGTACTAGTAGAAAGTACCGCACATTTTGTCAACGTTGTAGCGGATATGAAGGCCCAATATGTAAGCTTTTTTCAAACCTAAATGATATCACAATAAACATAAAACAATAATGAAAACATATCTCTGTTTATTTGCCTTGCATCAATGTTTGTGTTTGATTTCCTTGCCACAAAATACACACGTATCATTATCAGTAGCATGTAATAAAATGAATTACAATGAATGAATGATACCTTTTTTTATGAAAGACACCACCTCAAGGAACGCGCATAACTGGATCCGATCTTATTCAGTCACTACAGTCCTACGACATTCCTGGTCTGGATTTACCTCAAGGATACAACATCACTAATGTAAGTGACAGGCACGGAAAATTTGAATATACCTAACATCTTATGATGGTTATTTTTCAATCTGTCTGATTTACGGGGATGGCGGATGGAAATTAGATTTCTTTTATCATGTTTGGGTAAAGAGGAGTTATTTATCATTTATTCTTCTTGTATATTTATATAGCGCCTTATATAATCAAGGAAATCACCCTAAAGTCATTTACATGTATAGTACTATACTAAAACAAATGCTAAATACATAGAAAAGGGCATACAATAATACTAAAACTGAGGTTAACATAGAACTATGGAAAAAAAAATACATAAGTTTTTAAAGGATATAGTTTGTTTTACAGGTCACTAGAGTCTTTCTAGAGGACTATGAAAGTCTCTCCCGTCTGGCGGTCTTTTTAGAGCAGATTCTGATGGATGAAGTAAATTGTGAATTCGGGGAATACATGAAATGGATGAAGAGTGTTGAGAATGCGACGGTTCTCATTCTCTGTAACCTGCACACTGCTATCCACAGCGCTGTGAATGCCACGATTTCTCACTACGTAGAGCGTGCTGTCATGAGAGGGGTGTGGCGGACAATGGACGGCAGTGCCTCGAGGTTTATGCGGGACTATGTCGTTTTCCACAAAGCAGAAAATTTTGGGAAACTTCTGAGTGAAAAATACAAATTACTATCTTTCCGCCCCATTACAATATCTTAATGTTACTCGAGTGTTTGTTGTTTTGTTAAGTTTCGGAGGATTATTTTTATCATGTATACAATGCATTATTTTTGATATCTTTAATTATATTTATACATTAATATTGAAACAAACATGACTCTTTACAAATTTGAGCAATTTATTCTTATAAAATCTATAAAATATCTTCATTAAGGAATATCATTCTCAATTTCTTGAGAAAAGACCATTCTTAATTTACTTAATATTCACATGTGGAGTTTGATATATATTTATATTTTGGCGGTATTATAGTATATTGAAGTTTATTTATGGTGATATTCAGTTCAATAAATTTAACAGCTGTACATTTTGAGTAATGGCTTTCATTTTTGCAGCTACTGCCCTTACACCGGAAGGTGGGGGTGTACTTACCGATGGGGTCCTAAGCTTCATATAAAATAGTAGTAACAAATAGGGTATTGTAAAGCTTACGGTATCAAAATCTTTATAATGGACTGAGTATTAACAGGTTGTATCACATCCACTTCTGTTTCATACTTAGATATTTTATTGAAAGTAGACATTAACGGCAAACTGACAACTCAGCTGTATGACAAACGGGATGATTTCAGCTTCTGCATCGTCAACTTCCCATATCTATGTAGCAATATTCCATTATCACCTGCATATGGTGTTTATATATCTCAACTGATTCGATACGCAAGAGCTTGTTCTGCGTATAGTCAGTTTTTATACACCCGTCTTTAAAAGACGGGACGTATTATGGTATGGCGTTCATGTCCGTCCGTCTGTTAGCTTTTTCGTGTCCGCCCCGTAACTTAAATACTACAAGGCCTAGAATCATCAAACTTTGTCTCTAGATACATCTTGAGTAGAAGGTGTGTCGCGCATTAAAACCAGGTCACTATGACTTTTCATTAAGAAGATATGGCCATATATGGCAAAACTGTCCGGCTCATAACTTGAAAACTATTAGACCTAGAATCACCAAATTGGTCAACTAATGCATCTTAGGTAGAAGGTGTGTCGCATCCTACTTTAAGGTCACTGTGACATTTAATTAAGGTGATATAAAAAAAAAATGTTTTAATGGGTACAATCTATACTGTTAGCAATATGTGACGGGCGTATCATGTGCCGTGGCGGTGCACTTTATTAAATCGAGGTAAGCTACTGACAAACAAGTTGATGGTACAGGGATTTCAACAGTCTCGATTGGAGTCAGCATTTCGCAAATTCTATGGTCGTTATAACGATCTACTTCGTCAGTACAACCTCGCATTGGGTCAAATGCGGTCTGACGTGTTTCATACCGATTGTTAAGCCGTTCTTGGCACACTGATTTTGACTGTGGATAACTCCGTTTACCTGATCAGGATATAGGGCTTATGGCGAGTGTGACCGGTCAACAGGGGATGCTTGCTCCTCCTAGGCACCTGATCCCACCTCTGGTGTGTCCAGGGGTCCATGTTTGCCCAACTATCTATTTTGTATTGCTTTTAGGAGTTATGAGATTGATCACTGTTCGTTATCTTCACCTTACATCCCATATGATAATAAGGTATAGTTTTTATCGATTTTACGAAGAACATTTCTTAGAATATATATTTCGTTAAGTTGTTATTTCGGATTTCAAACATTTCGGTTGAGCATCACTGAAGAGACATTATTGTCGAAATGCGCATCTGGTGCATCAAAATTGGTACCGTATAAGTTTTACGCCGAACACTTCTTAAAATATACATTTCGTTAAATTGAAGGGGTAGGGTGGGGTATAGACCTATGTACAGTATTGGATGCTTACATGTAATTCTGTCCAAGTTATGATACAATTAATACAAAACTTTGATGAGTAATAAGTAAAAAAAAAAAGCAAATACTTGGAAAGAAAACCACGACGAAACCATATTGTAATATAAATATAATCAGATATGTAACATTGTAATATAAATATAATCAGGTATGTAACATTGTAATATAAATATAATCAGGTATGTAACATTGTAATATAAATATAATCAGGTATGTAACATTGTAATATAAATATAATCAGATATGTAACATTGTAATATAAATATAATCAGGTATGTAACATTGTAATATAAATATAATCAGGTATGTAACATTGTAATATAAATATAATCAGGTATGTAACATTGTAATATAAATATAATCAGGTATGTAACATTGTTTTCAAAATAGGGGGAGGTAAGGTGAAAGTGACTTGACAATAGTCTGAACATTCTTGACAAGCACAAAAAAAACCAATTAATAATAACGAAACCCAAAAGCTCCAAATCGTAAATCAGAGGAAAGGACGGGGGGAAGGGGGTGTCATGAAATTTAATCCATTGGTTCCCTAAACTTTAGAAATGGTTGAAATATTAATGCAACTACTATATAAAAGGGGGCAACGTATAAATCAAACTTTGCTTGTAATGATAACCGAAAAGGTACAAAGTACATTGTCGGAAAAAAAGGACACTCCCTTTTTTCGCGTACGTTAGTATACATTTCAACAGAAAATTACATTCGAGACACGGAGTCGATATAATTAATAAATTACATGTTTCGTTCATTGACACCTGATGTATATATTTTTGTTCGCAGCCGTTATATGCACATCATATTTATTGTGGGTTTTTTTTTATGTCCCCCTTTGAAAAAGAGGGGCATGTTGTTTTACAACTGTCGGTCGGTCGGTCTATAGACCATGTGTTGTCTGCTCAATATCATTCGATCCCTTTGCTTGATAACAACCAAACTTGGTACAGGGGTTGCCCCTGGAGAGTAGATGATCCTTATTGATTTTCAGGTCACATGGTCAAAGGTCAAGGTCAAACTGCTGGTCTTTACCCCATGTGGTAGACCATGTGTTGTCCACTCAATAACTATTGACCCCTATGCATGATAACTACCAACTTGGTACAAGGGTGGTTGCCCTTGGAGAGTAGATGATCCCTACTGACCTTCAGGTCAGATGGTCAAAGGTCAAGGTCAAACCTCTGGTCCTAAGCCCATGTGTTGTCCGCTCAATATCTTTGACCCCTTTGCTTGATAATAGCCAAAATTGATACAGAGGCTTTCCTTAGAGAGTAGATGATCCCTATGTATTTTCAGGTCAGGTGGTCAAAGGTCAAGGTCAAACTGCTGGTCTTAACCGCATGTGGTAGACCATGAGTTGTCCGCTCAATATCTTGAGAGCCATTCACTTGATTGTAATATTTCATATGTGGGTTGGTTATAAAAAGAAGAGGACCCCTATTGTTTTTCAGGTCAAAAGGTTAAAGGTCAAGGGTCAATCTACTCTGGACATAGGAATATACTGTCCACTCAATATCTTGAGAACTCTTTGCTTGACAGACATCAGACTTGGTACACTGTTACATCATCAGGAGAAGATGACACCTAATGATTTTGAGGTCACATGGTCAAAGGTCAAGAGTTAAACTGGACATAGGAATATATTGACCACTGAATGTCTCAAGAATCCTTTGCTTGACAGACATCAAACTTGGTACACTGGTATATCTTTAGAAGATGACCCATATTGATTTTGAGGTCACATGGTCAAAGGTCAAACTGGACATAGGAATATACTGTCCGGTCAATATCTTGAGAACCCTTTGCTTGACAGACATCGAACTTGGTACACTGGTACATCTTCAGGAAAAGATGACCCCTAATGATTTTGAGGTCACATGGTCAAAGGTCAAGGGTCAAACTGGACATAGGAATATACTGTCTGTTCAATATCTTGAGAACCCTTTGCTTGACAGACATCAAACTTGGTACACTGGTACATCTTCAGGAGTTGATGACCCCTATTGATTTTTAGGTCACATGGTCAATCCACTCTTGACATACATGTAGGAAGATATTATCTGCTCAATATTTTGAACTGATGATACTACTCTCAATTAAATGATGTGTGTGTGTATAACCCTTTTCAATTTTGCACCATGGGGGGCATATGTGTTTTACAAACATCTCTTGTTTTTGTTTTTTTGTTGTTGTTTTTTTTTTTTTTTTTTGGTCGTCGAAAATAATATTGGTAAAAAGTAATAACGAAGAATTGCTAAGAAGAAATGTTATAGACATCCATTACTGATCTAAAATTGCTGATGACTGCGAAAATGCACAAAGACGACACATAAATATAATAAATGAGTAAGAATTTTGTAAATTCAAATCATTTGTCAATAATTACACAAATATTCCTTAACTGACATTTAATTACAATCAAAAATAGTAAAGTTTCTATCACTCCTTATGATGGCGCAATCACTCGAGGACTCCAACGTGTTGTACGCCTCCTGTATTCAAGGGGAATAATTCGTGCTACATCGAGAGATTGATTAAATATTGTTTAATATCCCTCTCGAGAATCTTTCACCCATATGGAGACGTCACCACTGCAAGTGAAGGGCTGTAAAATTTATGCCTATGCTCGGCGCTTATGGCCTTTGCGCAGGGAGGGATCTTTATCGTGCCACACCTGTTGTGACACGGTACCTCGGTTTTTTCGGTCTCATCCGAAGGACCGCCCCATTTAGTCGCCTCTTACGACAAGCAAGGGGTACTGAAGACCTATTCTAACCTGGATATATCGACAACGTTTTATCGTCGTTATTAACAATAATTATTTTCATTCATATGTCGATTCGATTTCCTGTTAACTCGAGGTAAAAGACACCTCAGAGTCCTCAACATCTGCTTCGTACTTTGATATTTGTTGGAAATGAATATCATTGGTAAACTAACAATGCAATTCAATGACAAACGGGATGATTTCAGATTCTCCATCGTCAACGTCCTATATTTATGTAGCAATATTTCATTATCACCTGTATATAGTGTTTATGTCTCAACTGATTCGATACGCAAGAGCTTGTTCTGCGTATGATAAGCTTTTGAATCGAGGCAGACTACTGACAAAAAAGGTGATGTTACATGGGTTTTAACAGCCTCGTTTAAAGTCAAAATTTCGCAAGTTCTACGGTCGTTTTAACAATCTAGTTTGCCAATGCAACCTATCATTGGGTCAAATACTGTCTGACGTGTTTCATACCGATTGTTAGACTACTCTTGGTCCGTGGGGATCCGTGTTAGAATAGGTCCTCATTACCCCTCACTTGTCGTAAGAGGCGACTAAATGACGGGGGGGGGGGGAGGGGGGTCCTTCGAATGAGACCACAAAAACCGAGGTCCCAAGCGTTTGACGAAGGAGCAGACACCACTTATTTTCACCTCTTCGGTTTGGCGTTGCCATGACACGAGTGGAGCTTGAATTCACGACCTCCCGGTTACGAAGTGAACGCTCTACCGCTGAGCTACCGCGAACGGTTATTCCTTATCGGATTTAGGAGATTGATCACTGTTCGTGATCTTCACTTTTCCTTTATCACCTGCTTATAGTAGTAAACTATCCATGAGTTTATTACTTAATATGTTCAAATACATGCGTCCCACGGACCTTGCCGCTCTTTCGTGCTATCTGGCTTCAACTTCGGATCAGCTCTCTCTTCGACGTCTTCCACTTGCGGGAACTCTCCTCGAGCTGCCAGAAGTCGCTATCCAACGCCGGTCCAAGATAAGTCGTACTGGGGTAGACACCCCCCCCCCCCCCCCCCGATATTATAATAATTAAGTCTCAACTGATGCGATCGATACTCGAAGCAAGTTCTATGTATGACCAATTTTCAAACAGTTGTAACCTGCTTAGATGTACTTCCTTGATCTAATATGACAGAGTTTTCAGCAATCTCGTTTGAGGTCATCATTTTGCAAATTCTATGATCGTTATAATGATCTAATTTGCAAATACAAGTTATCACTGGATCGAGAGTGGTGTGACGTACTTGATACCTATTGTTAGACCGCTCTTCACACTATTTGACTTTGGATTACTCTGTTTGTCCTATCATGATAGGGACTCTTGGTGGACATGGCCAGTGAAGATGGGGTGCTTACTTCTCCTAGGGACCTGATCCCATTTCTGGTGTTTCCATGGGAGCTCCGTTTTTGACCTGCTCTCAAGTTGATATTCTTAATAGGATTTATGAGATTGGTCACTGCTCTTTATATTCACCCTTTGCATTCAAGGCCAAACACTGGAATTATTTGCATTCAATTGATAATTAACACACCATTGATTAATAAAGCAAATTTACGGAAGACTGGCCGTGGTGGATTCTCTATATGATTAAAAAGTTCCAACTTCATGTACATACAAACATTTCCAGTAAAAAAAAAAATACACGCACTTCATCCAGATGTATTACTGCACAATATACTAGCGTTTTCGCCGGACATTTATACAATATTACACAGGAATCTATCTAAAGTGTTGCTAAATTATAATATTCGTTTATAGGAGAGAAAATGAAATACATCGTTCAAAGGAGAGAGAAAATTAAAAACAGGAAAAAGTTGTTTAAATGTCTGATGTCTCTGTTTATGTATTCGATTTTTGCACTGATACACTCAAATCCACAACTACACTATTAACAATTCATCACTGCGATTCGTTTTCTGTCGATAACGTGCTATAATTGTAACTGTTATTGGTTTCGGGTTTTTTTTTCCATGATCTTTTTGTCGTGTATGCAAGATTTTTGCAGCAACAGAGATTGCAATCGGTCTTTTTTTGTGTATGAATTACATATACGTAGAAGCAGACGTCTATACTAGAAATAATCTTTACGATACGTTTATGTCGGCTGCATCTTAAAATCAAAATACTTGATAAATGATTAAATAGTAATGATTTTATTGAAACTTGTAAGTGATAGGAGAAAGAACTGCAGTGATTCAAATGTACCTTCACTTTCTGGCAGTGATTCAAATTTACCTTCCCTTTCTGATTGACCGGGAGGGCATGATTGACCAGGAAGGCAATTCAGAAAAGGGAAGTTACAAAGAAAAATGTAATTTTGCATCAGACGGTGACCTATTGATGAAAGGTGAAGATAACGAATAACAAACCTATTGATCTAAGACTACCTGTTTTCAAATTTAATTACTTATTAGGCCCCCTACCAACGCCCAACCAAACTCGAAGGGGACTAAGTTTACATTCCGTCCGTCCATCAAATCAATTTTCCACACTTTTTCTCTGTTCTTGCAGATATGTATATCACATTTGGTACATTGCTTTCCCATCAAAAGTTACAGATCAAGTGGGTCCGTTGATTTTTCACTAAGTTATGGCCCTTGGGCTTAGAAAAATAGCATGAATTATTAGTTTTCCGGACAATTTGCTGTGCTTGTAGATATTCATTTGATATTTAGTGCATTACTTTGCCATAACTAGTTACATATCAAGTTCGAATTTCCATTTGATACTTTGATTTTACACTAAGTTGCTGCCCTTGGGCTTAGAAAAATAACGTGAATTATCAGATTCCAGACTTTTTGGTGTGCTTACAGATACTATTATTCATTTTCTGTAGATAAGAATACTACATTCATTAAAATTTCTATCATAGTAATACATAATAAATAAATTAGCAATGATCCCCTACATTTCCTAGTTCATTGACTGGATAAAAACCTGAACCCAATTATAAATTTGTCTCTTTCCTGGTCTACTCTTTATACCTGAATAGTAGTTGATTTTTGCGACCAGTAGGGAACTACATGTATGTATTGCCATGCAATACTCTCAGAATGCTTGTTCATTTTATTCTCTTGTTCAAGGAAGTATATCATTTCATTTCTGTTAGAGGATAATAATTATAGAGTACATATTTGCCTATAATTTATTAAGTTTTCTTTCTATATTCATTTATATCATAATTTTCGTTATCCTAACTTTTCATTTCACAATTGAGTATGTACCTCTGTTGGTGGATACTCTGTTCCCGAAGACACGTGTCCCTTGATATGTGTGCACCATCTCAAAATGCTCTGTCAAAAACTGTAAAACTTATATCAATCACTAGGAATTCAATTCTTAGTAATCTAACGGAACGTAATTTCAATTACAAGCCTTAGGAAAATTTGACTTGCACATCTTCTAACGTTGTTCACAGTGCAGGACGAGTTGTTGGTGAATACAGGGGGCGCACTATTGTAACACATTGGGATCCTCAAGTGATTGCATCACTATAAGGAATAAATACCCGGTAGATAATTTACTAGTTCTGATTGTAATTAAATGCCAATTAAGGGGTTTTTTGTGTGTAGAAATTAAGTGTAATTACTGATAGATGATATGACTGTACAAAATCCTTAGTCATGCCCAGTATGTGATATTTCGGCGTCTTTAATCAGCATGTCAGGAATTCTTCATTATTACGTTTTATCCATATTTTCGATGACCAAAAACAATGAATATGACAGAAATTACATGTGTAACCAACGCAAGCAATCATTAACTTGTAAACCAATCACATTGCGGACAAAAATATGTACATCAGGTGTCAATGAACTGAACATGTTAATTATATATATAATCCGTATTTAATGTATTTTTTCTGTTGAAATCTATTTTCTAACGTATGTGAGTGATTCAATGAAAGGTGAAGATAACGAAGTGATCGATCTCATAACTCCTATAAGCAATACAAAATAGATAGTTGGGCAAACACGGCCCCTGGAAACATCAGAGGTGGGATCAGGTGTCTAGGAGGAGTAAGCATTCCCTGTCGACCGGTCACACCCGCTGTGAGCCCTATATTCTGACCAGGTAAACGGAGTTATCCGTAGTCAAAATCAGTGTGACAAGAACGGCTTAACAATCGGTATGAAACACATCAGACAGCATTTGACACGATAGGTTTGATTGTTTTGCTGTTTTCCGCTACACTCAACAATTTTTCAGTTATCTGGTGGCGCCCAGGTTTTTTGTTTTGTTTTTTGATGGGTCAATCTTTTGAAAATCAATGTTTGTAAATCAACTTAACCAAAAGTAAACAAAAATCATCAAATACATAGCGAGCGAGAGAAAAGGGGATGCCCTTTTTCTGACAATGTACTTTTTCTGTTATCACTACATGCTAAGTTGGTTATTTTAACAAGCAAAGTTTAATCTATAGGTTCACCCTTTTTATAATAGTATTGAATTATAGGAGAATTATAAAATTTAATAAGCAAACAATTTGTACACTATTTTAAAACTTAAGGAACCCAGAATAGCCCCGAACCGTTCGATATCTGACATATTGGACAGTCTTTAAATTATTATACCCCCCGCAAACGAAGTTTGGAGGGGGGTATACCGGAATCACTCTGTCCCTCTGTCCGTCCGTAGACGCAATTTGTCCGAAGTTTGTTTCTAATACCGCTGGACATATTTCTTTCAAACTTTATGCACATCTTCTATATATTATGTAGTTGTGCATCTCCTATTTTCATTGAAATATTTTAACAGTTATAGAAGTTACGCACATTTTCTTTTCATTTTGGGGGTTGCGCACTTTGTCCAGAGTTTAATTCTAATACCGTTGAACAGATTTGATTCAAACATTATTCTCATCTTATATATATAATGTAGTTGTACATCTTCTATTTTCATTGAAATATTTTAACAGTTATGGAAGGTACGGACATTTTCTTGTGTGGTTGTACTTGTAGTAATAGACACAATTTGTCCAGATAAAGACTAGGAGAGTTGACCAGGGATTTGCAATCATACAGCCTAAAATGTGCCAAATAGTATTCAGTGTTTATATTAAGCATATTTTTAATATTTCATGTACTGCTGTACTGTAGAATATACACTTCTGCATTCACATTGATTGCCCTGTAGATATAGTGAAAATATCCAATCTGCTTGCATTAAATATTTCCCATCATCTTATATGCCCCGCGGGGGTATTAGTCCCCTTAGGACAGTTCTAGTTACTTTAGTTACTATCATGATGAAAAGTGAAGATAACGAACAGTGATCAATCTCATAACTCCTATAAGCAATACAAAATAGATAGTTAGACAAACACGGACCCCTGGACACACCAGAGGTGGGATCAGATGCCTAGGAGGAGTAAGCATCCCTTGTCGACCGGTCACACCCGCCGCGAGCCCTACCGGTATATCCTGATCAGGTAAACGGAGTTATCCACAGTCCAAATAAGTGTGCCAAGAACGGCTTAACAATCGGTATGAAACACGTCAGACCGCATTTGACCCAATGATAGGTTGTATTGACGAACTAGGTCGTTATAACGACCATAAAATTTGTGAATGCTGACTTCAATCGAGACTGTTGAAACCCCTGTATCGCCAACTTGTTTGTCAGTAGCTTGCCTCGATTTAAAAAGTGACTATACGCAGAACAAGCTCTTGTGTATCGAATCAGTTGAGAGATATAAACACCATATGCAGGTGATAATGGAATATTGCTACATAAATATCGGAAGTTGATGATGGAGAAGCTGAAATCATCCCGTTTGTCATATAATTGAGTTGTCAGTTTGCCGTAAATGTCTACTTTCAATAAAATATCTAAGTATGAAGCAGCAGAAGTGGACGACTCTGTGGTGTCCTTTATTTCGAGCTCACAGGGATATATCGAATCGACATATGAATGAAAGTTATTGTTAATAGACAAAACGTCGTCGATATGTCGAATTGAAGTCCACAGCGAGAGAAGTTTTTGAATAAATTCTGCTTCATATAGATATAGAAACAGGTCAGCTAACAAAGGAGCACAATTCGTGCCCATGGGAATTCCAACAGACTGTTTGTTGGAAGACCTGATCACCAAAGAACACGAAGATATTGTCAATGAGGAAATCTTGCATATTTTTTATTTCAACTTCAGAGTACTTGTGCGTGGAATCAGAGTGGTGTTTAACAAAGCAAGTTTTTGGATGACTGATCACTAGATATGAATATTTCCTTTTTCCATTTTTGTTGAAGAAGCAACTGTCTATGGTGTCAAAAAGTCTAGTATTTAATTTATCTTGCGGAATGGTCGTGTATAGTGTTGAAAAGTCATAGGTTTTGATGTTATTGATTTGGGAAATTTTGAGATTTCAAGTTTACTAAAAGTTCTTTAGAATTTTTTAGAATCCACATTTGATTAACACCACTTCTGGCATATGTAGTCGCACAGTAAGTTTGAAGTTTCTTCTTCACAGCTGTTAATATTTCCGTGAGGAGCAAAGATAGGGGCTTGGTAGAGCAATTACTGGATCCAGCAATATATCTTTATTTGTAAGGATTTTTATGTAGTTTAGGAATCCAGTATAGGTACGGTAACTCATATTCATTCGACCCATTGACTGAGGTATTAAATGTGTCTAAAACGGAAGCATGGGTTTGAAGAATTTCCTGTTTTGAAAGGGCAGTTGGGGTATACTGATTGATTGTATCTTGCTTAACGTCTCGTTTAAGAATTTTTCACTCATATAGAGACGTCACTAATTTAGCCCTATGCTCGGCGCTTATGGCCATTGAGCAGTGAGGGTTCTGTAGCGTGCCACACCAATTGTGACACGGGTCATCCGTTTTAAAGGTCGTCTCCAAGGACCCTTGACATTCACACCTGATGCCGAGCGTTTGGCGATGGAACTGTCACTACCTGTTTTAACGATATAGGTCTGTTGCGGCCGGGATTCGAACCCCGGCCTCCCGCATGCGGGGTGAACGCTCGAACCTCTCGGCCACCGCGACGGTCAGTTGGAGTATAAGTACGATTACCAAAAGTGGAATTAATGCCAAGTTTGTTTAGAATACAGTTGTAATAATGAGCCTTACAAAGACAATATGTTGTTACTAGCTTTGTCAGCTGGAACCAAAACGTAGTCCACATGTAACCTATCTAATTCTTTTATCACTTCTGGTTTACTAAACACAGAAGGATAGATGGTACGTACTTTTGTTTCAATATCTCTAATTCAGGATTTTGATACCCCTCTTATGCTTTAACCCATTTTGACAATGTATCAAGTTCTCCTTTTTCATATTTAGCCCATCGTCTGGCATAATCTTCCACAGAAATCATAATAGAGATAAAGTTCTGTCGCCAATTGAAAGACCGAAGTTCTCTGTATTTAGGACCTTTTAGAATAAATGATTTGAGGTCCTCATTTTCAACTATATTAACATCACCAGTAATAACATGTCCAGCTGGATTATAGTTGAAAGAAGATGAAGAACACGTTGGTGGATTACGTATAAGATGGTCTATATCTAGGCACTGCAAAGTTTGCTTATAATTAAAAAGTTTCATTTTTACAGTTTCCGAGGATCCGTGACACATCTGATGCCTAGCGTTTGGCGATGGAAATGTCAACACCTATTTTAACGACTTGCATGCAAGTCTGTTGCGACCGGGATTCGAACCCCGACCTTCCGCATGCGGGACCAACGCTCTATCCTTAGAACATCGCGGCGGTTGTGTTCTTAAGGCTGTTTTCCGCCACACTCAACAATTTTTCAGTTATCTGGTGGCGCCCAGTTTTTATTGGTGGGAAAGAGAACCCAGATACAATGGACTTGGGAAGAGACCACCGACCTTCCGAAAGTAAACTGGGAAACTTTCTCACTTACCGAAGCGAGCGGGATTCGAACCCGCGCCGACCCGAGGTGAAAGGCCTCGTGATTTTCAGCGCGATGTTCTAACCACTCGGGCACGGAGGTCCTATTGCTCCTAAAGAAGTGAAACAAACATATAGTGAGTGTACATTTGACTGGATATTTATAATACTGGTTGTATTGAGTTGTGATTTGTTATCATTTTGAAGTATTAGTACATTTCAGATCAATGTGAATCTTGAGTTTGTCTTCTACAGAAACTCCAGGTGAGTTATAGTGGATGGCAATTCTACAACCCTGTGTCGGGTCTTCAATACACGTATCAACACTTCGCCGCGAGTTACGTCCCTTTGCGGGGTCAGCCAAAGGTCAATCGGTGAACAACCAAGTTTTCCTTCTTTACCTTACCAAATGTAAGATGGTCTTAGCCAATTACCAAGTTTTCATACACATTAATGGGTTGCCCCAATCTGGGGCATTATTGTAGTTGACTGCAATTGATGAAAAAATAACAGATGTCAAAGCTACAGATAGGAAAATTACAAAGGCCAATGTAGGGAAATACGATTTTTGTCCGGGAGATGGCAGACAAGGCACGTAACTTTCGCGAAGTGTTGATACGTGTATAAGACCTGGTGTTTTAGTGTCTTTGAAATATAGTGTACACGCATGTCAATACAAAGTCTATTTGAGAAGTGATTGTTGAGTGTGTTGGAAAACATCAATCAATTACTAACTGTGACCCGATACAATGGTACCAAGTCACCGTGTATACCAGTGTCGAAGTAATTTATGTTTTCTTCATACAATTGCACCTTGTACAACCGTCACCTTGGAGGAAGTCGTAAATGCCGCCAGGGGGAGTCGATTATCTTCGATAATACCCGCTTCAGAGTCGGACGAAAGGTAGGTCAGAGCTTTTTATTGCATTTGTAACCATAACTTCAACAAACTATGTATCGCACGGAACAAGACAATAATTAAGCTACATCTACATCTGCAGTTTGTCTGGATTAATCTGCTAGTTTGTTCAAACACTTAGACACTATTTGTAGAACTGAAATGTTTTGCTGTTGCGGTGATAAAAAATTGAATTATATAATATTGACGCAGCAAATGTTGATAGAATTTAAGTTATATGTATCATTTTACGTTGCTCTTTATTGCTTTATATTCAGGATTTGGAAAATTCTTGTTTAAAGAATGCATGAGGTTGATTTATTTAAATTTGTTAAAGTAACGGAGGGGGGGGGGGTCGATTTTGCGGTAAAGATTCAGATAGGGGGAGTCGCAAAACAACTTAAGCGTTTATAATTAAAGGGACATAGACACGATTTGAGCCGAAATTGTCCAAATTTCATAATTTACATGTAACGGCAAAGACAACAAACACTAATGAATCTCATAATTCCTATAAAAAATACAAATCAGAGAGATGGGCAAACACGACCCCTGGACAAACCAGAGGCGATATCAGGTGCCTAGGAGGAGTAAGCATCCCCTGTCGACCGGTCACATCCGCCGTGAGCCCTAATCCCCGATCAGGTAAACGGAATAGTCCGTAGTCAAAATCAGTGTGCCAAGAACGGCCCAGCAATCGGTATGAAGTACATCAGACACTATTTGTCCTGATTGATTGATTGATTGAATATTGTTTAACGTCATTCTCGAGAATCTTTCACTCATATGGAGACGTTACCACTGACGGTGAACGGCTGCAAAATTTAGGCCTATGTTCGGCCCTTATGGTCTTTGTTCAGGGATCGACCGAGGGATCTTTATCGTGCCACACCTGCTGTGACACTCGACCTCGGTTTTTATACGCTCGTCTTAAGGTATTATGGTATGGCGTTCATGTCCGTCTGTCCATCCGTCTGTTAGCTTTTTCGTATCCGACCCGTAACTTAAGTACTACAAGGCCTAGAATCATCAAACTTTGTATGTAGATACATCTTGGGTAGAAGGTGTGTCGCACATTAAAACCAGGTTACTATGACTTTTCATTAAGAAGATATCCGTCTGTCCATCCGTCTGTTAGCTTTTTCGTGTCCGACCCGTAACTTAAATACTACAAGGCCTAGAATCATCAAACTTTGTCTGTAGATACATCTTGGGTAGAAGGTGTGTCGCACATTAAAACCAGGTCACTGTGACTTTTCATTAAGAAGATATGGCCATATATGGCAAAAACTTGTCCGGCTCATAACTTGAAAACTATTAGACCTAGAATCACCAAAATTGGTCAACTAATGCATCTTAGGTAGAAGGTGTGTCGCATCCTACTTTAAGGTCACTGTGACATTTAATTAAGGTGATATAAAAAAAATGTTTTTATGGGTACAATCTATACTGTTAACAATATGTGACGGGCGTATCATGTGCCGAGGCGGTGCACTTTATTGCGGTCTGTTATGAGAAGCAAGGGGGTACTGCAGACCTATTCTAACCCGATTCCCCACGAGATCATGGAAGGTTGTAATGACAAACTAGATCGTTATAACGACCGTAGAATTTGTGAAATGCTCGGTAGAAACCTCTGTAACATCAACTTGTATGTCAGTAATCCTATTCTTCATATTCAACCATTATTATCCCCTACCGACGAAGTCGAAAGTGACTTTAGGTTTCCGCTCCGTCAGTCTGTCTGTCCGTCAGTCCAGTTTTCCGCACTTTTTTCTCTGTTCTTGCAGATTTTTATATGATATTTGGTATATTCCTTTGCCATAACAACGTACAGATCAAGTTCGAATTTGGTCCCGGTCCATTGATTTTTACTTAGTTATGGCCCTTGGCCAATTTCAACCAAACTTGCCACAAAGCATCCTTGGTGAAGGACTTTCAAGTTTGATCAAATAAAGGGCCATGTCCCCTTCAAAGGGGAGATAATCACAAAAATGCAAAAATAGGGTGGGGTCATTTAAAAATCTTCTCAAGAACCACTGGGCCAGAAAAGCTGAAATATACATGAAAGCTTCCTGGCATATTGAAGATTCAAGTTTGTTCAAACCATGGCCCCCTGGAGTATGATGGGGCCACAATAGGGGATCAAAGTTTTAAATACAAATATATAGGAAAAATCTTCTTCTCAAGAACCACTGAGCCAGAAAAGCTGATATTTACATGAAAGCTTCCTGACATAATGCAGATTCAAGTTTGTTCAAATCATGGCCCCTGGGGGTATAATTGGGCCATAATAGGGGATCAAAGTTTTACATACAAATATATAGGAAAAATCTTCTTCTCAAGAACCACTGAGCCAGAAAAGCTGAGATTTACATGAAAGCTTCCTGACATAATGCAGATTCAAGTTTGTTCAAATCATGGCCCCGGGGGTTGGATGGGGCCACAATAGGGGATCAAAGTTCTCCATACTAATATATAGGAAAAATCTTCTCAAAAACCACTGAGCCAGAAAAGTTTATACATGTATTTACATGAAAGCTTTCTGACATATTTCAGATTTCAGTTTGATAAAATCATGGCCCCCAGGGAGGATGGGGTCATAAGGGGGGGGTTCAAAGTTTTGCATATAAATATATAGGGGAAAATCTTTAGATATGAGCATAGTGAATCAGGTGAGCGATGTGGCCCTTGGGCCTCTTGTTTTGGTTGTGCTTGCAGATATTCATTTGATATTTGGTACATTGCTTTGGCATAACAAGTTACCGATCAAGTTCGAATTTCATCTCTGTCCATTGATTTTTCATTAAGTAATGGCCCTTGGACTTAGAAAAATAGCATGGATTGTCAGTTTACATCCAAGTTTCTTATCTCTGTAGATAAGAGTACTACACTCATTAAAACTTATAGCATAGTAATACAACAATATAGCTAAATTATTCATGATCACCTAAATGTCACAGTTTATTGATTTGGTTAAAGACCTAATTAAACCTTATTATAAATTTCTCCTTTTTTCCCCGGGTTTAGTCTCTACTCAAATAGTAGTTGATTTCTTATCCTGGTTCCCCAGTTTTCCCTTTTACCATAACCTAGATAATGAACTTTGAATAATTTTGTGGTACAGTAATTTTTGCAACCGGTAGGGAACTATGTATTTCCATGCAATACTCTCAGAATGCTTGTTTGTTTGAAGATTCAGATAGAGGGAGTCGCAAAAAAATGTAAAGGTTAGAATTCCTCAAAGTGTGTATTAAAATAAGGTGGGGTTTTTTTTCCGCACAAATGTTTTGATTTGAAAGTACTTTTACAACAGGCAGTGATAGTTCCATCGCCAAACGCTCGGCATCGGGTGTGAATGTCACGGCTCCTCGGAGATGACCTTAAAAACGGATGACCCGTGTCACAGTAGGTGTGGCACGCTAAAGAACCCTCACTGCTTAATGGCCGTAAGCGCCGAGCATAGGCCTAAATTTGAAGCCCTTCACCGGTCTTGGTGACGTCTCCATATGAGTGAAAAATTCTCGAGTGAGACGTTAAGCAAGATACAATCAATCAATTACCTGATTTCTAAAAATGACCAGAAATAAGCAGCAATCACTTTGGCTCCATCAACCAAAGAGAAGAAAAATACAAATTAACCCTTGCAGCTTGAATATTTTGTGATCGCTCAAGGCACCAGAACTTGTATAAGAAGATCCACAAACTTTACAAATAAGCTTCTTTTTTGTTGCATCATCATGTGTAATGAGATTTCGATTCATAAGCAATTTATGAGTGAACGATTTACCACAGTGACTATAAAACTTCTTATCCTCGAAATGTGTCTGTAGATGCCTTTGGAGATTTCATTCCATTTGAAGTACTTTAGTGTATTATTGTAAGTATTAAAATATTTGTAAATACATGTATTAATTAAATAATGGAACCATAAATATGAAAAATAAGATTATAAAATTTGATCAATTTCAGCTTTAATTAATTTAATTTAATTATAAACGCTTAAATTGTTTTGCGACTCCCCCTATCTGAATCTTTACCGCAAAATCGACCCCCCCCCCCCCTTCCGTTACTTTAACAAATTTAAATAAATGTACCCCATGCATCCTTTAAAGAAGAATGTTCCATATCCTGCAATAAAAGGCAACAGTAGTATAACACGCCTCGATAGAGGGTTCAACTGAGTGCAGGTTTTACAGGGGGTTCAACTGAGTGCAGGTTTTACAGGGGGTTCAACTGAGTGCAGGTTTTACAGGGGATTCAACTGAGTGCATTTTGAGTGGAGGTATTCAAATGAGTTGAGTTTTGAGTGCAGGGGTCAAGCTGGCTAGGTGAGAAATCTGAGCAGATACCGTGTGAACGTTAGCTTTGACGTTTGATTTTGTGAAAGTCGCTTTTGACTTTGAGTGTATACAAGTCCAGATATTTCCCCAGTTATGTAATGAAAGAAGAACAATTGTTTAAAGTTTACAGTTTTTATTAAATGAACAATTAAAAAATGAGTTTACATAACGATTTTTAAAGTCCCCAGAACCCGTACTTTCGTTTTGACTTCTCTAAAACGCGGGCTATTTTCTGAAAATCGCTTTGACTTTGTTTTGTAAACAATGAGCTCAGCTATTCGGTAGTTTTATAAAACAGAATTAGGTTAACATGCAAAGAGTTTATCAATGTTTTATAGAATAAAAACTTTTGATTTAAGTTTACACATTTATTAAATGAACAATTAAAAGCGAGTTAACACAAATCTGAAACAATTTTACATAGAGTTAAAATTATCGAGAGGCGGGGTCAAGCAGGTTAAGTTGCAGGTGTCAGGTGTGTGTGTGCGAGTGCTCGTGTTAGAAAGTTATAAAAACGCGATACAGACGTAATGGTTATCTTCTAGCATCCGAGTAATATTCACATTATCAAATAGATGGTTGGTCCTTCTGTCACGAGTGCGCGGAGCGAGTAAGAGTAAGCGGGGACATTGTGTTCGGTTATATTTTAAGGTATCCGATCCATAAAAGCATTTATTTTCACAAAAAGTCAATATTTGTAGCACTAAATCTTTTGTGAAAACAAAATGCCTGATTTTTAGTGAGATAAAGATGGCAGAAAGAGTAGATGATACCACATCTTTTTATACTGAATTAGATTTTTTTGTCAGAGTTATCTCCCCTTGTAGAAAGAATTAAATATTTTCATAACTTGTATGGTGACCTTTACTTTTCTTCACATATTTTGAAAGACCATGGTAATAGGAATCTTTTCACCTTGAGCTTTCTTTGAAAATTATATTCTAATTGACTTTATATGTCAGAAATGTGTGTTTCCCATAGGAATTAATGTTAATATCGATAACAGATATTTCTTATATTTCTTGTCAATTTTGAAAATTCTTCTGGTGAATCACTGTGTATGTTAATTATCTTTCATTTGATACCAAGTTTTGTATTACATAACAATTAATTATCGGGGGAAAAATTAAGGGTTTTATGGATCGGATACCTTAATATAAAACTAGTTCTATCGCTATAGCTGTTACCAAGCTAAATATCTCAACTTATCTAGTAAAACACTTTTCGAATTCCGTACCCTCCTAAGGTCACTATTCCGCACCCCCAAATGTGGAGTTGTACACGGTGTTGTTTGATATACATGTATGTATAGGCAAATGTTATGTACCGTACATGTAAGTCTAAATTTTTCACTTTAAAGATGATTACAAAAAATTTAGTTTTTTTTTTAACTGTGGAAAAATGGAAAGGAAAACATCAATTTTAGTGTTCCAAAACAATTCTTCCTACTCTTTAAATATAGTAGTAGTAGTTTATTTATTTATAGTGATATGTGTATTTTCACAAACATTCTGTGAACATACAGTGTAAAAATAAATCAAACATCCGGCCTATATGCCACTTTAAACACAAAACTTAAATGCAGTACATCAAGAGAAAAGAAACATAATGATAAGAAATAAAGAGGAAACACATGAAAACATACAAGTTGTAAGTAAATACCTGCAGTACCAAATTCATCAATGTGTTTTATGGGATAATTGGAAAAGTATAAAACCATATGTACGCAGATATTGATACATATACACATAATTTACAATCTTAATTTTTGAAAATAACTGACTGTCTACGCATTTAAAATGAAGAATACAAATACTTTGCAACCTGGCGAGGATAATTCAAAATTAGCATGCATAATACACATGTACACCAATATATGAGGAATTGGTACGGGGAAAATCACTAGGTGTATCATGCCACCTTGAGTATAAAGACCTGAAAATCCGAAGATTGATTGATTGAATATTGTTTAACGGGAGTCCCGCTCGAGAATATTTCACTCATATGGAGACGTCACCACTGCCGGTGAAGGGCTGCAAAATTTAGGCCGATGCTCGGCGCTTATGGCTATTGAGCAGGGAGGGATCTTTATCGTGACACACCTACTGTGACACGGGACCTCGGTTTTTGCGGACTCATCCAAAGTACCACCCAATTTAGTCGCCTTTTACGACAAGCAAAGGGGTACCGAGGACCTATTCTAACCTGGATCTCCACGGGACGAAAATCCGAAGAAGAAAACAGTGTGGAAGGCGTTGAGAACGACACCACTTAATCCAGCGTACTTCTAGGTGATGTACATGTATTAACAGACTTGATTTTTCACAGAATAACCTCAAATCGCCAAGGTCTTCTTTTGATGCCTGATAAGAACGCCATTGTTCCGTGTGAAACAAATTGGAAAAAATTAAAATTCGAAAAAGTTAATTATTTTTCCGTTCGTAATTAATAAGAAGTGAACAATTCTTGAGAGGGACGTCAAACACAATCAACCAATTAATCAGAATTTATAAACGACTGTGTCACTCATTCATGAGGAACATGTCTTCAAACATTTATCTAGCCTTGTCACTCAGTACACAATTAGATGTACTAGGACCATGCTCCCAGAAGTAAGAGATGGAAGTCACAAACATTGTATAATCACCAGTTTATGACCATAAATGTCAATATTCAGTGGCGTAGTTTCCATTGAGGCAACCGAGGCAGCTGCCTCGGTAAAAAAAAAAAAAACCTTTTACGTTGTTAAAATGTCGATAGCTTCTGGGGGGCGCAAACCCCAGACCCCCTGCCTCGGTAATATTATAACCCAAGCTACGCCTATGATATTGACTATCTAAAAGCAATCGATTTTGTTTTTAAATCTTGTGCACTTTCAGACATGCAGTACCGATGCATATTATATACTCCACTTTACAATTAATTCCTGATGTCTTCTGTACTTCATTGTCTATAATAGCAGTAGTGTTATTTATTCGTACTAGTTATTTTAATTGAAACTAAAACTGTACAGAACTTCAATTTTATCAATGTATTGAACTTTCTAATTTTCAGTTAACTGATGATAGTAGTTTATAACGTTTAATTTGTCAGATGCGCAAGATATGCTATGGTCTATGTTGTAACATACTATGGGTACCAACTTAAAGTACCTTCCCTCTAACAGGTACCAGATTATAAAGCACTCTCTCTAACTGGTACCAGATTATAAAGCACTCTCCCTCTAACAGGTACCAACTAATAAACACTCTCCCTCTAACAGGTACCACATTATAAAGCACTCTCCCTCTAACAGGTACCAACTAATAAACACTCTCCCTCTAACAGGTACCAGATTATAAAGCACTCTCCCTCTAACAGGTACCAGATTATAAAGCACTCTCCCTCTAACAGGTACCAACTTATAAGACACTCTCCCTCTAACAGGTACCAACTAATAAAGCACTCTCCCTCTAACAGGTACCAACTTATAAGGAACTCTCCCTCTAACAGGTACCAACTAATAAAGCACTCTCCCTCTAACAGGTACCAACTAATAAACACTCTCCTTCTAACAGGTACCAACTTATAAGGCAACCTCCCTCTAACAGGTACCAGATTATAAAACACTCTCCCTCTAACAGGTACCAGATTATAAAGCACTCCCATCTAACAGGTACTAACTTATAAGGCAACCTCCCTCTAACAGGTACCAACTTATAAGGCAACCTCCCTCTAACAGGTACCAACTTATAAAGCACTCTCCCTCTAACAGGTACCAACTTATAAGGCAACCTCCCTCTAACAGGTACCAGATTATAAAGCACTCTCCCTCTAACAGGTACCAGATTATAAAACACTCTCCCTCTAACAGGTACCAGATTATAAAGCACTCTCCCTCAAACAGGTACCAGATTATAAAGCACTCTCCCTCTAACAGGTACCAACTAATAAAGTACTCTCCCTCTAACAGGTACCAACTAATAAAGCACTCTCCCTCTAACAGGTACCAACTTATAAGGCAACCTCCCTGTAACAGGTACCAACTTATAAAGCACTCTCCCTCTAACAGGTAACATATTATAAAGCACTCTCCCTCTAACAGGTAACATATTATAAAGCACTCTCCCTCTAACAGGTACCAGATTATAAAGCACTCTCCCTCTAACAGGTACCAACTTATAAGGCAACCTCCCTCTAACAGGTACCAACTTATAAGGCAACCTCCCTCTAACAGGTACCAACTTATAAAGCACTCTCCCTCTAACAGGTACCAACTTATAAGGCAACCTCCCTCTAACAGGTACCAGATTATAAAGCACTCTCCTTCTAACAGGTACCAACTTATAAGGCAGCCTCCCTCTAACAGGTACCAACTAATAAAGCACTCTCCCTCTAACAGGTACTAACTTATAAGGCAACCTCCCTCTAACAGGTACCAACTAATAAAGCACTCTCCCTCTAACAGGTACCAGATTATAAAGCACTCTCCCTCAAACAGGTACCAGATTATAAAGCACTCTCCCTCTAACAGGTACCAGATTATAAAACACTCTCCCTCTAACAGGTACCAGATTATAAAGCACTCTCCTTCTAACAGGTACCAACTTATAAGGCAACCTCCCTCTAACAGGCACCAACTAATAAAGCACTCTCCCTCTAACAGGTACCAAATAATAAAGCACTCTCCCTCTAACAAGTACTAACTTATAAGGCAAACTCCTTCTCACAGGTACCAACTAATAAATCAACCTCCCTCTAACAGGTACCAGATTATAAATGGAGGATATTTTATAATCTGGTACATGTTGGAGGAAGTGTGCTTTGTAAGTTGGTACCTGTTAGAGGGAGGGTACTTTATAGAATCTGGTACCTGTTAGAGGGAGGGTGCTTTATAAGTTGGTACCTGTTAGAAGGAGAGTGCTTTATAATCTGGTACCTGTTAGAGGGAGGTTGCCTTATAAGTTGGTACCTGTTAGAGGGAGAGTGCTTTATTAGTTGGTACCTGTTAGAGGGAGAGTGCTTTATTAGTTGGTACCTGTTAGAGGGAGAGTGTTTTATAATCAGGTACCTGTTAGAGGGAGAGTGCTTTATAATCTGGTACCTGTTAGAGGGAGAGTGCCTTATAAGTTGGTACCTGTTAGAGGGAGAGTGCCTTATAAGTTGGTACCTGTTAGAGGGAGGGTGCTTTATAATCTGGTATCTGTTAGAGGGAAGATGCTTTATGATTTGATGATAAAGCATTTTATCTCAAAGAGGTACCAAGTTATACAGCACCCTAACTCTAACAGGAAGCAGTGTATCCTAGGACTAAAATAATTATAGCTTCTCCCAAAGTAGAACTTCTATTGTGCTTATCAAAAACAATCATTGTCAATAGTACAGTGTACTTGGGATCAGCTGGACTTGTTACACTACAGAAATCATGGAACACACTGTTTCCATGTTGTACCTGTTTGTTTGTGAATCCCAGATGATGTTCAACAACTTGTTCAACACCTTGTTTGAAATGAAAAGACTTGTAAAGTTTACAAATTTATTATAGCACAAGTCAATATTGTTTTAGAGTAGCTGATAACAAGTAATAAGTTTTCCAATAAAAATAAATGAGTATAAGCAGAAAAGGTTACATAGGGTGTTTTTCTGATGCCATTTCTAGAATAAAGTGCACCGCCACGGCACATGATACGCCCGTCACAGACTGTTAACAGTATAGATTGTACCCATTAAAACATTTTTTATATTACCTTAATTAAATGTCAAAGTGACCTTAAAGTAGGATGCGACACACCTTCTACCTAAGATGCATTAGTTGACCAATTTTGGTGATTCTAGGTCTAATAGTTTTCAAGTTATGAACCGGACAAGTTTTTGCCATATATGGCCATATCTTCTTAATGAAAAGTCACAGTGACCTGGTTTTAATATGCGACACACCTTCTACCCAAGATGTATCTACAGACAAAGTTTGATGATTCTAGGCCTTGTAGTATTTAAGTTACGGGTCAGACACGAAAAAACTAACAGACGGACGGACAGACGGATATCTTCTTAATGAAAAGTCACAGTGACCTGGTTTTAATGTGCGACACACCTTCTACCCAAGATGTATCTACAGACAAAGTTTGATGATTCTAGGCCTTGTAGTATTTAAGTTACGGGTCGGACACGAAAAAGCTAACAGACGGACGGACATGAACGCCATACCATAATACGTCCCGTCTTAAGACGGGCGTATAAAAAGGCTTTAAATAGTATCAGCCATCATCAGGCTGTCATATACTTTCTTTCCATGAATAAAAGCTCCTAAACTTAAAAGTGACAGGAGGCCGGTAGATAGACAACTAGAGCTCTGCGGAAAATATTTCCCCAAAATTTACCATGATCAACAATCTGTAAATATTCTAAAACACCAAAGAAGTTATTTACAAAGACCCTAGTTTCAAAACTGTGAGAGGAGTTAAAAGGTCAAACCGTCATTTATTTAATACATGTATATTTCCTCAAAAACTGACTCGGTTAAACCTGTAATTTTCAACAACAAAAAAAAATTAAACAAAAATCAAAATCATAGCCACATACACATTTTCCATACCCATACAAATACTCTGCAGAATAAGGTTCTCAGTTGAATATTGGGAGAAATTTGACAAATCATGTACTTTCTATGTAATGTTTCCTCAAAATACTCAGTTCAAGAATCTGTAATTTTCTCAAACAAGGTTTTCCTATTAAGTGAACCTACAACCTTGACCTTAAAAAACAATAAGCATCTTCCTTTTATGGTGATCAAATGTACCAAGTTGTAAGATTCTGGAGCTTACGGTTCAGTCTGTATCCCATCTTACAAGGTCCGGACAGACAACACCATACCATAATATGTCCAGTCTATGACGGGCAAGTACCATAATAAGAAAATCTAAAGTTATGACCCTAACAAGCTTTCACAAACTATAAAACATGAGGTGTTTGTAAAACATATAAGCCCCCATGGTGCAAAATTGAAAAGGGTTATACACATGCATAATTTGATTGATAGTAGTATCATCAATTCGAAATATTGAGCAAACAATATCTTCCTGTGTCAAGAGTGGATTGACCAAGTGACCTAAAAATCAATAGGGGTCATCTACTCCTTATGCTGTACCAGGTTTGGTGTCAATCAAGCAAATAATTCTTAAAACATAAGAGACAATATATTACTATGTCCAGTTTACCCCTTGACTTTTGACCATGTGACCTCAAATCTACTCCTTGAGATGTACCAGTGTACCAAGTTTGATGTCTGTCAAGCAAAGGGTTCTCAAGATATTGAGCAGGCAGTGTCTTCCTATGTCCAGAGTAGATTGACCCTTGACATTTCGACCAGAAAAACAATTGGGGTCCTCTTCTTTTCATAACCAACCCACATATGAAATATATTACAATCAAGTGAATGGTTCTTAAGATATTAAGCGGACAACATGTGGTCTACCGACCGACCAACAGGTGCAAACCAATATGCCCCTCTTCTTTGAATGGGGGCATAAATATAGTGTTATAACACTAAAAGGCTTCCATACATCTAAAAGTAACATAGGAAAAGGCTAACTATAGAAACATTGAGATAGCCTAAACACTTAAACTCTGAAAAAGTAATATCTGATACTACCCTGAACCAAGTAAATTGACTCTGCTAAGGTATTTACATATTATAATGTTAGATCTAAATTGTTCCCTAACTCAATGTTATGTTCATTTCCTACTCTATGTAAAAGATAAGAGGCGAACACGAAATTCATGTGAAAAGTACAAACCTTAGAGTTCTTTAACCTAGCAGAGTGAGTAAATCTGAGTCAGCTCCTTATATAGGGCTGACAAAATCAATGGGATACTAAATATAAATGCTCAATCTGATAACCCAGGATTAAGCCTCTTGGCCAATGAAATTGCAGAAAACAAATTATGTTCAGGAAGACTGGCATAATGGCAGGTATAATGAATTACATAGCACAGTGAAAGGTAAACATGTGAAACATTAAGATATTTCTTTTATAAAATCTTAAATGTAAAGTTTGAAAAGGTTGCATGTATAGTAC